>NW_027176372.1:6709106-7044106 GCF_023349555.1 Cebidichthys violaceus
TCTTAAATTATTATTGTTTGTAACAATCATAAAATGTTGACTTTAACCAATATGATTTGGCAATATTTATTATGATTTCTGGTGGTGATTTAATGCTCAGAAGTCAGTAAATCAGGCTAAACAGATGGAATGTTTGGAATGTTTCTCAAAGTGTTTGTGAGTGGATATAAGTTTTCTTTTTCACCATGTAATACTTAAAGTACTCTGTATACATGTTCCAGAAATCTTGTATACAATGCTGCTGTATTTGTCTTTTATCTTTTGAGACCCTCCATATTTGCAATAACATTTCGAAAAAGTGACAGGAAGAAACCAGGTGATGATTTTTCTTTCCAACATGGTTTAGAAAAGAGTCCTTCTCTACATAGTTTACATTATGAAATCAGTGGGTTGCATTAGTGTACAAACAACAACTCAGTAAGCTTTGAATCCACAAACCAGCAGAAGTAGGAACCATGAACCATTGACAACCACACATCAGTAACCTTTTCACAGGTCAGTTCTGATGGGATTTAAGCTTCTTAATTCCCTTTAACACACTGAAGTATTGATGCATACACACGCACACACACACACACACACACACACACACACACACACACACACACACACACACACACACACACACACAAACACACACACACACACACACACACACACACACACACACACACACACACACACACACACTAACACAGTCACATTTGGCAGCTGTCCAATACAAACCCAATATGTACCGCTTGAAATTATCGTTGCAACTGAAGTTATTGAAAATCATGGCTAAATTAAAAAAGGAAACAAGTTTAAAAGTTTAAGTAGGTGATTTAGAATAGTTTCATAATAAAAAGAGTCCTGTGCAAATCTTCAATATAGTTTGACATTACAATTCCACTGGAGTATTATTTAATAAATATGAGATGGAGAATCACTTCTGGAAATGCCAAGGCTCAATTTCCTGTCTAACAGGAAATGAAGCTGCCACAAAGTTCGAAAGAGAAGTATTTTTATTATTCTGAATAAACGAAATATTTTCTCTGTCTTCCATTTTTTCTGTCTCCCTTATCTGACTTCATCTTTTGAGCCTTCACCCCCCTCCTCGTCTTGATTCATTACCACAAAGACACACACACACACACACACACACACACACACACACACACACACACACACACACACACACATTCATACCACCTGAGGTGATTCCCACAGAATTAATAACTCTCCCAGGAAAGTAATAAAAGGAAATCCAGCCTCCTTCTTTGTCCATATTTGGCCATTTCCTGACAGCTCTAATTAACCAAGTCCTTTATGCTTCTATACCTGACATTTGATTGGCTGGGGGGCTGGCCTCGATAAGAACAGTTTTAAATTAACAGATGGAATTAGATTGGAGATTACTGCTTGACAAGGTTAATTAAATGACCAGTCACGAGGGGCTTGTTTTAAATCTAACGTCACCGACACATTCACAGCTGATATCGTTCGCCACGCCGGAGTTTTCTCCCAGTTTTCCAAAGTATAGCACTGAGTGTCTCTTTAGCAAATGTAAATTATTAGCATGTTCATTTTAACATGGTGACTTGATTTCCATAAACTCACAAGACAATCTCTGATTAGCCTCAGGAGAACCAAGCTCTGGTTCTGAAAAGGGAAGCCAATCCATACACTAAGTGCTTTGAAATTGCATTCTTTCTAATGGCCAGCAGGTGGCACTCCTCTAGTTGTATGGAAGTCTATGACAAAATGACTCTACTTCTCACTTGATTTATTCCCTCTGTAAACATGAGTTTATGATCTCAATCTCTAGTTTCAAGTCTTCTTCAATACAGCATGATGTTCATTTAGTAAATTATGGTCTATTTAGAGTCAAATAGATAGGGTATGATTTCGGGCATGGCTACGTCTTGATTGACAGGTTACTACCACTCCCAGAGCAGTATATGGTGTCTGAATGTTTCTCCTCCACAGTCCAAACATGCATGGTCACTTCCACTCACTGGTTGCAAACAAACAATATGACAACGAACAAAATACCAAACTCAAGGCTTCAAAACGGCAGTCCACAAACCAATTGGTGAGTCACGACAACTACGTCTACTTTTTATATACAGTCTATGAATAAGTCCAATATTCACTTTCCATTTTGGTCGCTACCAACTCCACATACTCCAATACGTTTACAAGCTAGTTACTAATTCTATCTGTCATTTAATGCACCTTATGTAGCTCACAGTGGTTATAAGAACTTTTCGGCTAAGAACTGCTACCTGTTGCTGCTGGAAATTAGGTCGATAACAGCATTGAGACTGAATCCATACAGTTAAGTTTGCTGTCTGAGAAAAAATGCTAAAATTATGTGTAGAGCTCAAAATTAGGTGCTAATTCAAATTTTGGGTTGGGATTACGGTTAGCTGATTCTTCGCTCATAGTTTCCCATTGCCCAACCAAAACATTGGGCTCCAAGAATGCAGGTTTATTTGCGATTACTAGAGTCTCCAAAAGTAGTATGGGAGCTAGAGCCTTCAGCTTGCAAGCTCCTCTTCTGTGGAACCAGCTTCCAGTTTCAGAGACACCCTCACCACATTTAAGACTAGGCTTAAGACTTTCCTCTTCTATAACTATTATAGTTAGGGCTACCTCATTTGGGTAATTTTTCCTTTTCAGATATACGAAGGTCCAAGGACAGAGGGTATCGGATGCTGTGCAGATTGTAAAGCCCTTTTAGCCAAATTCATGATTTGTGATATTTGGCTATAAAATAAGTGAAATAGTGAGGCAGGCAGTTGCTATTCTGAGGTGTTTCAATTATTGTGTGCCCCATTTGTGTGCAAACAGGGGTGGCTAAAATATTAGCAATCCCTAAAGCAGTTTAATACAATATGACCAAACAGCCACAAAAACATCACCATGGGGTTGAATCTCATATAACAGTGCCCACAGCAACCTATATACCTGACATTATATAGATAACATTAACTGCAGGATTCTGACAATAATTTGCATTAGATTGTCAAGGTGTACCTAATAACGTTGTAACACAGATTCTATTGGAGTCAAAGTTTCTAATTCACGGCAACTTTGAGGGAACGGGCTGCTTAATGTCCAAACATTACATCTGTGTGTCTAAGCAGAGGCCCTTGGTACCTGCAGTCCAACACAGGTAAATAATCACCAGTCACCACTGGAGTTTAGACAGAAAAAGATGAATAAAAATGATAAAGGAATGAGCAGATGGTTGTGGCCTTGAGGGTGTTTGACTGTGAGCTGAATAAAGAAGCAAGAATCAACAGCTAAAATGAGGATAGAGAAAAGAAAAAAGCAAGTGAGCCCACATGAGGTTCAGAGTGCTAATAGTTTTGGTCTCAGTGGGTGTGTGTTGGGGGGTTTCATGACAGAACTGGGTGGCAGGTGATGGTTGACTGACAGCTGTTACCCGAGGGTCCCAAACCATCCAATAGTGTTCTACTTCTCCAGCTTGGGGCCAATGGTTAACAAAGTAGACTAAAAGAAGGATTGCAAATTAAATTTTAGTTCCTGCTTGTTTTGAGTCATCTGTGGTTTGAACAGCTGTAGGCCTACAAGTGACTGGACAATTTAGATTCTGTGCGTGATTTCAGGCTCTTCATATTATTGTAGCATTCCCAGCTGGACAGCTGCAGGTACTGTAGACTGGAGAGAAATACTTAAGGTTGTTACAAAGTTTGGCTGGTTGCTTTTACATGTTATGTTACCAGAAATTGTAGGCAAGGTCTAAACTATCTGGATGACTTTCTGACTGTATACACACAGAAGGTAGCCGTGGATAGCTATTGAAGCTTACACATTAGCATATAGATCTACCTCCAGGCAACTTTCTAGCTAACTAAACTAGCTGCCTGTTCATCAGAAAGCACTGGTTGGTTTCCATGTGTGACATTTAGTTGGTAATAACTAAGTCAGAACATGAGGAAGTAGTTTAATAGATTACTGTCTTCCAAATTAAATTCAACAGAATTCACTGACCCAAAATTAGTCCCTATTTACTATGCACTGTATTTACTGTTTGCCATTTTATTTGAGTGTCCGAAGTGTGAAAATTTATCCCGTATGTTGTTCTGTCAAAAAATCCACCATGGAACGAGTCCATACTTTCTGCTAACAACCCACCATGCAATGCTCTGCATTCTACAGATATGAAAGTCACTGTTATGAGAAGCTGTCAGTGATGATGCAAAAGATTTGTAAATGTCAAGAATTTCAATTAACTGCTCAATGTTAAGTAAATTACTTAGTGTCCATGATATAGGGAGAAGTGCATGGGTTAATGATGGAGTGATTTTGGACAGCAGTGCAACAGCTAGTTAACCAGTAAACTATTATAAGGGAACAGAAATAAGAGCAACCCCCGAAGATGACAAACCATAACTACTTCACAATATACCTTATCTATAAATCGTGAGAAGAGCAACTTTGTACATATCTGAACTCTCCTGATCATTTTACTGCCAATTACCCATTACCGTATATTATCTTAAAATAGGTCAACCAGCTTTGATAATTCACAACTTCTTTTCATGCAGTTGTCCTCTCATCAGCAAAACAAACTGAATGTACGGTAGCCTGGCATACTAGATTCAATGTTATAAGTAGGCTACAATTATCATAACAATATGAACATCAAGGCTCCCTCATGTGGCCCAAAGGTGCACTGCGGATATAAATGTTAAATGAAAGTTTGGCAACCCAAATAAAATCTCCTGCGGTGTGGTCCCATCCCTGTCTTTGGGATAACTGCACTAGACAATCAACTGTAACGTTACCTGAAGAAACTGGTAGTTTTCCTGCAGTCACTGCGCTACAGTGGTTTTTATTAATGCAGAGGAATTGGCAGCTCGTTTGGTTAGCTGGCAAATTGCCCCACAAGTAGACTGGATTTATGGAATTAGCAACAAAATCTAATCCATGGGTTGTTTTTACTTTTGTTCACATTCGGAAACAAATGGTAGAAATGATTTATGTAAAATGGAAGGCTTTTGGAAGGCATGTGGAGGCTTTCACTGCTTTCCCTGTTATACTTATTTTGCCAAAGTCTTCCTTTTTCTGAATCATTGCCCTTAGTCTGAAAGGCCCTTTGAGAATTCAAGAATTTTCCCTAAAAAGTACCTTTGCGGAAACCTGTATTGAAGCAACTCCAGAACATTATTGCCCTTCAAAGTTGTGCACAAACCTGCTGTATATCCCTGGATTGAGGTCATGGAACCCTTTTTTCAAGTCAACTAAGATGAGCAGTGCTGTCTATTGTAACAGCGGAGTGAGTGTCAGAGACCTCTTGACCTCCATCACTCATCTAAAAGTAATAGAAACAAACTATACCACTTAAGATCCCTCTTTGGCTTCTCCCTTTTTGCTCCCCGCTCCCAGAGCAGTTCAATGTGTGAAAATGTTAAGAGCGGTAAGAAAAAGTGCTGCCCCCGGAGACCAAACGCACACATGCCAACGATTACACAGACGTACACATACAGTATAATGAATGAATGCACAGAAAGACAGACAGAAGCTACACAGAGAATGTGTGCATGATCAAGGTGTAAAAAGAGCTTGTATCTGCTTATCTTATTCTCTTTCTATTATTCTATTCTATTTTTAACATTTACACACAGTTATATTTTTGTAAAATGTACTTTAGGCCAGCTAAACAATATGCAAGAAGAAAGACTTGTTCAGCTAAAGTTCTGTTTAAGCATTACAACTCATTGTAAACAAATGCTTCTCTAAATGAATAAATAACTGTGTCCCATTCAGGCAGGGCCTCGGGATGTTCAGTAGCTGGAGGTCTGAATTTACCCACAACCAAGGAAAGTTACTGATTCTCAGAAACTCTCTGGGGAAGTTGAGGATTATCAGGGGATTATAAAATGACTTAATTTTACACAAATATATCACAATATTCTTTATACATTTATTTGATGAAATGGTGGTTTACAGCGGTTTTCTCTACAGCAGCCAAACCACAGCAGAAACCACTTAGCTTTAAGAATTATAGCATTTTAAAAGACCTTAAACTAAGGAAGGAACACATTCCTGGGGGTTAGAAGCACTCTCAGACCCCATTATGGATGTTGTTTCTCATTTGAGTTAAGTTTGAATTTATTTTGCTCTGTGGACATTGTGGCTGAGATAACTGAGACAATGTGCATATGATATTGTAAATTTTCACTCTTTGTGATTCAGCAATCTTATAAAAAAGTGTTCCAATAAACTCACGTGCATTGAATTTGATAAAACATTGCTAATATCCGTCATATATGAATATATGAATAAGTCATATTATATTCTGTAGACTAGTAACATGTCAAGCCTTATGCACACGTTGCATGAGAGAGATCCTACTTCACACAGCCTCACTCACACTGCAGTCATTAATCATTTCAGTGCCACACACACACACACACACACACACACACACAGATAGAGGGAGAGGGAGAGAGGGGTCGTGGTTAGGTAGATTTTCAAAGGGGATTTCTACTTAATAAAAATCCAATTCTGGCTCCACAGGATCCTTCTCCCACAGAGAGAGTGAGAGTTTGAAGAAGAGAGAGAAAGAGAGGAGAGACAGCAGGGGAAATAATTAGACAGTGATGGAGACACAGAGATCACAGTGTACCAAACAGCGGGGTTTTTGTTAGGACAGCAGATTTGTGGTACAAAAAAAAATGACACATATTCTGAAAAGCTCTTCTATTTGAAAAGCCTCGTATATGTGTATGTGGCTTCTCACATTAGATTTACTGGTGCACTATTCAAAGCTGTGTTGAATTAATTATGAGATAACCGAGACACAACTGATTTATTTTATGTTGAGGCTCTTAATGAACCATCTGTCCAGCATAATTTTCCCATTGATGACCCTTGTTTTTTGACATTTCCATAAGTCATAGTGACTTAACAAGTAGGTAGATTTACCATCAGAAACCACAGGTGTCTCGAAAATTCCACCTCAAATAAAATCTTAAGGATTGTTTTTTAAAGAAAAGGGTTAGGGTTAGGGTTTGGTGTGCAACAAGATGGAAAAACATACAGTATACGATTATAATATGATTATATTATGATTATATTATGATCTTTGGACCAAAAGCAATCTGTCCACCCACATTCGTTAATATCCATAGAAAACATTTTGACAATTTTTTTGGCTAAAAAAGGACATTACATGTTTATGGCGGATGTACATGTGCCATATTCATACATGTTATGTCCATCATGTTGCCTCAAGGCTTAAAATGCCATTTAAGTAATTCAATGACTAATCAGACAAACTAAAATGAAAGAAGTATCCCCTCATAATTTTATAGAAAATTAATGTTGCAATGTTCTCAGGGCATCAAATTATGGAAAACATAATCCACTGCACCTTCACATTTCCCAGCATGCTTTTAACAGAGTCACATACAGAGCAGTAGTGCTTGGACTGGCAGCTGTCTAACACGTGTGTTTGAAGCCACATCCTCTGGCTGGAGGACTTAGACAAGCCGCTGTGCCATCCTAAAGTCAAAGAACTATGCTCCATTAAAAACCGGTGTATCTTTTGGGTATCGAAAACCGCAGAAGCTTTGGAGGTGGCTCTCAAAAGTATGGAGTTTTCTCCCACACAGAGGACATATGACTCTACAGAGTGACAGCAAATTAATGCATCAACATGTAGAAGCTTTTCAACGCATTCCTGCGGTGTAATCCACCCCTCCACTGTGTGTTACAAAAACACAGTTTATCCACAACAAAGTTACTTCTGTGGTGCTGTATTGTATTGTGAAGATCCACAATGTAGTATATTTATTCATGTGTTTCCAAAGCAAAAAAACATTCAAAGACCTTTGCATATGACATAAAAAACATTTTGCCCCCTGCTGCTGCCGCCTGCTCTCGTCTACTTTCCAGGCGAGGCACAGTTCATCTCGAACAAGCCTAATATGTCTTTGATGTGTTTGCAGCTTGGTATGCTGCCCCCAAGTGGATAAAAAAATCGACCAATTCTGGCGAGATAACTAAATGAATAATATTCTAAATATAGCGTACACTTAAGAAGACATAGAATTTTTTGGTGGGCCTTTTCTTTAGGTGGCTAAAATACGTTTTGCTGATGTCTGTGCCGTCCAAACACCATTAACTGTATGGATAAGCACCTCATACAACCCCACCTAAAAACATCCAAACTATCCCTTTAAGGTGACTGCCTCACCTCCATCAGAGACCTTTCTCACCTTCCTCTTGCTCTGCCTCCCTTCCAATCTCTCCATCAGTCCCTCCTTCTCAATCAAGGTTGCTGTTTACCATATTTACGAGGCCGCCAGACGACAAATGACAGCGAGGGCCAAAGAAAGAACAGATTCTATTTTTAGATCGATCATCCTCTCACCTGTAATTATTTTCTCAGTCCCTTCGATGCTCTCAACTCTCACTGTCCCTCTGTCCTCTCACTCTCTTTTCTCTTTCAACAGCCCATTTGTCTGACGACACCAGGAAAGGTTTCTGTGTTTGAGTTTGCACATGGCTCCGATAGCAAACACCATGTGCTTCATTGTGGCCTGATGTGTTGTGTGTGTGAGTGAACTGAGAGAGTGATGGAGACAGAAACAGTGTGTGTATTCGCAGTGATAAATAGACAACTCAGATACTCAACATTGCAAAGGTCTTTTTGTGTGTGTGTGTGTGTGTCCTTCCTTACTTCCTAGCACTCTTTCCTATTTTGCCCTTACTTATTTCTTCCTGGTTTCTTCTTATCTTCTCCCAATCTACCTGTCTTTCTCCCCCATCTCTTCCACCCCTTCATTCTTTCTTACTTTCATCCATTCCTCGCTAATTACTCCTTCATTTTCTTTCACATCTCATTTCCTCTCTCTGTCTCCTTTTCCTACTTAAGGGCAGCCCTCTCTAAATTTCTATTTTTCGCCATTCTTCGGTTTTTCCTCACCCAACCTCCTTTCTTTCTCTCTCCATCTTCTTTCCCCCGAACTTATTTTGTACTGCTTCTCTTTCCCCTCGATCCATCTTTGACCTTCTCACTTATGTTCATTTACTTTGAAGCACCATGTATTCAGGCTTTATCTTGTTGACAAGGTTTCTTTTATCATCTTAACTAGGCAAACAGGAAATAAATAAATACATTATTGGTATTATTTGTATTATTTTTGCAGATAATTTGACACTTTGGAGCCGTTGTGCTGCATCATTCTGCTCTGAATTACACGTCTGCGGATGACTAACAACTGCAAACACAACCAGGATGGAAATCTGCAATATAAAGACCTCAGCTGCTTTTATTCCACACTGCACCCCTCCCACCTCACGTTATCTCCCCGTGACAGTTTGAAAGGGAATAATGACGTGACGCATCACCACTTTAAGACACATGAATGAAGGGACCGAATGAGCCGAGAGAGGAAGACAAAGGGACGGTTTGAGAGATAGCAAGCGGTGAAGGGAGGACAGGCGGATGGAAGGAAAGTGAGATAGAGGCAGACACCTCGCAGGGACAGAGGGAGACAGAAGTAGAGCGATAAATACGATGGGTGAGGAAGAAGACAGAGACGGACAGAGGGAGAGAGACGAGAGGGGAGGAAGAGGAGGAGACAGAAAGCCTGCCTCTTTATCTTGCCCTGCCTTTCACAGCCAGCCTCATCCTGGCACATGATACTGCTGTGTGTGTGTGTGTTTATGTGTGTGTGTGTGTGTGTGTGTGTGTGTGTGTGTGTGTATTGGATGGACTTAACTAGGGCTGCAACTAATGAATCAAAATCAATCAATCTAAAATTTCTCCAATAACATTGTTGATTATTTAGTCTCATATCATGAAATAGTAAACGTCAATGGTGGTTTTAAGGAATGTAATGTGTCATTTTTTGTTTTCATAAATGACTAAATAGAATGTAAATTAAATCTGCCAGTTGACTAGTTCATTAGGAGATACATACTCCCTGTCCTAGTCTAAAGGTAGAGTTTGCAATCGGTCTACTCCGAAGCCTCGATCGTTGCTATTGTAATCAATGTCCAATCTTTTTTTTTTTTTTATATGAATTTTTTTTTTTGAAGTTTATTAATATTGACTGTGTCACTTGTACCAATTGACTGTGTCACTTGTACAACTTTGACACTGCACTTCTTTTGGGCCCCAGCGATACAACCACCACAAGTGTGAAGTGTGGTACTTGTCAAACACTGGAAGAATTTTTGAGACAGGTGACAATTCACAGTCGAGCAATTAGCTGAGCTTCACTGGCTTTAAATATGACTGACACTCAGGTCTGAGAGCACTTATAAGACAGATTGCTGATGGTAAAGATGAACCCCAGCACTTCACGTTCCCAGTTATTGAATCAAATTGGGTTTAATTCATCAAGTCATGTCACAATTTATCACGCTTCGGTTTTCTGTGCATTTGCATCACTCTGGTTTAAACATTCACATTCATTCTCACTCTTTAGTCTACATTCATCAGTCATCTTTGTCGCTTCTATTCTTCTGGCTCACACTAAGACAAAATGGCGATTCATTGTTTCAAGTGTGACTAATACAGTTAAATTTGTCTGTGATTTTTTTTTACTGAATAAACTTTCAGTTTTCTTTTATAGATTAATCAAGAAACTTGACTAGTTGTGCCTTGTTTTCAGTCCATGCCTATATTTTCATATTTTATTTGTCACTTCTGCTCCAAATTAATTTCTCATTAAACACAGTATGGAAGTTCAGAAACAGCAATAATAAGAAACAGATATGAGACAGTGAGACTCAAATAAATTATATTTAGATAATGTATTTATTGTAAGCCATCTTTACACTTTCTAAGCTGCTGTTAGAGCTGATCGTCGTGTTAGCATTACACACCTACACACTTCTGACAGCAAACGATTTTAAAGGTAGAATTTTAAAGGGGACGTGCAAATAAATCCTAAAGCATCATTGTTCTTTTCTCAGTATTCTATTACATTTTTTTTTTTAATACTCATATCATGAATCAATCTTTAATTAAAGCTCCTTTTGTCAGTACGTTGCCTGTAGCCCACAGCATTGAAATAACAGTGAGATTAATGAATGGTGTTTATAACCCACAGCATTATAAAATATTGGAAAAAGCAGAGGAGAGAATGAGGAAAAGACAAATGAAAAAAAAGGGACAAACAGTTAAAAATGAACAGGTGGAAGTTGAGAAGAAGAAGAAGAAGAAGAAGAAGAAGAAGAAGAATAGAGAGTTGAAATAGAGGGAAATGAACAACAACATAACTGTGGTTGCTGGTGTAAATCTCCCCCAGGTTAAAACAAGATGATAATTAAAAAATGTACCGCAGGGTCACACTGTGACTGTGAGAGTGAGAGTGTGTACATTGTGTACGGCTGCTATTGCTGTGAATATTTGTGTGTGTGTGTGGTGGGTTGATGGGGGGGGGGTTGCAGTGCCCATTAAAAGGTGTCCCCGCTGCAATCAGACCTTAGGGCCTATTTGTTACTACATCAATCTGGAGTTAATGGAAACACACAACGCACAAACACACACGTATTGCGCCCACATCCAAACCCATTTCTGCCTACAGTGCTAACATTGTCAGAGAGAGCACTGAACAGCGGGACACACACACACATGCACTTGTAAACACATGAACATGGACACACACACACAGTTGGCGAGGAAACCAGCCAACCAGGCCCACAGCAGAACACAACACACAAACACACACACACACACAAACACACACACACACACACACACACACACACACAAACACACACACACACACACACACACACACACACACACACACACACACACTGTGTAGCATAAGCAAATCCCAGTTTTCCTCAATTTTTTAATTCCATCATTTTATCAGACCTTTTATGTTGTTTTAAAAACTACAACAGTGCTAAAATGACATTTTTGAGCTTGAGGTAAGCTGCCAATCCAAACTTCCTTTACTTTTGATCTGAAAATCACTAAATGACTACTTTTGAAAAAGTCATGGTTTTGAGTATCGGGCAGTTCTCATCAGTAGATAAGGTGGCGCAGTAGCGAGTCCTGTGCGAGCTACGCAAGTGATTTTTTAGGCACAAAGTAAATTGGATTGAGTGCATGTCTGCTCATGAGTCACTGTTAATCGCTGAGTAGAGGAGATGAAAGAACAAAAAACGCAGCAGGACAGGGACGGGTAGAGCGAAGACAGCCTGAGAGCAGGAGACCAGCAGAGCGCTCACTTTCAACTGTCTGACCCAAGTCACCACATCTCCACCAGCTCCGGGCCTGCTGCTCTGCGCATAAACCTGAGTTCCCTATAGACTTTAGCTACGTCTCTGCAGGGTCCAGTAAAGTATATCTTCACCAAGACCTCCCTCACTCAAAGAGACTTTTTCCCTTACACAACCACTACAAAAGAGACGACTGCAAAGGAGGTCAGCCGACACAGTCGGAAGGCTCTACTGCCGGCCATGTATCCATTAGAATGACGTCCTTATTGGACGATTGCACACCTCATGATTTATGTCCAATGTCAATGTTCAGTGCCGATGCAGTAAGTAGCGTGACCTTTATGTGGCGAGGCAGAAAGTAAGGGTGTGGAGGTTGGGGTGGTGGATGGGTGGGTAGTGGATCTGACTGTTAAATGGGGGACCAGAGTGTGTGTTCCGTCACATACTTGCATTTAGATCTGGGATCTTTTTTATGCCTTACTTTAACCATACTCTATAGGCCGTAATCATGATCCTTCCCTAACCCAACCAATACTCTGGTCTACTGCTAATGTGCATAGTCTTTGGTGTTTAGAATGAATGGGGCCCCCACCATGGAGCATGGTACCCAGCTCTCTTAATATGTCCATGCTCTTTATATAAATCCATTATAGTTGTGAATAAACATGGTTAATTAAGTGAACTTAAGGGCATGCTACTGTCGTTCATACAACGTTTTAACATATGCTGTTCTGAGCACTTGGTGTCTACCATAATGCAATTGACATCAGTCAGTTGCCAAACACCGAGGAAGAAGTGCTAGCATCAGTGCTGAAGAGACAAAAGAAAAGAGCTCCACTCACAGGATCATCATGGACAGAAAATCACTATCATCAAAGCTGTGCAGCTTTGGCACGGCGAACAAGAGGCACCTCTCCCATGCACAGGGTTAAGGTGGAATTATATGTGTGCATTGAAGGGTTTTGGTGTCTCTTTATAGCCTCTGAAACTCTACGACAGGACTCCCATTAACCCCCTGCATCAAGCAACAATCCAGCTTTAGTGTTAATTTATACCTGAAAGTCACAGTGGCACTTGAGCTGTTGTGAAAGGGCAGAAATTGTCCATGGTAGTCTCCCAATAGTGCACACACACATGAGGAAACACCGCAGAAATTAAAACTTTTCCACCAAAGATTGCAACAGCATTTTAAGGACGAGGACCGTAAGGATTACCATTTCAACCTAAGAATAAAGAGGTAGAGAAGAGCTGTTGGTCCTTACCAGGCGTGATTTCTATCACGGTGTCTTGTCTCTCAGGGGGAAAAAGGACCTTGGGAGGCTGAGTGGTCTGGAGAGCTGTGAGAGAGATGGAAAGAGATACATATAATTGGCTCATCATTCCCACGTATCAATCTTTAAGCTAAACATACTTCAAAGAAGAAAACTCATTCACACACATTCATCATATCCATCCTACTATCAATATGTATTATATTTAGATTATTGAGGAATAAAGTAAGAACTAGGTTTGAGGAAACTCAAATATTCACAATATATCGGACCAAATAACTCAATATCGATGGTGCTTTCACTACACATTTTCACAATGATTTTGATAACTAATCAGTGAGGGTAAAGGTAAATAAAAAAGATCTGGTAAATTCAGAAAATCTCATCACTTTACTGTAATGCAGCATTTAAAACCATGAAAAGACAACACTATATTATAATATCCAAAATCTAAGAGGATATCTTCTCTCAAGTCACAATATCGATATAAAAGCGATATATTGCCCAGCCCTAGTTAGAGCACTCCGTAGTAATTTGCTGTATGTCAAGAAGGAAGTCTTTTTTCAATCAAAAACCCAACAGCTTTACTTAATGTAAGAGCATTTTTGTCGTCTGAAGAGGACAGACAGCGCTAGAGTAAAAACAAGAGAGAGACATATTAAAACGGAGGTCTGACATTTGGGTTTTCCAGAAAAACGGTTGCAATGTGGCTGTAAATCTCCACAGTACATAATTCTATAAGGAAACACCTTTGCTCCATAAATCGGTCACTACCCTGCAGTATCACAGAGCCAAATATAAAGAGTCTGGAGCGCATTGACTTTCACAGCTACAAGATGCCGCCTCAGCCACGGAGGCAGGTCAGTGCGCAGCTCGTCTCACCTCATGATTTCTTTTTGTCTCTTCCAGACAAACAGGTTGACTGAACTCTGATGACCAACAAACAGACACTCTCTGCTTCCACCTGAAGCACCAATCTCAATCTCACCTCACTGGATTCTGAACACCAATGCTCTCTGCTGTCCAACACCTTTTCCCCTCACCGCCTCTGAGTTTCTAATAATCCTCTGAAGTGTTTCAGTATTCCCATTGTTCTCTGAAGACTGTGCTATTATATCTCATTCAATTTGTTCTGTGTCTTGGATTAAGAAGTATTGGTGATTTAATTGGTGATTTAACAAATAACATGAAATGGACGCAGTTGTGAAGATGATTGGTATTTTGTTGTATGTTCACTTAACTGATGAGCCCAACAATGAGCAAATCTAATGAGATAAGGCTGACTCAAAACAGCACAGATAATGAACTATGTCCATCTTAGCCATGCTAGCAGTACAGCTTTAGGGCCCGTGTCTGTCGGTCAGTCTGTTGATTGCTTGGCTCATAACTTTTGTCCAGGTTGAAATAACTAGATCATCTAGATGATAGTTTGCCAAGAAAATTTCTACGGACATTTGTGGTTTCCAGAGGATGAATCCTTGGCGATTTCCTGCCTTTACATTGAGTGCAAACATGTTTACAAACATGTAAACATTTGTGGTTTTGAGTGTCTCGACAGCTATTAAATGGATTGTCATCAAATGTAGTACAGACATTCATGTTACCTTTCAGGATGAATTCTAATATCAGGTGATATGAGGAGCCTAACTTTTAACCAATTTGAGCTGAGCGCCCCCACCGGTGGAGGAGCAGCCATTGTTGTTTAGAACGTACAGTCGCCTCTCCGACTCGTCTCATACACTGAAACGCTATGGGCTGTCGTTTCAGTGTATGAAACCATGCCAGGAGCACCTCACAGGATGCTGATTGGTCCGAACACTGGTGGTCTGCACACAAATGCAATACTTGAATACTGACAAGATTGTTGTTCACCTTGTGATATTGCAAGAATCCAGCTGTCTTGCAAGGTAAAGAGGGAAGACCTGTGCTCAAGCTCCACAATAAAGGATGCAACCCTTGCATTGATTTGAAGGTGCAACACTGATAATGATGGGTCAGTATCTCCGAACTCTCATTAAATATGGGTCCACTTGTAATGGCATTTCCTGTATTTGTCCGACACTAACAACCACAGGAACAAAGCTCAGGACTGTTGGACCATACAGTGGTGAGACTGATTTGACTCTCACAGAACCATCAGTTTCCAGCAACAGCAGGCTCATGTTTTCAGCAATAAAGTTTAGATAAACTCACTGTGAGCTACTTGCCAAGCACCAAACAGCAGGGAGACAGAGTCAGCAAATAGATGGCAAACATAGTGAAGAATTCAAAGCCAGATATTTCCCTCAGCAGTGGGTGGAGACCGAAAGAGAGCTTAAAGGACTAACATTCATCAGGTGGACACAAACCCAACTTCAAATGAATGCTAATGTTGCTCTGCTGGATGTGTAAATAGGCAACTGTTTGCTTGTATATTGATATCAGAAGTGAGTATAGTGTGCTTCCGCACTTAAAACTGTTTCATTACTCTGATTTTCAGTGGCACCAAGAATCAAGTGTCCCATTTTTTTTCTTTTTCCACCTTGTACCCCAGTAACCCCTGTCAATACCTCTATCATTCCATCCCTCTCGCCGTATCTCTGATAAGACTGATAGTTTCATTTGCATTCTGAAGGGACCGCTGCTCTCTGTTGAGATTAATGAGACAACCCTTCACCTAGACCTACTCCTCTCCTGCTCTGTCCTCTATTCACACCCTATACCTTTACTTTCGTCTCTGCTTTGTCACTTTTTCTCTTACTATTATAATGTATGGCGGGCCTTTACTTGTTGCTGTCTCCCAAAGCAAAAGTAAACATTCATATGAATAGTAAAAAGATACAGTGGAAATGTGTCCAAAGTCCAGGCTCATAATAAAAGCTTTAATTACACGACAGAACATAATGCAATCATTTTTTCATGGCTTGAAGCCGGGTTTAGTGTCTTTTTTGTTGGATGCACCCAGGTGTATTTCCATGCACCTGCATGGTATTTGGGGGACTCATTGTGGACTTGGTTGCGTCAAAATGAGAAGGAGGCACAGTATGAGCTTTGTCAGTAGTGATTAAATAGTGCTGCACTGCGTCTCTCCCACATACAGCCGTGTTTTTACCAGATGACACCCCTAACAGATCCTATTGGCAAGTTTGCATCACTGTTCTGTGTTCATGTTAGATCTTTTTAATGTAAAGAAAGTATCTGCAGCAGAAAAGAAAATTCTAAGGAAAATGAAAACCTGAATACAAATCTGAATATGAAAAGATGTGTGGTGAATAGATGATAACGGCAGGGTTGCTTTTCACTTTTACTTTTCACACACACACACACACAGACACACACACACACACACACACACACACACACACACACACACACACACACACACACACACAACAATCATGCATTTGATATCTTTGAACTTCTCATAATGCTTGCTAGTCTTGAAATGATAATGCTTGTTGATGTGGAAATTTGAGTGGATGTCTATGTCTACATGTGACAGAGAAAGTGGCATCAGGTTAAAGGCATTGGCTGACTTCAACAAAAACAGTCCAAGAAAGTGATGATTCACAGGAAGTAAACGCAGGAACCAAATCAGCTCCATTTAATGTGTCTTTGTGGTTCTACTGCATCTGAGGAACTGGAAAGATTATGCAAAGCCACAGCGTGACGTGAGGCAAGACGCTTGCATGCAACAAGACAACAATGAGTCAGAGCAAAGGACAAAGGCAACTCCTGTATGTGATCTATATCCTAATTGTGTAAACAGACCAGAAAAACCAAATACCATGAACACATTACAAAGAAAGCAGCGGTCTCAGTGCAGTGCTGCCTATGCTCTTTGGGGTTCAAATGAGATTTGACCTTTTCCAGTTAGGTGTTGTCCAGCACAGATAGAGCAAGAATTACTAGACAGACCTTGGACAGAGCCGTCAAAGACAGGGGATATAAATCTAGCATGTTCTTGAACTTAAAGGTGTGTGCATATGAGTCATCAGATATGAACTTATATGAGTGCAAGGAAGTTCAGAAAGTCATTTGAGTGACTTTTCTGTGATTTAAGAGCGCGTCGCTGCTATCTGAATCGTCCTGATCTGATAATTTTCAGCTCACCGGGTGCTCCAAGTAGATTAAAACAAACATTGTCTTAATGCGGTCTTTATCTCCTCAGATGGAATTAACCCAGTTTGTGTGTCCAACCAAATGTGACCTTTTTTACATTTCCATTTTGAAATCTCAGACAGTAAGATTCACAACATCGGGAACAAAAGAGGACATTTGTTAACATTCAAAATAATAATTCAAATGATATCCTTTCATTCTTTATGATGTTAATAATTCCAGCAGTGTGGTCTATTATCGTGTGTATTGCAAATGGAATGACCTCTTTATGGATCACTTCATTTTGACCTTTGCTGCTTTCTGCCCAGTGAAATTACCAAACTCTTCCCATCTCATCTGACCTTATACGCATTAGACTTTTAATTTAGTTTTATTTAGAGCTTGTTTGAGAGACATTTTGTATAAACTCATAAGGGCTGTGATAGAAAGAAAGCTGTGCACTAAGCTGACAAAGTATAAGTGCTGTAGTTCTAGATTTATTTTGTAATAGTACTGATTAGTATGCCTGATAATGAAAAACAGTGGTCAGTAATGGTTTAGGTTCACACGAACTAGAACATGTTTGTTTGTTTGCATCTTTGAGGTCTAGTAAACGTGTTTGATGATTTCTGTCCCCAAAAAATATTTGCCAAAGCAGAAAGTTCTGAAAAGAATTTGCATTATTTACCTTAATGTTTGATGATTTTTCAGTCTTCTTTCCTGCATTTTGCGGGTACATTGCTCAAAATATTACTCCATATACTACTAGTGTAGCCCAGAGGGTACCTTTAAAGGGACACTTTGTTACTTTTGAAATAAGAGGTAATCCTTTCTTTAAAAAATTAAAAGTTGAACTAATTTGCATTTTTCTTGTTTAATTCAATACAATCAGGGGGTTTGCTGCTAAAGCCTTACTTGGTCTGGTATTATCAGTAGCATATGGTGCTAGCTACGTACTGCCTTTTAACTGATATTATTGTCAGTTTGGTGACTCTTAGACACTTTATATCTATTACTGGTATTGCTGATAATAGATATTTTGGGTCGCAACTTAATTTACTGTTGGGTACTGTAATGTATAATATAATATAGTATAATAGTGCAACATATATCATAGGCAAATCAATTCATATTTAAAATACAATTTTGAGTAACAGCAGCAGTGAGTATAAATAGCAATATTTCCCTTTAAAAATGAAGTGTAGGGAAATGTAAAACTAGCAGACGAAGTATCAATTACCATAAAATAGTCTTGGGAAAAAAAATCAATTGAGGCACACAAGTATTTGAGTAAGCAGACATTTTAAGCTTGGACTAAACATTGCCTGCCCACTTGTTCTCTAAAAGCAACAGTGAAAAATGCATACGTTGTGTGCTGTTCAATGTGCATAATCAGATACATCATATTCTGTATATCAAATTGATTTGACCTTTTGGGTAAATATGAAATGTCTGGCAGAGCAGAGAAGCGAGAGACATTTATGTTCAGTCCTGATACATTTAGACTTGTGTGTCATGCCTTATTCACAAGACTCATTTATTCTTGTCAGGACCCGATCAATTTTTTATTTATATATTTTTTTGGGTGCAAATCCGTCACTCTGATGGTGGAATCCTGAGGGAAATTAAAATAATTTCACTGGTTTGGTGCAAGGCGAATCACTCCTGACAGATCCCCATTAGAGTATACTGAGTGAAGCTCTGATGTTAAACAGATAAATAAACGAGAGATTTTATCAACCAGCCAAAAATATAATTCGTTGCTGTCTTCGCTATCCTTGTATGTCTGTCATTTCTCTCTGCATCCCTCACATCCTCAATCTTTTCATCACTTTATTTCATTTTTCTATAGCTCCCTTTTTCCTATATTCAACTTGTTTTTTTGTGTCTTCATACAGCAGGACCTTGAAGGCAGCAGAGCAGAGTAAGGAGTGCAAAATATTTGACAATTTTATGCCATTTTAAGATCTTACAAGTATCTTCAAACCCAGCGTTCTGTCACCACTACAATATGTTCACAGTGTATAGTAATGTGTGTTTTCTTTCCTGTCCGTGTATGTGCATCTTCTTCTTTACAAGTGTGAGTTTTTGTGTGTTTCTTTGTGAATCATTCATGCCCTTTAAATAAAGGGAAAGGGAGGTAACGTGTCATTAAAGTTTGTTTATATGTGTGTGTGTGTGTGTGTGTGTGTGTGTGTGTGTGTGTGTGTGTGTGTGTGTGTGTGTGTGTGTGTGTGTGTATGTTGATTGGGCCTGTATATGTGCTGTGAGTTCTGGAATGAATGCAAGCCAACATAATGTACCCACTGATATGCAAATTTACTTGTGTGTGTGAACATGTGTGTGTGTGTGTGTGTATACACAAGTGCTCATTTCTACGTGTGTGCATGCATGTTTTAATCTGTGACCCTGTGTCTGTGGGTGTATCTGTGTGTGTGTGTGTGTGTGTGTGTGTGTGTGTGTGTGCGTACACGTGTCAAGTACGCATATTTATCTTCAGTGTTAGATTCTATTTGAGTTGTGAGTCAGCTGAACTTAGCTGTCTCCCTTTATGAATGACAGGCATAAACTGTACGTCATTAATGTTTTTTAGAGTTTGTCAAGCAAATTGTTGCTTGATAAGAACATGGACAAAAAGTCACTGATGTGTTGGAGTAGATCATCTGCTTTTGAGTTTCACTTTAAGTGCTAAGCACAAGCGGCAACCAGGAAACAGGGGACAACTAATGTTCCTCCCCACCTGACAAAGCCTTGAAATCTGTAGCTTCTATTGAAGAATTGTAGAAAATATCAATCTTGGAAAATCCAAGAGATAACATGTTAAACTGATAGCACTAATTTCCGATACGGTCCCAAGAGGCCCTAAAATAGAGCCTTTCAGCACCCCACACGTAATACCCATAGGTTGTGATACAGTATAACCCTTTCACCATCACAGAGTACTTCCTGTAAAGGTTAAAGATTGATTTATAGTTTTACGTAGGGTCTAGGGATGAGGGGTAGGCAACCTTAGGCACATGTGCCACCATTGGCACAAGTTAGCTTAAACAACTAGCAATAACATTTGGAAATGTTGAAGTGCCCACTCATCCGCATGTCAAATTACCTCACAGCCATTGGCAGTTGGGCGGCCTGTTATTTATGGTAGTTTAATTTCTTTCCTCAACTGCATTCAGCTTATACCCGCCCTACTCTGAATCTGATTGGCTAGTTGTTGCCTCCATTGCAACGTTTGTGAAGTGTATTGCTGCTGAACAAGATTGGTGGAAGGTTGACAAGGTAACTGATTTCAACTCAGATGTGGATGCTTTCATAAGGATGGCATCATTTATGTAAAGTGCTCTCATTTATCACTCCAACATCCTGATTATGGGAGATTTGTTTTCCCTTTTTTATATTGCCATGCACATTGCCTGGATGGGTAAAAACTATAGATCTGTTGGAGATTTAAGTTGTGATATGGTGTTGGAATCAAACTTGCTGTTAACTATAAATGTGAAAAGTACCTACGGAGTAGATTCAACACACAAGTATAAACCAGCCTTTTGTAGTGAACCAATTTCCAGCAGCAGGTTCAAATCTACATGCACTGTAACTTTAGAGTCCAGAATTAGTCAAAGACTTTCTGCAAATCAGGCAATTACCATGCCAACATACACTATGAAGACTGACCTTTCAGTGACAAAAAAGTTGTTATTGGCCCTACAATCCTTATCTGTTATCTGCTGTAACATCCATATACCTTACATAATTTTCCAGGGAAACTGGCAAAGTAAACCCTGTTAATAATTTTGCTATAGGTAAGCTCCACCAACATGAAACCACAATAGTTATTTGATGTCACATATGTATGTAGTTTCAGAGTTTTGGGTTTGCAACTTCATGCTAAGCATTGATCTTGCTATCCGTTCCTGTTGTATAGCAATGTATACGCATTGAGCTTTAGTGCCAACAAACTACCAGTTAAAAGAGGGGAAGGTGTCTTCATCAGGGGCCAAGCAAAAATGCTGGATTGCAAACCACTTTTTCATATATTTCCAAACATTTTCAAATATAGCAAGGCATCCTATAGGTTTAATCAGGTGATTGGTAATCAAGTACATCATACAAATGACCTGCATTGCCTTGTCACCTGTGTGTGTGGTTGTTAAATATTTAGGTCGCCATCTTGTGGTAAGTTTAAAATGCATCAATCCAGACAAAAATAAACAACAAACCAGTAATCAAATTCCTGTTTAATTTCCCCCCCAAAAAATCTATCAATGTTAAATAACTTAGTTGAACTTAACATATTAGGAAACATCTTAAGTCTAGAGCTCTTATTCAGCGCTTGTGGTCTTTCCCATGTCCCATGTCATCTTTCCCACATTGGGTTGAAAGATGAAAAGGTAAAAGGTCTGTCTGGATTGGGGATGTCTGAACTCTTTAGTACAAGTTGTATTGTTGTATTAAGCAAATAAGTAACAAGACAAATTCAGGTTACCATGTCCTTTAGATGTTCCTCTCTTCAATACAAAAACAGTCTGAACCAATTTCCAATTTTCTTTAAATGCACCAATGTTTTTCAACAAAAGGTTTAATTTTACCAGACAAAGGTGAACAACTGGAAGTGAACACGCATAATTGACTTCTGTTTGAATTGGCAGCTGGTTTAATTACAGCCTGGCCTTGTTGTAAGCACAATCAATCCTTTGAGATGGGTAACCCCATGTTTGGAACTTGTTTCTAAGTTCCGCTGATTTCATATAAGTCTCTCTCAGAGAGCACATTATTTGCAATCTGTAGAATTGGCCTACCAGAAATATGGATAACTGCAAATAAATAAATAAAAATAAAATAAGGAATGCAACCTCACGGAAGCAGAAAGTCGTATCATAGCAGAGATGATGCAAGTCCAGCTTATGGTAATGTCATTATGAGGATCTGGTGTTGTCTGAAATATACATTGGCTACTCCTGATGCAACAATGACTTTTTGGTGAGCCAGAGCCCGAGGGTGAAACACACAGTGTGAAACAAGTGTGTGTGTGTGTGTGTGTGTGTGTGTGTGTGTGTGTGTGTGTTTGAGATCAATGGGCCTTAATGTGAGCCTGGTGCAAGTGCTGAAGTGGGGGAAACATTAAACCAAAGTACACCTCTTTCTTTTCTCTCTCTCTCTCTCTCTCTCTCTCTCTCTCTCTCTCTCACTCACACACACACACACACACACACACACACACACACACACACAAACACACATATATAGGCCTGTGCATTGTAGATCATTATCAGCGAGGCCATCTGCTCTGGAGCAATGCCACACTGGAGGGACACCCTGACGGAGGAAACAAGTGCTCTCCCTTAACTCTGCACATAGAGCTGAGTGATTGAAGACATGAATTAAAAATGAAGGGCTCTGCAGGGAGGGGAGCAGGTTTTGCAGAGGAAGGAGAACAACACTTGATGAGCTTAGATGTGACAGGTAGCAGGCGAGCAAATTGAAAAGGCTAAAGCGCACAGAACTGCCACTTTAAAATGTTTTAAGAGGTTATAACATCAGAATGTAATATCATATTACAATGTCTTGCCGACAGAATACCACCTGGTCATGTATTTGGTTTGTTAAAGCCAAGAACATTGATATACTTAAAGTGCAAATTGAGTAAGGAAAGGATGTCAATGTCTGTCTTTTAAAATCTTTTAAAATGGGTTATTATGAGACATATTTTATTCTACCTCTTGACAATATAGAAAATATTCCTTCAAACTGCTATCAAAGAAGTGTGCTGGACTCATCTGTGAATCCTGAAGGTTAGAAACTAAACGTTTTGCAGCTCTAAGACTTTTGATTAGTTCATTTAAATGACGAATCTAAACCTGGAAGTTTTCCTCAGTGGATTTTGAAAACTGATAAAAGAAGAGTGGGACTACTTTAAGTCGCAGAAGAACTCTCAAATTCAATTAATTTCATATAGCATCATATCATAAGAAAAGTTATCTCGAGACACTTTTCATATCGAGCAGGTCTAGACCGTTCTCTCTATTTAAGAAACAAATGCAGCTTGTCTTTTATTTTCATCAAAACATGAATATATTAAATGTAGCAATGAAAAGCTTCTGCAGCAGAATCACCAAATGGATTCTCTCATTTAAAATCTAATTTCATCAGACGGGAATGCACTTAATGCATAAAAGTGCAATCCGGGCGCGCCGATGAGTCTCAATAGATGGTAAAATGCTCTTCCGACGATCACAATGAAAAATCCATTTGGCTGTGACCCCAGAGATCTCTCTCCATGTCACCAGCTCAAACACTCCCACGGGCAGATGTGAAGTGACACCGGCACACTGTGCGAGCAGCACAAAGAAATGACAATGAAAAAGAACGAGGAAATCCACACCAGATAAATAGGCAAGAAGTAGATATGATTCATACAGTATCGGCCAACCACATCCTTAAGAGGCACAGCAGGAAGTGCTCCCGCTCTGTCTTCAAACCGCCACCACCTCAGCAGAGAGTGTGTAGTTAGCGATTCTAATTAGTTGATTTAAATCAGTTCAGGGACTCTTACCTAAATGCCGCTGGTCCCACCGACAGCATGGATGGGAACGCACACTATTTCCAGTGTAGGGGGTTGGGGGGGGCTCAACCACCCGTGGAGATTCAGCTAATTATCTTCCTGCTATCTGTAGGCTACGGAACTCTCTCTCTCCATCTCATTCACCAAGCCTCACGTCGAGCAGGTGGAATAACTTGTCGAGACATTCAAGTGGCAAGAAAAACGTCAACTTTTACGTACTTTCTTAATCCAACACACACACACACACACACACACACGATTGGGGAAGAACAACAGCAGAAACTAGGAAATTGTTGTCAATTAAAGCATTTTTAATACCAGCTTAAAGCTCTTTATATTGCTATTGCTGCCATATCTCATCTCAATATATATTTGTAAAGGATATTATCGATAAGCCCAGTTTAGCCAAACGTATTTGCAAGTGAAAACAAAGTCCAGAAATAACTTTCTAATATTGGTATTTATCCTGGTTCAACTTTGACACATTATTGGATTTCTATTGACATTTCAGGTGGAATAGCTTCTATTTTACCTTTAAATGAAGACTTCTGTTGTCTGACTGCTTGTGTGTCCCACCCTGTCAGGCTTTTACAGAAGAAAATGCGCAATAGCTGTAAACGTGCAATAATATCTTTACATGCCACTTATTTTTTTATTTTATGGATAAGTAACTTCTATTTATTGCTACTTCACATATAATGCTTTTTAAAATCTTTCTATATTATACCATTGGGTGTGTTTGTGAATGTGCACTGCTTGTTGGTGAAGTGGCAGTTCGGAGCGTTCCTCCATCGTTGGAGAACTGTTCGTCACTCGTTGACTCCAGGGAAGTGAAGAGACGTTTAGTTGTAACACTAGTATATCCAGCATTCAGCATTAAAGAGCTGCTGCCTGTAAAAGCCTGCTGTGGACAACATGCTCGAGTCAGCAGAGCCCTGAATCTCCACCCCCACTGCTGCACAGAGCGCTATCGCTTGTTTATTTCAATTTTATTGATATTGAGCGCGTCCAAATTGCACCAACTTCGACTTTGACTGCATTTCACTGGGACCTCAACAATACACCTGCCTTGCTTTGTAGCTCGATTTTTGTATGCTCATAGGCTGCTCATGTGTTTGAAATGTTGTCATAAGTGAATGTGTCACAACAGTTTATTTGACCAATGACTTAATGTGCAGGCATGAGTGTGTACTTTTCATTATCACTTCAGCAGTAGTACTAATACTACTGAAAATACCACGAGAACTTCTATAATGACATCTCCATAGCTGCCAGCACATTACCACTACTACCTCTGTTTTATTGCTTCAATAGACCTATTCTTTCCACTCAACCGCTATGACCATCTACATCAGGTGCCAGATTTTGTGCCGATTTTTGGCACTTCAGGTAACCTTGACCTTCAATTGTTCTCATACAACTTTTTAAAAAAAGGTGAGTCGGGGCCAAAACGTTGAAGACGATGACAAACGCGTGTAATGACATTGACCAAGAAGTGTAGTCTGTGTGTGCGTGTGTCTGGTGAGAGGTGATAAGACCTTTAATAATGAGCTTGTTCATTCCATCATCAGTCAACGCACTGTCGCTGTCTGGGGCATATTCAATCATTAATACATTTTTCATTTACACACATAGACATTAACAGGGACAGAGGAGCAAGAGTAAATGAACATTGAAAATGATTGAGCAGGGTCTAGACAGTGACAAAGTCTCTCTTTCCCACACCCATACACACACACACACACATGCATTTCCTATCAGCGGTGAGGTCACACTCAGTCAATTAACTGTACATTTACATGCCACACTCGTCACGTGCACACACACCTCCATCCTCCGTCATTAGTCCGTGAGTCTTCTAAATTAAATATCACTTCATTTCCTGCGAGGAGAGCTTAAATTATAGGAAACATCCATCTCTCTCTCTCTCCCACGCCTCTCAATTAATTGAATTCTTATCTTTTTTTAGTGAAAGCAAACCGGATGCACGGTGTAAATGATCACTCTTGGTGATCTGCTGCAATTTGTGCCTTTAACAAAACGGACATTATTTCTTCCTGAAGTTGGGTTTTCAGGTTTTTATTGTTTCCAGTGGCTGCCTGAAACAAGCCCCTTAGCAAATTGGGAGATAACAACAGAATCCATATTTCTTCAGACGAAACACACATACACACACACACAAACCTAATGAGGATATAGGTGGCTGCCAAAGAACGAGGTTAGCATATCATCCGCACAAACACGCACATAGTGTGACAACCAGAGCAACACACACACACACACACACACACACACACACACACACACACACACACACACACACACACACACACACTTCCTGATCGATGGATTCTGTCGCCTTGGCCCGGTATCAACCAAGGCAGGTAATTATCCAAAGCTTTATATTTTTAATGGGAAACATGTCTCCAACATCCATTCTATTTAATACTCTTGCTGGTCACTGTTGTATTCATCCGTCATAATGAAATATGTTTTGAAAACAGAAAAGAACAAAAACTTAGAAATAAGGGAAAGGGAGTGGGGACACACTGTAAAGAAAATCTACGATGAACAGATGAAGATGCATTGATCTCAAAGTTAAAGCTGTTGATCAATACTGAAGCCACTTTCAGTATTGTCTATCACAAGTAGACAATTAACAGTATTATATAAAAATTATATTTCAGAGATTTGTCATACCAAATTTGTAAATCATTACTGTGCGATAAGATAAGCCATTTAAGATAAATGATCAGATTGAAAGTTTGGAAAGTTCCCGATACATTTTTGAAGATATTGCAAGGGTAAACTCCAAATACAAACATCTACAACTTTAACAGCAATTAAAGTATGTTAACCTGATCAGCCTGACGGTTTGTTACACAGAACCATCTGAGAAGCCTTCACTGGAAAATATTTGGAAAAGGGCAGTCGCTTTCAAATAATACTTGGCAGGTGATTGGATGAACCATCTGTTAATCAAACTCTTTGGAAAATATCTTTTCCAACGACGAAAAGCCTTCAGTGCCGTAGTTTGCTGTTCTTTTAGTGAAGATATACCCAGTTGTTTCAGAACAAACAGTCGCTTCTCTGTGTCGTCTCACACACATCTAAGCCACGCCCCTAGCTTCCAGTAGCTCCTCACAGGACGCTGATTGGTTTGTGCTCTGGCTTACCGAACACAGACGCATTACTCAAAAGCCTGACAAAATGGATTCTTGTATAATATGTGTTCCTGCGATAATCCAGCTGCAGTGCAAGGTACGGAGCATCCCTAGCATGGAATCTTCACGCAAATTATGATGAAAAAATATTAAGTTGGCTGATTGGTACAAGGAATACTACAAGAATCAAGAACTCTTGAGGGAAATAACTGTCCCTTTAGCTGTTAAATGCTCCACTATGTTCACCTGCTATTCGCTAACTGACTGCGGTTTAGTACTTGTTGGTTCTTTGTTTATCAGAGCTTTTCTCTAAAGCTGCCTGCTGCAGTTTGAAACAAGGTTTATGAGAGCGGCGAGACTGATCCAAACCAATAAAGATCAGTGTTCATTCAAGGTGATGAATGGATTTCACTTTCTTCTTTGGTAATTGGCTGCTGGTCATGTTGACTTAGAATGGACTAGTTTTAGCTCTCAAAGTTTTCAAAAGTACTTTTAAGGCTCTCAAAGGGTGCAAACCCACGCAGTATTATCCCCAGTGATACATTTCAAGTTCACAATGGGTTTTGGACTGATACCGTAATGTGTGTACAGAGAGCTGTTTGGCTGGCAAGGTTCCAAAATATGTGCACCCACAACTCCTCAGGTCATTTTGTGAAGAGCACTGAGGGACCCTTCCCACAAACACACACACACACACACACACACACCCTGCTGCTGTCCCCATCTGTTGAAAACACACACACACACAGACACAGACACACACACACACACACACACACACACACACACACACACACACACACACACACACACACACAAACATACACACTACCTTGGTAGAAGAGGTCTGAACTTAGTCCAACAGGCTTTATGTGTTTACTGATGATGGTGTCTGGGTTCATTTCAGGTGTGTCTTTGAGTGTGTGTTACAGATTGACATCAGCACTGTAGTACCAGCAATTGAGTATGTCTTAAAACAGATCAGGTCAACTTAATTTCACAATTTGTGCTACCCGCAGGTTCTGAGAAGAAGCCGTTGCTCTAACAGTCTCCATGTCACTGTCAGCTTCACTGCAGGGGTCCTGGAGGGTTGGGTTTGGACGTAATGTTTTATATCTGCACTCCGGTGTTTTTGATGCCACCTTGGGCCTTCCTGCACTGGGTTTGGATGGAGTAGTTTGCTGTATTTCACAACGAAATATCAATAAAACTGAATCTGTGTAAAACGATTGTCAACATCCCTATGGGTTGTATGTGTAGGTGTGTGTGTGTCTGTAAGTCTTTTTTCTTACTTCTGAGTGACACATAAATTCTTCATTACTATCCGACCTTTCAGCAAAAATAAATTTATTGGACTTTATTTCCGCTCGTATTTCCAATTTTTTGGCTCAGACTCAGGGTCATAGAATATCTCATCTTTACAATAGGAAAACAGTGTCAGCTCTCGATGTTTATATAGGGAAAAAAGAGGGAGTGGAGAGTGGTGATGGGCGCTCTTGGTTTTCATCATATCATACAGCAGATGAGTCACACATTCTCCAGGAATGCTTACACAGGTACAAAAAAGTGCTGTATGAAATATTCAGAGCAGTGTCGTGCACAGACTCTGAAGAGAGTCACTTCTTGGCTCTATTGCTTGTTACATTACATCTTTTTTGTCTCTATGCACTGTGAACTGTCTAATAGAACAAAGGCTAATACCTGCAGCTCAGCATATTCTGTTCCCTCCAACAAGTTTTATATGTAGCTGTTTGCTGGAAGAGATGGCCAAAAGTGACCTTTTAATTTCTGTAGCCACAGGCATATTATAAAATAACTCCCATCATTTCTTTATATTATTGACCTTTCTAATATGCCCTCGCTCATCCATATAAACTCATATAAAACACTGAATTCAAAATTCAATTATCACTATCATCACTGTCACCTTTAGTCAGCACATTTAATCCTGTCACACGGAAACTAATTTTCAATAGCAAATAAGTTTAGGGAGAAACATACAGTAATGCCACCTAAATCATGTTTCTGCCAACAAAATAATGAAACATTAGTAATGAGCATGTCTGTGGAGTTACAGAATGTACAGTACATACAGAACAAATTTGCTAAACATTTACTGAGAACATATCTTATTTGTTTTACCGACAATATTGTTAATATTGTTAAAAATAATGTTTTTTTTCTGGTTTAGGCAACTCACAGCACTTGGTTGAGGCTGAGGAAAGAATCAGAGGTCATAGTTAAGTATTGGAAAAGTTCAAAGCATGAGACAAGAGATTTTTACTTTATTAACATTTAACTCAAACTGCAGTCTCTCCCTAACTTAATAAAAGGGATTTTGTTGCAGGTCTCTCGACTGCAACCAAAATGGTTGCATATGCAATAATTTCTTTGTGAGTAATTCAAATTCCACACGGTCATGACGAGCATTATCTTTGGTGCTCATCAGCCACCGTCTATTCCGTCCCTGCCTCCAAAGTCTACAAAGTCAACTTGACAAGCGAGGGAGCTTTGAGCCGTCACAGCCCCATGCTCGCGGGACAGCATTTGTGCACGAGGAGCAGAAATGCTGTGACTGAGCCAGAGTCATTGACTACGTTTACATGCACCAAATATTCTGGTTACTGTCTTTTTTCCGACAAAAGAGGAAATAACAAATAAGCTTTTGATGTGGCCAATGAAAATGAATATGTTACTAATATTCCTGTTTAAATGCAGCCGTGCATATTCCAATTAATGTAAAATGATCCCATGCTGCATCCTCATCAACGGGGCCAGTGTATCCTATGTCGACTTGGCTGTGTTTGACGGGTCGATGCCCTAACATGTCGTTTATCACATCAAAAAATGGCAATTGTGGTGGACTTGTCGTTGAGATATTTGTGCACAGCCCTAAAACTGTTAAAGTCCTAGTCCTTCAGAATGATTAAAAGTAGGTGTGTTTCTCCGAGTAGAAATGTGGGCTTTTCCTTTGGGCATGCATCTATACTCTAGCTTGCAAACTTACAGAGCTGGTCGTAAGCAGGAAAGAGGTCACAAAGTGCCGTAATAACCCCTATTGAGACTCATATTCTGAATGAGCTGTATACGTGTCCAAAGAATGCTTCTAAAACCCAAATAATACTGGCATATCCCACATGTCTTAATTGGAAAAAGCTTTATTCGGAATATCAAATCGGAATATGCTGTTTACATGACACATATCAAATTTGGAATATTGTCATATTCTGAACAATAGTGGATGATGAGCATGTAATCATAGTCATTGACTAATACCAGTGGTGGAAGAAGTACTATGGTCCATTTGACTCTAAATGGACCATCATTTACTAAATGAACATGCTGTATTGAAGAAGACTTGAAACTAGAGATAGAGACCATAAACTTATGTTTACAGTGTTTACTAAGGTAATAAATCAAGTGAGAAGTAGAGCCATTTTGTTATAGACTTCTATGCAACCAGACATCTTTTTGCAACCGGAGGAGTCGCCCCCTGCTGGTTAGTAGAGAGAATGCAACTTTTAAGACACTTCCACATCACCTTCACTCGGCAGAACCAGAGGTTACCACCTGGGAGGAATCCGGCAATCATATTATGATATTTATGCTGCAGATAACACACAAGTGCGCTGACACAGAATAATTTGCATAAAGCTACGTGACCTGTCTTGAACTCGTTCTTCTCCCCTTCCGCACAAGCAAACGTCATCTTGACGTTTAGTAAGATATACAATCTCCTTTTACAGAAGGTCACTGCGACTGCTAAATGAAGAACATCTGAGATAGCAAAAATAAAGAGAGTTTACACAGGAGCCACAGACTTCATGGAGCCTTGTATGTTAAACAATAAGAACAGATCATTCTAAAAGTTATTTTTCTCCAACATGTAATGAACACCTCTGCAACACAATAGCTATATTGGCAGAAAGAAACCTTGTTACATAACATACTACCTTGCAGGTTTGTTTTCTGAAGAACAACAAAAACATAGTACTGTATAAACATTGTTACTAGGAAACTGTCCTCCAAATGATGTGTGTTTTTGTATGTGTGACTACTGTCTGAAATGAACAATTTGCTAGACAGACACGAGCAGCTCATACAGTATGAGTAGAGATGTCTGAACAAACAATAAAAAAACAAGTCACCATCTCTCTCATGATATCAGGAATTACCATTTTAAGCTTCAACTCCCGGCAGTGCAGACTTGTAGGAATCCATGTGTCTGCGTTGTTGACTAGAAGTGGCAGGCTAATTTGTTTTTGATTTATTTTCAAGAAGCACAAACAGACCTCTGAACCTGGGCAGACAAGTCTCCGGCTTTATGGGAGGTAAGCTGTCAAATATAAATGTATGCAGGTAGAAACTATGAAGTGTTGTGGTCTGCACCATGTGGATGTGGATGTATCTGCATGCTTAAGTGTGAGTGCATGTGTGTGTGTATGTGTGGCGATAAAGTAAGCTGTGCGTTTTCTCTTCTCAGCTAAAACTGTCTCTGAATATTCCATGGCCGATCATTATGAATGTATGTGCACATCATTGTGAGACTTGACACGCTGTATCAGACGGAAAATAATGTAATATTAGTGGATCATTTTCATCACCGTGCTACTTTGAGCAAGAGTCAGTTTTAAGCTATGTTCTTTATGAGTTCAAATGGAAAACAAACTTTCTGTCCTCAAATACATTTTATGTCATTAATGTTTGGTGTATGGTGCATTCAAATGCAAAAAGACATTTAAAAACGGTAACATTAAGAAAGACTGTTCAATTCAGACTGATGAAACTGTTTCACAAAACAACAAAGACCAATCTGTGAAGTCAGTGATCAATACTTTGCAAAGCTGCTCTGCTGATAATCAATCGACTTGATACACTTCTTCAGTGGAGCTTCGTGCAGCTGTTGTAGGTTTTTATATCCAGAAGGCACAAGCTGAAAGGTTAAGGCGGCCAATATTCTATTCTTTTTATAGTCAACAAATCTCTTGAAATGATAACTGATTCTGCTAACATGTATTGTGTGTGCATCCAAAGCCTGAAATATTTTTTTTCCCTCCGTGCTCCATTGTTGTCCAAAAATTATTAAAAACGCATCACCGAGACACACTGTTGCTTCATTGCCATAAACACTGTTACGTGTTGTGTTTTCTCCCCTCCTGCCCTTCCTTCTTTCTCTCTCCCTCAGTCTCCTATCCTGTGTCAATCAGTTGATTGGGTTCCACCTGTGAGGGCCGGTCGTGCTGCTCCGGGGGTTGCACCAACTTCAGGCTGGCCGGTCAGCAGAGTGAGAGCCAAGAACAAAAGCAGGAAACCTTAGGAGTCAAATGAGTGAAATAAATATTTTTTACGGTTAAACTCCATGTTGAAGTATTTGTTTATAATTTGGATTGTTTTGTGTTAGTCCCTAATCATCCTCTACACCAGTAAAGAAAAGGGATGTAACAACACACACTGTATTTATTTTTTGCACTTGCTGCCATGAATAATCACTAGCTCTCCAAATATGTACAGATTACTTTGCCTTTTTTTTTAAAAAAAGGGTAACACTTTATAATAACTACACACTATGAAGCATTAGATAAGTATGAGTAAACACTTAATTCATAATTTATAAAGCATTGGTCCTACATTAACACATTAGTATACAATTCATAACAGTTATACATGTTTTATTCTTCATTAATAAGCTTGTCTATTATTGTTTGGTGATTGTGTTTTCATACTTTATAAATGATGGATTCCCCATTTGTAAATTAAATATTATATATATTACAAACAATTATTAAGGAGTTGTAGATGATTAACAACATCCTCTATAAAGTGCTAGTAAATGATTAAGAACTTATTTAGATGTACATTATTCATGCATTTATATTTATATACATACATATATATATATACATATATACATACATACATACATATATACATACATATATATATATACATATATATACATATATATATATATATATATATATATATATATATATACATATATAATATTAGGCTTATCTTCTGGAGACATGAATGCCTGTACAGGATTTTGTACCAATCCATCACAGAGATTTTGAGACATTTCAGTCTGGACCAAAGTGGTAGACTTCGTTCTGTCTGTCTTTTAGCGGAGAAAGGGGGTGGCTAAATAGTATAGAAAGCATTATAAGACATTGCACCATTTTGCTGGTAAAACTGGCAATACTGCTATTGTTGTGTAACAGGTCATGACTCGTAGTTCCTTCACAGGAATTCTGAATAGATATTTCCAAATAATTGGCATGTAAAGTCATGCTTTCTATGCCACCTGTAATGTAAATGAGCTTAAATTAAGTATGGTACCCTCTAAAAGTGGCTAACCCTTGTGTCATTACATGGCACATCCTCCCACAGCATAAGACTGGCAAAGAACAAAATGCTAAATACTTGGAGTCCTTGAAAGCAAGAGTCTTATTTTAGAAAGTAAAGTGCTGAGGCAGACACAAAGAAGTTTTTTAGTTCATGAAAACCTAAAAAATTTAAATGTCTCTAAAATAAGGTGGAATCAGTACTGAAAGTGAGAAACAAATGACTATTCTAAGGTGTGTGTGTGTGTGTGTGTGTGTGTGTGTGTGTCATACACACTGAGAAAATATTCATTGCTTAGCCGAGGGGTGTATGATTTGTGTTTGTAAAAGAGTGTAAAACATAATGATGTTTCATGTTCACTTATCTGTGCACTCTGTTAAAGAAATACAGGGAGAGAGAGGAAGAATCCACAGGAAGAGAGGAGTTATGTGGGGGGAAAAAGAAATCTCTCTGGCAGCCATATTGGACATCAGCTCTCAGCTGATCCTTTTTTTTAATTTTGTTTTTATTAATGACCTGGGTGTCAGAACACACTGATTGTAGCCATATCATTTTTTTAGTTATCTGACAACTGAAAAGTACATTAATGATTCTTCAGATTTCTTTGAGAGTGAGTGAGAGTGAGAGAGAGATCTCCACACAAAAAAAAGAAGCTGGCTGCAGCGCTTTTACACGAGGCTGCCCCTACATTCTCTCCTCATTGGGAACAACTGAAAAAAGATGCTAAAGCTCAGAAAAAAACCCAATATGGGCCCTGGCTGGCAATATTTTATCGGTGTGTTTTTTTTATTTTCTTATTGTGACTTGATTATTCTGTCTGTTGGGGACTATTTTTGGTTGTGGAGTTGGTGTACTAATTAGTATTTCTGCAAAAGGATGGTGTTTGTGGCATTTAGTCCATATAAATACTACAGTGCTAATGTTCATTGTAACATTTTTAATTGTTTTCAATGGTCTCTGGTCCCAGGATCAGCTCTTGGTTGTGAGGCAATTCTGCTCCACATTTAGGATTGCAGGTCACATGACCCTCACTGGTCCTAAAAGACCTAAGAAACACGTCCGGTAATTCTTTGTATTATCAGAAGTTGAGTCAGTTGTTTCAATAAAAGTCTCGATCGATTGCCTCTAGAGACCTACAATGAGGAATCCCAAGGAAGTCTGACAAAACCTTTTTCACATTTGCACACAGTGAACTACTTTCTCTGGAATGAATATGGCACCATCTTGGACTACGGTATTCAGTTCTCTTCATATATTAGGGCTGAAGCTATAAATTATTTGCTGCCAAATAATAAATAGTATGCTACCAATTTATTTTATTGATTAATCAAGTACTTAGACAATAAATACTTCAGTTTTATTATTAAAGAGCAATGGTAAATATACAGAAGGGAGAATCATTTTTTTTTTTTAGATAGATAGATTTTCATTGCTTGAATTGGATACTATAATAATCTGCCAAAACACAACCTATTTAGTGCGTTTATGTGCTATACTTTCTGGGATTGTATAAAACATTATATGCAAAGAAATAAATGCAAAACATTTAAAATTACTCTAAAAAGGTTACTTTTAGAACTATTCCTATAAAGGTGCTATACCTTTAACCGATCAAACTTTGATGATACGTTTGCTATTAATTCATATTCAGTGCTCTTTCTCCCTGTGTGCTTTCACTGCATGTCTGTTGTGCATCTCCAATTATTTGCATCAAGGATTTTCACTAATCGAGTTACTTGAGGAATCATTCCAGCCGTATATTTAATCCATGGCAACTTTCTCCAAAAAATTATATGACTTCGTGCCAAGCAGCACTTTTGTGTTTGTTTTTCTGAAATGAGTTGTTTGAGTGTGTCTTCAGACTGAGAGAGACAAGCTGCCATGCCATAAGAAAAACTGGACTGTGTTTAGGCTTCACATCCAGCTCCATCAGCCGTCCCTAAGGCACCAGTTCTCAGCATAATTAGCTGGTCTTAAATGACTCCAGAGAAAGACCCTGGTATACTCAGCAACAGCAAGAGGACTGGAGATGGCCTTGTATCAAGCTCCATGTTCCTGCCTTTAAGGTGCCAATTTCCCACCACGCTCTGGTGAACGGTGGTGATGATGATGTTGGGTAAAATGAAGTGACAGCTGGATGTTGATCATTCCAACATCCCAACAGCATCTTGGATCGGCTCTAAACTCAGCCGCACCTCCGGGGGAGTCGTCCCAATGTGCTGCTCCACAGCTCCAGGACGGGGACGTCTAGAGACGATTTATGATGTCTGAGAGAGACTCTGGTACTTAAGAAGAAGACCAGGACTCTGTGATCGGCTTTGTGTCTGCAGCCCTCAAGGCTGCTGCAGTTCACCAGCCAGCAGGCCTCGAGCAAGACAACTCTTTCTACAACAAGTTTAATGAAGCTCTACTTGACATGTTACTGGTTCAGCAATAACTACAGCAAATATGAAATGGAAATCAAAACTTGAGTATATAGAATAAGACAACAAAACAAGTGTTTATTTTTAAATGTATAGAAAAAATTGTTTTAATCCAGCTAAGATTACCTTACTATATGTGACTGTCTTTAAGAAGTGCAATTACATTTTGCGTGATGTAGTGCACGTTTTTAAAGCCCAATCATTAATGACTTATTTAAAGACTGGAATTTAATCTACGTTTATTCTATTTATGGTTGTGTACTGTGACTACATGACTTTCAGTCACTTTGGGAGTTGGGAGCAGGTTTACGTGTTTGAAATTTGAGCTCAGACTAAGCCTTTAAAAGACAGTCATGGTTTTGCACTTTTAAACCAGTTTTGGATCAGCAGGTTGTAATATGTCAAATACCGCCTGCAGCACTAATCCTACTATTTCCTGTTTGCCAGTTGCCGATTGTGAGCTAAATCCTCAGCTGTGAACCATTTTCCACCCTCGGCTATGCTGCAATCACTTCTGTCATTTTCATTTGTGAACATTAAACTCAAAAAGATTTTGACAATATTTAGATTCTGAAGACTTAGATTATTACTACGGGACATTAAAATATTTTAATGCAACATAATACATACTCTTCTTATAACCCCGCTAAATACCAAGGGTGTTTAAGTACTTTACGTTCCGGAGACATGATGAATGCGTAATACTCACTTGCGATATTATATGTAGAGAGCTTTTATTGTGAAAGGTAAGAACGTAGAGGGTTGCTCTGGTCAGTGCTGCCTTTGTGAAGGTTGAAAGGAGTAATAAAGTGTGCCATCTTGGTCCACAATGTGGTGCCTCTGAGTTGTTTATAATTATGGGTGCAAATCTAATATTGTTCCAAAAAAAAAAAGTATGGCGCTTTAGTGTTCATGGCAAAAACAGTTAAAGAAAATATAATGATGTGCAAATGAATCACACGCAAAAAAGCCCACGGTGTGTGAAAATCCTTTACTGTAGTCCAAAGAATGTTTATCCATGTGTGTTTGTGTTTCACCAATATGTGAGGCAGATACTGGTGAATTATTAAAATATATGATCTACCCCCAACTATATATGGGGATCATCAGACAGAATAGATAAGAAGCAGTTTGTTTGATGACATTTTTGCATAAAAATAGTTGCATAAAGAAACAGCTAGAGTGCAAAAATACTTTGCTTGATTATCCCATCACATACACTGTCTGTTTCTACATCCTGTACTGAGGTTCTTGCCTATTTCCAAAAATACCGGCAACGTGTTATGGGTTTGAGGATTCATGTTGTGTGTTGTGTCCCTCATCTGTTTCCCACCTTTTACACTTTTACTTGTAAATGAGCCACACAAAGTTTTACTTGACTTTACTGGCTGAGAGAGGAGGTAAAACTTTGCCATGGCCTCATACCAGTGGCAGAGACACACAGTCGTTTGAGCTATACTGGCTCACAACCAGTGTCTCTATTGTCTTTAAAGCCAGGGCCAAACCCAGTTGGAGTGTGACTGAGCCAGGCGTATCCACGATCTGGCCAAAAGCTAACCACAACCTAACAGAATATGGTATCTTTCTATTCTTCCTTTTCCTATCGTGGAGATAAAATGAAACTAATTATCTTCTGTGTTTTTGTGTGTGTGTGTGTGTGTGTGTGTGTGTGTGTGTGTGTGTGTTTTCATCCTGTTTTTCACTTTCTGTCTGCCTGAAAACTGTTTGCCCTCTTGGATATTAAAATGTGTGTTTGCAGGAACTAAATTCTGGTGAAATAATGATAAACTGTCTGGCTGTTGTCTGCTGCTCCTGTGCAACATGTGCTCATTATTTCCAAATCCTGCTGTTGGCTCGTTTGGTTTTGGCCAATCGATGAAGATCCGAAACCGAACCGGACCATAACACGGCTAACCTCTGGCAGACTAAACTCAGCTAATGGGAGCCAGGCAGTTCCTGTCAATCCCATATATTTATTCCCTTTCCAGTTCATTGCCTCCCCATAAGAGCGATATAACTTGTTTTAGTAATAAATTAAGTTATAGATTCACATTATTCATTTTGAGCGTGTTCCTGGTGTGTTCCTGCTCATGTGCGTGAGTGTCTGTTCAATATAGTGTGTTCTGTTCAGACATGCTGACTCGGCAGTGAGACACAGCTTTATAGATCCTGTCACTGAAAAATACAACAGACAAAAGTCTGTCCCTTTTTTGCTTGTCATGATGCAATCTCTCTCCATCGCCATTTGTCCGTCCATCTCTCTCTCTTTTACAAAAACAACGATGAGATGCAGCAGAAAATCTCCAGATGCACGAGATGTTGAGAAATGGTCTCACATGAATAATGTGTGAGTGATTTGGCTTTTTCGACCTGAAACAGTGAGAGTTGAAAATCTACCTGGATACTATAATGAGACCACAAGAGGGCTGACCTTTTTAACCAAGTCACCATATGGCACACTACACCTGTCTTCCGCACGCGCACACACACGCACACGCACACACACATCAAACTGCCAATATGTGTGATCTTCTTGTCCTCACAATCACCGAAAGGAAAGTAAAGGAAATAATACTTGGACTTTTTAGGGTTCTGGGATATTTTATGAATGGTATAAATTCATACGATTCGTAACGCAAATGTGTGTTTTTGCGTCTGTTTGTGCACAAGTGGACAATTACAAAAGGTGCCAAATAGGGCACATTGGATATGTGTGTGTGTGTGTGTGTGTGTGTGTGTGTGTGTTTGAGAGAGAGAGATACCCTAGAGGTATCAAATATTAGCAGGCATGCCAAATTGAACATATTGTAGATTAAGGAGGTGGAGGGGGCCTGAGCGATCACTTGGCAACAGTGTGTCTCCATCATCACCAGGGGAACAGATGACAAAGATGTACAGCTCACAAGGCAATAGATTACATACATACACACACACACACACACACACACACACACACACACACACACACACACCATCCCTGTCTTCCTGGAGTTTCACATACTTGGTCTGCTATCGTTTCACTTTGTTTATTTCCAGCATCAGTGTCCCATATTCTTTGTAAAGCACTCTGTGACGTACTTGAATGTTACAACACTGTTTTTAAAATAAACCAATCTAAAGTTAGTAAGCTAAAGTCCTCTAAACTTTGAGCTAAGATGAAGGTACGCAGTCACGTCAGAATGCATGACAACATGATTTACTTGTAGAAAACTATATATATATATATATATATATATATATATATATATATATATATATATATATATATATATATTAATGTGTATATATAACATAATGCATTCACAAGGATTTCAACAGAAATTAAGGTAAAAATATTTTATGATATTTCCACTGTTGCACTTTGACCAGCGCTACAAAATGTATGGGTTGAATAAAAAACATCACCTGCTCACCCACTGCATGGTACCGTAGATAATACTGACACAGTGTAACTTTAAGATGCTTGTCGTTCAGATGTTATTCAGAGTTCATTCATTAAATTTCTCAAGTTGAAATCAGTCTGAAGTGTGTCTTGTTTTTATGAATAAAAGTGCTTGTTCATTTTGAGAAACGTCCCATCATAAGACACAGGGAAAGCAGGGATATTTTCACTGAGACGATGTGACAAGAATTTCGTTCAATACGATATTGGTTGGCCACGATAATGGTCCTCACATGTCCATGATAATGCTTTAGCGCAGAGGTCTTCAACAGGGGGTCTGCAACACCTAGGGGGTCTGTGAAGGTACTGCAGGGGGTCTGCCAAACTTTTGGTTGATTAGGCAATTTTCTTCTTTTTTTCTTTCTTTTTTTCAAACATGAACCTGTCCATTATTTTAATAGTCCAGTATTGTATGCAAGATAACAGGTATGTTTATGCATGGCAGTGGTACAAATAGGCCATCACTCATTTTCATTTCCACATGAATGTTTAAAATAAAAACGTCAATTTGAATAGCTTGTATGCATGATTATCATACAAGGTATGTTTCTAAATGGCAGTGGCATGGCCACCCTACTCACTGTACCTTGCACATGTTTAACCCTCCTGTTATGTTCTGGGTCAAATTGACCCGTGTCAAAGTTTGAAAATCTAGAAAAAATATGTTAAAGTACTTTTTCTGTATGAAACTTCTTGTGCTTGCCTTAATTAGTGTAATCAATGTTTAAAAAAAATATATATATCATGCATTTGCACATCCTTGATCACGACAGTGAAATAGAGGAGGATGTGTCTGAAGATGAAGACCATCTTGAGGTCAATTCAGATTATAATGGTACTGATTATGAACCATCAGATGAGGAAACGAGGAAATGAGGAAACACAATCACACACACACACACACACACACACACACACACACACACACACACACACACACACACACACACCTCGTTCATTGTGCTCATCTCTTGTTCATTTTTGTAAATTTCTGTTTCTTAACACTATAAATGAACATAAATGAAGTTTACTTTCAATACAAATCGTTTTGTATTCATTTGGCTTGATTTTGAGTCAATATGACCCTGAACAACAGAGGTGTCTCATCTCTATTTATCTACATCACCCCATGAAAAAAAGAAAGTTTCAAAATGTACAAAATGTTTTGAAATAAATACATGTTATGGTAGACCAATGCAATTTATATCTAGGTTTTTCCAAAGTACCAAAAAAAAAAGTTTGAACATGTATTTTTCATGAAAACGAGTGGGTTATCCTAATTGAACTATGATCTATGGAGGGGTGAATAACTCCATTCCATTAAATACTGATTGAATTGTTAGTAAGGGAGTTGGTGATGAGGTACAAACTATATTTATTAGGATTTTTTGGTTTCTGACCACTTTTGGATGATTAAACATGCACCGGGTCAAATTGACCCGCGAACATTATGGCTGTACCTAAAAAACGAACATAACAGGAATGTTAAAATAAAAACATGAATATATAAACTTGTGTATTATTTAAATAGCTTAGTATTGAATGCACAATAACAAGGTATGTTTATACATGGCACTAGGCCCAGTTTAATATAAAACACAATTTTAAACAATATATATAGTACGAGGTCCCTGCTCCATCTCTCTATCAGTTTGGGGGTCCTTGGCCTGAAAAATGTTGAAGACCCCTGCTTTAGTGCATTGTTGTTGCCTATAAAAAAAATTACGTGCTAGCATACATTATTATTTGTGTTATCGTGGTTTTATAAATTTAATTTATGGTGCTGTTAGATTGCTGCTAAACTGTCCTGTTAATACAGGTGCATGAGTTTTTTTTTGACTGCAGTGAAAATGTAGTTTTTGAAAGACTAAACGCCATCAAATATGGATTGCAGCTAGATATTTCGCGAGATAAAAACATGTTCTTCTAGAGCCCTTACCCATGTAGCCCAGCAGGAAAGATGTCTACTCTCTTTAGCAAAAAGAAGGCAAATGCGACTATTTGGCGATTCTTTGGTTTTAAACCAAAGGAAAACGGAGAGCCAGAGAATGTGAACAAAGTGATTTGTAAGCTGTGCAATAAACAAGTCGAAACTCAAGATGAAACATCACAAATCTCTCAAAATCACCATCCAACAGAATACGCTAGTCTGCCAACAACTCCATCCACAAAGAGCAGCCAAACCAAATTTCCTACCACGGTGAGAAAATCAACCCCTCAAGGATCAGGGCTTTTGCAAAGGCAACAATATACAGTGGGGAAAAAAAGTATTTAGTCAGCCACCAATTGTGCAAGTCCTCCCACTTAAAAAGATGAGAGAGGCCTGTAATTTTCATCATAGGTATACCTCAACTATGAGACAAAATGAGAAAAAAAAATCCAGAAATTAAAAAAAAAAAAATTATTTGCAAATTATGGTGGAAAATAAGTATTTGGTCAATAACAAAAGTTCATCCCAATACTTTGTTATATACCCTTTGTTGGCAATGACAGAGGTCAAATGTTTTCTGTAAGTCTTCACAAGGTTTTCACACACTGTTGCTGGTATTTTGGCCCATTCCCCCATGCTTCACAGTAGGTATGGTGTTCTTTGGATGCAACTCAGCATTCTTTCTCCTCCAAACACAACTAGTTGAGCTAGCAAACTTCAGGCCCGTCTGAAGTTTGCTAGAGAGCATTTGGATGATCCAGAAGAGGATTGGGAGAATGTCATATGGTCAGATGAAACCAAAATAGAACTTTTTGGTAAAAACTCAACTAGTTGTGTTTGGAGGAGAAAGAATACTGAGTTGCATCCAAAGAACACCATACCTACTGTGAAGCATGGGGGTGGAAACATCATGCTTTGGGGCTGTTTTTCTGCAAAGGGACCAGGACGACTGATCCGTGTAAAGGAAAGAATGAATGGGGCCATGTATCGTGAGATTTTGAGTGAAAACCTCCTTCCATCAGCAAGGGCATTTAAGATGAAACGTGGCTGGGTCTTTCAGCATGACAATGATCCCAAACACACCGCCCGGGCAACGAAGGAGTGGCTTCATAAGAAGCATTTCAAGGTCCTGGAGTGGCCTAGCCAGTCTCCAGATCTCAACCCCATAGAACATCTTTGGAGGGAGTTGAAAGTCTGTGTTGCCCAGCGACAGCCCCAAAACATCACTGCTCTAGAGGAGATCTGCATGGAGGAATGGGCCAAAATATCAGCAACAGTGTGTGCAAACCTTGTGAAGACTTACAGAAAACGTTTGACCTCTGTCATTGCCAACAAAGGGTATATAACAAAGTATTGAGATGAACTTTTGTTATTGACCAAATACTTATTTTCCACCATAATTTGCAAATAATTTTTTTTTCTTATTTTGTCTCATAGTTGAGGTATACCTATGATGAAAATTACAGGCCTCTCTCATCTTTTTAAGTGGGAGAACTTGCACAATTGGTGGCTGACTAAATACTTTTTTTCCCCACTGTATAAATGTAAGATTCAACACACATGTTGTCAATAAGTTGTTTAGATTTCAAATCAAACTTTGCAGTAGAGCAAGTTTTTTTGTTGCCCTTTAACCACTGTCTGAAAGTGTTGTCAGAGTCATGGCCGAGGCTGACCAGTGAGGCTTATCAATATCTAAGAGGGTGTTGGTGACTGGCTTATGAGTCCAGCCTGGGGCTATGCAGTGATTCAGGGGCAGTGCACGGATTGTAACCCTGGGCTGGAACTTCTCCTTCTGATAGAAATGCAAGAGTCGAAGGGGTTGAACTGTAGTTGACACTATATACCTTGAGTAAAGTACATATGTGGAATTTCAATTTAAATCCCATTTTTTAAATGTGGCGGCCAATGTGGCGGCCAATTTCTTTCAGATACTGAACAGATCGTTCTGCACTGTTTGATCCTTGATCCTGCTGTGGGAAGATTAGTAATTTGTAAGCGCCATGTAAAATAATGAACATGTCCGGTGTGCCAAATATTAGTCGTTGGACATGTTTTGTATGACGATAGATCTGAGGAGGTCAGGTTTGTCTTGCACAAGCCAATCACACGGGTTAGGCTTTCTGTTTTGTTGTAACAATTCCGTAGCACCAAATGAGCCAATGGCTACTTTAAATATGTGCACATCGGGGTGCAACATGTGGCCGATTTACAGGACAGTTTCCACCCGCGAAAATCGTGAGATCCCGCAATAATCTGTGTTACAACCACGGATGAATAAAGAGAACAACAAACACATAAAAGGTTACTTTACCTGTCCGATGTTGAATTGATGTTGATTTGGTCATATTTCCCTGTTTTTTGAGACATTTTTAAGCTTCAATATTGAATCTTACATTTTTGCAGTCAAAGCAAAATATAAGAAGAAGAAGAGAAGTGTAGAAGAAGAGCAACGACAGAACAAGCATAAACCCGACCCGTGGGCTCTCGCACGTCCTCTTCTTTGAGGCAGAGTAGTGTTTGCCTCCCCTCTGTGCTTTTTCACTGCGGTTTCTGTCAGATCAGCATCACAAAATATGTTCTACACATACATGAAATACATTATCTATTCTATGGAAAGAAAGGACATATAATAAAAGTGTCTACAAATATTACAGTGGTGACAAACAATGAGAAAGCAAAAGACACGCACTCAACCCAGTTTGTGAGAGATTGCGCAATCTGAGGTGAGGCACAGCTCGTCGCTGCCTCACCTCACGTGTCTCCTCTGTTTAAACAGGACATGCGCTAATTCAGCGATTTTGATTATAAAAATGAATGAAATTATTGGAATCATACAGCAATTACATTTATAGGACAGATCAGTAGAGAAATATACATTTTTATTTTATTTTATCATTATTTGTTTTTTACTTTTCATGATGACAGGGGAGGCTCTGCCTCACTTGCCTCCCCTGACCGCACGTCCCTGGTGTACACACACACACACGCACGCACGCACACACACACACACACACACACACACACACACACACACACACACACACACACACACACACACACACACACAGAGAGAGTCTTAAAAGAGTATTATCTTGGCTGTAAGCTCGTAGGTTTTCATGCAGAACATTTAGCTTGCCTATTAATACATTTTAATAGGGGTCAATGCTACTGTGTCGAGGGAAAATACACACGATGTAGACACGTGCAGATGCTCACGGTTTCTTCTCTCAGATCTAATAATTTGCAGGCACGCACACACGCACACACTCACACACTCACACACACACACACACACACACACACACACACACACACACACACATTACTCTGTGGTTAATTTGTCTTTTACTAGAGACTAAATCAGGTTAAAGAAAGTAATTAACTCATAATAGCCCCAACCACACTGCTAATTAACACAATGTGTGTGTGTGTATGTATGTGTTTGTGTGCTCATGTGCACATGAGTTATTGTGTATAGTGGCAGTGATCATTTATGAACATATAGTATGTTTTTGTCCACGTAAAATGCCACTGTTGTATTTGTATGTGTAGGGGTTACCCCCGTTAATATGTGTGTGTATTCTCCTGGTGTATGTGGATAAATTAATAGATTTTTTTTTCTTTCTAGTTTTGCCGTATTGGGAAATTAAAGTTACAAAATGAAGTGTGATTACCCTGAAGGCCTTTTCCGTCATTACTTAACACTGTTCACAAGCTAGACAGCCTGATAGTGGTTTACATGGGGCGACGGGGCCAAATGTAGCTCGAAGAAAGAAAAGGCAGAAAAGATTAAGAAAGATAAGAAAAGGAAGTTTAAATGGCCATTCAATCCGCCAGTCAGTGAAGCAGTCACTCTCTGGCAGTGTGGAACAGAGCACATTACACAGCAGCAGAGGCAGAGTTTGTTGATCTCAGTGAATCAGACCTCAGCTGCCGTCTGGCTGTTTGCTGTATGCTGTCAGTCACTCTTCCAAACACAACAGCTTACTTTTTCCTCGCGCTGCAATGATGCCAGACGTGAAAGACAGCAAAAAAAAAAAAAGAGGCAGGCTAACACACACTGTCCAAAGTACATCAATCAAGCATCGGCGGTTTGCATTGCTTGATGAATTTCAAGGATGTGTGAAGGCCGTAGATCTAGTCCTGGAATGAATTTCAAAAAGGTATTGATATAGTGGTGAATAATTTCACCAGAAAACAAGGCACTACCTGACTTTAAAACCAAACTGCATGAACTGAAAAAAGTACCAGAGAACCAGAAGTCTAAGAAGTTTAAAAGCTGCATTCATTCTTACACTATAAGCCCACTTTCATGAGTGGAAAGGAATTCAAATGTATTCATATAGGTGTATTTTGTGCCTTTCCCATTTAGGGTTCTTGTTAATCATAGTTTGCCTCCAGAGCTCTGAAGGCTCACAATATAGTATAATACAACCAGAGCTTAAACTGTAGATCAGCAGCTCTGGGAGCAGCGCTGATTCAACAGGTGAGGAGAGAGAAAAAAGTCATGAACCACACAACACATTGAACCCAAAGGTCATCATGAACAAAGCTTACCTAGTAGAGATGTGCATACTTATGATTTAGCCATTTATCTACATTTATCTCAAAATACTGTTGCACTTCCTTAGTTTTGTGTACTATAATAATCTGCCAAAATCTTTGAACACCAAACCACATTTTCAGGATATGAAGCACCTAGATATGGTTTATGAACATATCTGCCACTACCTTTTTTATCACTAGCATCATAATTGTTTTTGCCATCATAGCCCATCTTATCATACTCCAAACCCTTTGTCGGGGCCTCCTCATCCGGCGTGGTGGGAGGCCGTTTGTCTGCATGTGGTGGAGCAGAACCAGCGAAAGATCGGCAGTTCTTATTTCGGGGCATTATGTAACCGGGCTTTATCAATCCTCTGGATGAGGGCGACTTCAACCACAGGTGCTATCCCTGTGCACATTCATCTTTCATTCAAAGAAAATGACTCTTTGATATGCACGCAGCACCAGCCTCAGGTGGCCAGCCGGAAAGTATACCACTAGACAAAGTATCATGGGTGTAGAATAAAAAAACTAAACAAAAATTTAATTTAAGCTTACCTTAGTTTTAAAATGCTAAAACACCCAAAATTACCACTGTAAGCGGACCACTTGATTACTATAAGCAAATTATTTTAAAAGCATTTGTATAGAAATGACACTGTCCTAAGTGGTTGATCACTGTAACTGTGATCACTATAAGCGCTTTCCACTGTAGTTAAACACTACTGAGCTTTTTAATCATCTAAAAGAAACAGTCCAGACATTTCTACTCCCTCCCTCTTCATTTATTTTGTCAACATGTGATCTGTACACTATGTGGGTACATCATCTGGGTAATTCCATCCAATCCATGGGACACAATACACACTTTCACTATCTCAATTCTGCCAGCATTCTGATCAGATGTCAAAGTTTAAATAAGTTAGGCATGGCTGGCTGACTTGTCAACAAACGTGGCGCGTCCCAGAATAAAGGAAGCAATGCTGCCGTGTGAGTTCTACTTCTCTCCACTCCTTTGCTGCTACCACCTATGTCTTTTGCCTGGCTTGCTGGAGCTAGCAGAATGAGGCGGTGTTAGGTGAACTTTGGACTTGCTGAGACAAGTCTTTAATATGTGGTGCACATGCTGCACGGGCTGCATTTACACCAGGCTGAGATCTGAGTCAGACCACTTCTTAATGTGGTCTGGCTGATCTGATCCCATCCCAAATGAGTTCTTCTGCATTTCTCCTCATCCAGATAAGATATGAAGATACAGATCATATGTTAATGCCAGGTTGTTAATGGGGTATCTGATTCCAAGATGTTCTCATGCTCTTTTTGTTCAACCTGCTAGTCATGTCTGCTAGCAACCTGCTAGCTGTTTGGGGGTGCATCTTTTAAATTAGGTCTCAAATATTTTGTTACATTTTTATAAAAGGCTAAATGATTTCCTTGAACGGCTGAGGGATGTAGTTTTTAGTAAACAAAATTGCCCATTTGATTGGGACTTTTTTTGGACACGGGTTAATACACATATGGTGCTGTAGTATGTATTTACGGCAGCAGGATGGTGTATGTGGGATTGCCTCAAAATAAACCACAGCGCCCACGTTCATTATAACGAAGGAAGATGTCAGCGCAACAGTGTGACTCATTGATGTGTTTTTAAAAGCTTTTGGACAACAATGGCACTCTATTGCCCAGAGAAAGAAGATATATCAGGCCTTGGGTACACAGACAATACATTCATCGTTGGATTTTGTCTTGTCATGGGATTTGCAGCATTATCTGTTAAACTCTGAATACAAATCCAGACTCTCTCTCAAACACTGAATGTATGGATATAGCTCCAGAAACCAGTGAAATAAAGTATTTGGCAGCAGAGAGCTCAACTAACTTTCAGTACTGTCAGTAAAGTGGTTAAGTGGTCAGTAATTTACTCAGTCAGCAAGTCAGCAAGCAGTTGTTCAATGACGTGATTTAGCAATTCAGTCAGTTAGAGACATTCAGTCAGCCAGGCCACTTAGTGATTCCATTTTCATTATTCTAAATGGATGCTTCCTCTTCAGCAATGCTAATTGTGTTAATGTGCTGAATAGAGAACAGCTAGGGAGACTGCCAAATGTTAATAACTGACCACACAACACACACAAGCACACAATGAGCTGGAAGAAAAACAGGAGCAGATAGAGGTCTCTCTATCCCTTTTCTCTCCGTTTATATTTGTTTCTTCTCTTTGTCTGTCTTGGTGTGCATGTATCCTAGAGGAGAAACTGAAAGTACAAGCCTGACAGACCCAGTACCGGGTTCACCCCTGTGTTGCCAAAAAGATGTGATGGAAGATGGCTTAGTTCTAGCACATGTTATAATGTTTAGAAAACAGTTGTCCATCTATGTGCATTTTAACAATTAAGTGTTACATTTGTTCTACAATAACATGCTTGGTATCACTGGAAATATTGTAATGTACCTCAACACAGCAAAACTTCACATGTTACCCTCACACTGATATAAATATATGTTCTTGTCATAGTATTTCACCAAGCCCTATGCTATTTTCATTACAAACATCAGATATATTTGCTTACATGTCTGCTGCAATTATAAACAGAGAGCCACAGAGATAGCCTGGGACAGAAGACAGGCTCAAACTTAACTTCCAGGTCGAAGCGAGCTCTAGCTCTTGGTACTTTGATACAGTTGCCAGATGGCAACAAACAGTAACATGAGGGATTTTGCATTCTCAAATAATATGTCTGATAGCATGGAGCTTCTCAGTCATAAAGGGATTTTGATCAATATGCATTGGGTATATTACTAATTCAATTTTTTGGAAGATTTATGCAAATTTTTGTCGAGGGTTTTACAGGTTAATCCTTCACAGTAGAGTTAACGTAAACTATCCTAGCAAAACTGAAAATAATGAGAGACATCAGACAAAATAAAAAACTCAATAGTAGAGTAAGTCTCTTGGAACTGGGTAAAAACATGTAAAAAGCTTCTATCTTTCATCTCTCTATCCCTCGCTTTGTTTTTCTCCTTTGCGTTTTGCTTCCTCCTACTCCTCACCTTTGCTTTGCTCTCTCACCTTTTCTTACTTTTTATAATCCTATTTTTCTCCCTTATCCGCATCGTTCTCTTCTGTCTCCCTCCCTCTCTCCTTCATCTCATCCATCTCTTGCTGAGAGGCTGCATCACGGCAAATAAATGTTGGACAGATGTTATGCAGAAGTCTCGCCCTGGGTGGTATAACTAAATAAGAGCGTGTGTATTTGCCTCTCTGTGTGTGTCGCCTTGGGTGGCTACAGCTAAATAAGAGAAGGAGAAAAAAAAAGCCTCAAGTTGTTTCCAATACATGCCCCCTGCCAGCCACAGCTCTGTGTGTTATTTAGAGTCTGTTTTCTAGTTTGTTGCTGCTCCTTAGCAGAGCGATGAGTACAAAATGCATTACCATCTGTCGCCAGAGCATGTATGTGTGCTTCCATGATGCTGTTAGGACATTATAAGTTCCTGTACATTCAAATCTCTGTCTTTGTTTCAGTGTCTTGCTTAAGAAGCTCCCCCATTTTTGGTCTCTACTTTCTCTAATTGGTTTAGCCGGTTCTGGAAAACAGCCTATGTGAGAGGAAGCCCCACTTCTGTTCTGCCTTTTATGGGATCATACAAAGTCCCCAAACACCAATATACAGCAGCCGTTATATGATTGTAAAGCTTTTCAAATACATATAAAAAGGCAGGGAGCAGATTACAAGTGGGGTCGGCTATCACTCACCAAAGAAAAATGAATGACTCCATATCACATTCAAAAATGATGTTTTGGAACATTCAATGGCACATTTTTTCATTAATTACTATTGCAATGGTCTAGGTTTTTGCTACTACTGTATGTTTAATATTGGGCAACTAAACCGACCTAAAAGGTACGGTAAGGGAAATACCATTGTTATGGTTAAATATCTAAAGCTGAACTAAGAGTTGTTTAATAAAACTGATATGACTTCCCCTGTGTGACTATAACCTTTGAAGACTGTTTTCTCATTCAGAATGAATAGTAAAAACTAAGCCAGATCCTCCGCTAGCTCTTCACACTGACACTTATTAATGCAGCATTTTACTACTCCGAATTTAGCCAGCACTTAAACACACATGCCACTTTGTATACTCACACACAGTCTGAAAGGCCAGTTTTCTGAAATGTCAGATGTCACACACTGTGTGTGCGCACTTTGGTGTATTTGATTTCAAGTGCTTTCAACGCTATTCTCTCATGTCTTTCATTTAATGTTTTAATGTGCTTGTTTTGTAAATGTGTCCGTTGAGTGTAATTAAGCAATACATCTCCCTGTTTTTGTCATTTAGATGTGCGACCATCTGGTATTTATCAGCCCGCGCTGCCTGTCTACATACTCATGGCACCATTGGCGTACGCTGAATGAATGTGTCTGTTTGAGGGCATAAATATGTTCTGTTCTGTCTGTGAGTGTCTATCTTGAACTGTAAGGGGCATTGCAATTTATGATCAGTTTGTGTAGGAGCAGTACATCAAGCAGAATAACTGATGCAGTGGCCTATTAAAGTCAGATTTTTCATGCTGCGGTATTCTACTGACAACACAGAATACTAGAGAATATGTAGAAGACTTTACCGTTTTGCATGGTAGCCAACCAACTAAAAGGGGCCCCAAAAAGCTATAGCTTTTTTATGATGTATTGAATTTTATTGAATTGAACTTTGACATAACCACTATAATTATAAAAGTAGAGGTGCTGTTCCTGTCTGCTTATGCTCAGTGGCTCCAAGTGAGGAAACGTTTGGTTGTAACGTTAGCCAGCGTTCAGGTCGTGTTAGCAGGCTATATTCAAGATCAAGCAGCAAAAGTGAAGTGCAGTTGATGAGCAGCTGTCTGCACGTTGCACGCTCCATGGGGTCCCCAGCAAAACAGTGTGAAGATCAGATGAGCTGTTCCCAAGATATGCAAAGATCACACGGACAGATTGACAGAGATTCCATGCTTTATAGTTAGATAATTACACTGCTACAGTAAATTACTGACTGTGATTGGCCTGTGGGGGCATTCTGAAATTTTATGTCTGAAGGTCTCTTTCAGATCTCTTAACAGACAAATGTTTCATCTAACAGATCGCAAATGCACATTTTTACATCCCCAAAGATTTGACCTAGTTCATTAACTAAACTAAAGTCATGAAATACCTCCAGCAGATAATCTCTCCAAAAAGTCACTTTATCTGACATCTTATAATTTGTTGATTTTAATGTGTTCAATGTTTTACGCTGAATAAATGTCTTTGGTAAGTAGGCACATAATACTATAAATGGGCTATGGTATAGCCAGCTGCTCATTATTTGTAATTAATGATCAGCTATTTATGTCCCAAAACACCCTCTAAGAGATTTTTGTCTCCACTTTATGAATATATCCAGTGCAGACAAACTGTTGACTGTTTAAAATTGGAACCTTTGAGTTTAAGTTTCTTTATTTTAAGACACCAAACACGCTTGTCACGGTTACAATAATGAACATTTGGTCAAGGTCTGCCATGGTTACATTAAACCAACCTTGACTCGGTTGTAAACAACGGTCTTCTGCTTTAAAGTCTGACACTTTGTTAATAATAATAATAATAATAATAATAATAATCATAATAATTCTTTTGTTGCAATGACCATTACAGTTTAGGGAGTTTCCCCAGTCTTTAATGTTCATTGCAACAGCTGTAATTCTGTCCTCTAGATCAATAATATAGTACATTAAAAATCAGTAATGTGTCCTCGTGCTCCACAAACCCGAAGTACAAGGCAACGTCACATTCACCGTGAGCATCAACCTCGCAACAAAATATGTGAAAACAGAAATCAGCTGTTGGAGATGTCGAGCTGACTACCAGACAGATGGATTCCAGGTCATCCAGAATTCACAGAACCATAGTTACCGACATAACTCTTTTAGAAAGTGAGTGAAAGTGCAAAACCGATTGGGTCGCTGTTATGTGTGAGTGAGATGTGAGCCATTTTGCTGCTCATGTTGGCAGTTGCATTGGTTGAAACTGAAATGGACGACCGACAAACATGGCTGAAAAGCATCTGGTGTAGACAGGGAGTAAAATAGAGGGACGATGGAGCAATGTAAGTAAGTCATTGGGTAACCAGGTCAAGTTGCTCTTCACTGTGAGTATTCAAACCGTTCCATTGGTCCTACTTAAGGCCTGAACTGAAGCCTGTCTGGAGATATACAGGGACATGCCAAATGTATAAATATGGATTCTCAACATTTTCACCCTGGCTGAAATAATGAGATTACATAAATTGTCTATTGGGAGGATGCTGGCTCAGATTCATATTGTCTTCCTTAATTTTTTATAGAAACTGGTCATTTAAATTTAGAAATGCATAAGACTGATAAAGTTGACTTTGGGTCTGCCTTTCCAAACTCTTTAGCAAAGATGCCCATCAGCTCATATAAGTTTGCATGGGTTTTGAGTTGAGAATTCCTGCTGGAAAATGAATCGAATAAGGTGGAAATGATGCTTCGCCAATGAAAATAAATGAGTAAAAAAAGAGATCAGATAAACAGCTGCCTCCGTCTCTGCTGTGTTGGTTGAATCGCTCGTCAAAGTCCTAACATATTGATGTTGATCGCGTTGACAGTTTATTGAATAGATGTCAGAATTTCTCACTGTCTGTGTCTGGGATAACGATGGAAAACAAGATGTGGATGAGTGCAGGTGGCAGAACAACCGCTCTCGCTCTCTCTCTCTCTCTCTCTCTCTCTCTCTGTGTCTCTCTCTGTGTCCCTCTGTCTCACTGTGCGTCTGTCTCTCTGTCTGTGCCTGTTTCCGTCTCTCTCTCTCTGTCTCCTTCTATCTGTTCCTCTTTATCCATCTCTTTTGTTCGCCCTCGCTCTTGTTGCTCTTTCACTGCCTATTGAATATGAGGAGCACGGATCAATACATGCTGAGAATTTACAAATAACCAACACTGATTACAAACACACACACAAAATCATTCCAATTCTTGTCACAAAGGGCGTATCCATATGAATACATGCTGCATTCAATAAAAGGCAGCTGTTATAATGGAGATAGGCTACATGACGCTTTACATGTGGCAACAACAGCAAGACAGAGAAGACGACATGTTACCCATGCAGAGATTCAAACCAGTTCATAATCTGCTACCGTTCGGTAGTTTATGTGCAAACTAACACTGAACTATTGTGGGTTTTTCCTGTATTACTTTGAATTTATTCAGAAATCACTGGAAGTTTGATACCTAGCTGGAAGCTCAACAGTTCCCACATGAAGCAGAGGAAACAGAAGAGGAAGGAGCCACTTTGTGTCAGGGATCAAATCGGCCAGGGCTAATGAGTGGAGACCTTTACTCTGGTAACTCCATTACATCCGCCTGAAGGCAGCAAGCCGCATGCAGTCTCTAACTGGAAACTGTCGAGCCACATTTTGTGCAAAAGCTCAAGACTGTTGCAAAACAAAAACAGAAACCTCTGTCCTTATGTGTTCATCAAACATTTAGTGATAAAGAAGATTTCTACAAAAAAAAACGGGATTAATTAACACTCTTGCTGACAAATAGTAAATGGACTGTACTTGTATAGCGCTTTTCTAGTCTTCTGACCACTCAAAGCGCTTCTACACTACATGTCATCACTCACCTATTCACACCCATTCATACACTGAAGGCAGGGGCTTCATAGGGAGCAATTTCAGGTAATTAGGGTGGGGAGCAAACGACATAGACTAGCGGAGCCGGGGATCAAACCGTCGATCCTGTGATTGAAGGACGACACTGCTTTACTACTGAGCCACAGTCTCCCACAGCTTGCAGGCAACCAAATAGCCTCATCTTCTTCTCAACAGGTCCGGCCAAAGTGTTGCCTGGAGCTTTGCATGCTACATTACAGGTCAACATGTCACTGCGATCACCAACATGATTGAGATTGTTGGAGTTACATTGTATAGAGCTGTTCCCAGAAACAAAAGTGTTCGATCAAATCAAAATGTATTTATGGATCATTACCATGAGTACTCTTAGGTCGCAATATGAGGAAAATGGGCAACTATATCTTTCCTGGATTATCAGCAATCATAATAGCAAGTATGTAACTGAATGAAATGCTCAGGAATAACTAAACTACACCAAATTTTGAATTTCTACTTTCTTTTTATATGTGGAACTACGATGTGATTCAACGTAGAAGTGGCGGGGCCAAAAACTGTGTGTTTAAGATACTGTACATTTAATACCACAAGACCACTTTATCAACCAATTTCTTCTCTGTTTCAGTTGCTAAGAGCTGATCTGCTGTTGGGAAGCCTATATATCTGTGGCGATACGCAACTCTATTAAAATGTATGATAATGTGTCTTTCTGGTCCTAAGGCACCAAATTACCAAATGCACTGGGCATTGCGCACCTGGCAGTTCACGGAATTTATCTTAAAGGCTGTGGGTATCCTAAAGGCCCTGCTGACAAACACATCTGCCTGATTCCACCTCTCCTCATTTGATTATTTACTCTTGTGCATTTCCTACTGCCACATGTCAAAATGCCCACAGACTCTTAATCATGCTCAATCAGGCAGTACGTGAGAGCACCTGTGTGGGTGAACAATGAGTGTGTAACCTGATTATTTTAGCATAAATGGGTCACCGTAACGGCAAACTTCCTATTGTGCAAACAGAAAATATTACCAGCGACTTCCTGCCACTTTTTCAGCACATTCATGATGACATAAGTAATCCCTTGACAGTAATATTAGCCTGTTTTCAATCGTATAGCTATAAATAACCAATGAGTTGTATGTTGTATTGTGTTTTGCTGCACTGTTGCTGAAAATACTTCCAAAAGAATTCCAACAATCAACAGCTAAGCTTTTGTTTGAATATTTAAGGGGCTCCATTAAATTCTATTCTGTTCCATCTCCAACCTCATCCTGGTAGAAAGTAGCCCCAAGCTTGTTTTAACAAGGTTCTTAGTCATGGAACACAAACTGGTGAAGAAGAAAGGTGGATAGAGAGAGAGAGAGGAAGAGAGCAGCCTCACTTCACCAACATGGTCTGCATGGATCAACTGAATAACACTGGGTGTGCAAGCAGCATTATCAAAGCAAGAACTAAATGTTTGAAGAGCAATGTGATGACTATAAGTCTGACTAATGACACTAATTAGAGCTCATAAGAGTGACAATCCTTTTTCTGAGAATCATAAATACTACCAAATGACTATTATCACAATTTGAGACTATTTAGTCCAACAAAAGAAAAACACAAGGTCTCACAGAGCCTTGCCAGTATAATACAGTATTTTCCCACCCTTCATATATGTGGGAAAGTCTACTGAGTCATGCTTTATGTGCCCCAACATGCAGAAGTCAATAGAATGTGGCACCACACACACAATGCATCCATAGAACTGGGTAGAAGGCATAAAATAAAGAGCAAAATAGAAAAGAGCACCACCTACAGAGAGCCAAACTACTTTACCCATACATGATGTACAGCAGAACCCCCAAAGATGTCGGACTGAAAAGCAATCTGAGTGCTAAATCTCTATTTAGCACAGAGACACTTTTTATTTAGACATGTTAATACACACCAGTCTGCTGAGTCAAAGCTTGATGACATGTTTACGCTAACACCGGCGCTGACAGACCTAACAGCGTTATCCCCAATGGGGATTCGAAGGGTGGGGCTATGCTTCCGTAATGGCGCTTTTGATGGCGAAGGTGTTAACAGCTGTAACCGCCCCTAGCCAGTGGGAAATGCTCACACACGCAGGAACATGCACTAAAAGCTGATTGGCCGACACCGGCTACATAAACAAAGCAAAAAGAAGCTCGGATAACAACACACAGACAATGTAAACAGTTATAAAACTGCTATTATAATGTACAATGTATAAAGTGTTTAATACAGCTCCTTTAAGTTGTCAAACTCTATTCTGGCTACAGTTTGTAGCAAAAGGTAGAAACTATTAGAGACTTGAGAGGCAGAGCGAGAGAAAGAGAGACAGGCGGAGTAAGAATATAAATTAGAAAAAGGTACAGGTAGTGAGAGGTACTTGTAATTGTCTATAATGAATTGGCAACTCATTAATCACATTCTCATCTAAGGTAATGTGTCACTCCATGGAACCAAACAACGGGCTGGGTAGTGTACTGTACTGTGTGTGTGTGTGTGTGTGTGTGTGTGTGTGTGTCAAACAGGGTGTTGCTCCAGTAAGGCAAGCAGGCTTCATTAAGTCCAGTGTAATGACCTGTGTCACATTTCACATCGTCCTTACTTTGTCTCTCTCTTATTTCTGTGCCTTACATTTCACTAACCACAGGGTACTCAACAAGGAAGTCACACTGAAATTACATTTCAAGCTGTTATCCAAAATGAACGGACATTTTTCTGAAAAAAAAAACACACAACAAAACATGCTGCATCAATAAGAAAACATGCTGCATCAATTTAATCATGTGTTTCATAAGCTGCATTCTAAATTTTTACATTTGGGGACCTCAGTGGATGGAAAAACATGTCAGTGGGTTATTGCTTCTGTCACACTGTTGATTTATTACTTGTTAGCCTTTTTAGTGCTGTTTAAAAGTTTAAAAGGAAAGATTTTCCATAGTTTCTATTAGGTGTGTCAACATGTAATGTGTGTGTGAACACAGGCATCAAACTCAGAAGGTTCTCCTGCTGTTGACCGTCAAAATAATAGAAGATAGGCTGAAAGGTCTCACAAGGCTGCAGAGTTCATTACACGCCACAATGCTGAAGTTTCATGGAACAAACAACACATTGAGACTGTCCCGATTGTGCTGCACTGGAGGAAAGGATATGTGACAATCAAAATCAAAAGGCTTAATTATTTAATTTTTTGTTATCATTGTGGTGTGAATTAGTGCGTGAGTATCCTGAACCCTTTGGTAAGAGTGAATAGTGAGTTACATGGCTGGTTTCTGTTACATAGAACAGAACTACATTTACTACTACATTTTTACATTTTTTTCCATAGAAAAGTAGAGGATTTTTTTTTATTGCCAGGGAGACCGATGTTTGAGATCGGTGTTGAGTTATTTCGAAATTAAGTTAGTGATGTCTTTGGTGTTTTTCCCTACAAATGGTACATTTTACTTTACTTTCAAATGAAAGGCAAAGAGGAGTGAAGTCACTGTAGGTCAGACTGTCTGGCCAAATCAGGCCTGACGCACACAATCACACACAAAAAGACATATATTACGATATGTGGAGAGATGCAACTAACACACACGTGTGTGCGCACACACACACACACACACACACACACACACACACACACACTTTCAAGAAAGTACCACATGATGAATTTGTCTGGCTGAAGTGGAAATAACCTTCTAAGATTCCCCTGTCCTTTCTCCCTTGTTACATAGACACAAATGACTCTCTGTCAGATTATGTTCCACACTAAAGATATTCAGGCCACTAAAAGGTTACACTGACATGCGTTATAGTACATTTTGTTTCATTTGTGTCACTCTATTACCGCTCCTCTCTCCCATCTGTATTCATCTCTTTCTCTGTTCTGCCATTATTTTTTTCTACTCCTGCTTTAACTTTTCCCAACACACCTCTTCATTTCCTCCTCCTCCTCGATGCTGTTTTCACACAATGTGCAAGTAACTCACGGCGACACTGATGCTGAGCCACCAGCTGCTGTTTCAATGCTCTTGAGCAAAGCACTTAACCTTTGATTGCTCGACTGTAGCTGTCCGTTGACTAACAGTCTAGAGAGCTGTGGCGGGGTGTTTAGAGTGAACCAGCACACTCAGCACACCTGAAGAGGAATTAAAGCAAAGAAAACACTTTAATAATGATTGAATTACTATCTGCTCAGTGGTTTCTAATTATTGTGATAAAACATAAATGACTTTCTATCAATGGATGCTTTAGAACAGGGGTGGGCTATTATTTTTCCCAAGGGGCCATATGAGAAACAAGGACTGTTGTGGAGGGCCGACCAATAGACTAAACTCAATCCTGCGCAATATTAATCCACCTCTTTAAAAAAAGTAAATTGTATGGTTTTGATAAGCTGTGAGAAGTAAGAGTATATATTATGATCAGTGGTGGAATGCAACTAAGTATATTTGCTTAAGTACTGTACTTATGTACAAATTCAAGTTACTTTACTTGAGTATTTCTATTTTATTCAACTTTGTATTTCCACTCCACTACATCTCAGAGGGAAATATTGTACTCTTTACTCCACTACATTTGTCTGGCAGCTTTAGTTACTAGTTTCTTTGCACATTACACTTTTTCAAATCTTTCCTAACTACCCAAACTGAAGAACAGAGTATAAAAGAGTTAAAATGAGCTCCACCTTAAGCACCTGCAGCAGTAATAATGATCCAAACAAATGTACATTTGTAATGTCAATATATAATAGTAAAACACTGACAGGGATCATGTTTCATGTCAAATTAGTACTTTTATCACTATTGTTTGTTGTCCAATTACCTCATTTTTTGTTTTTCAGATTGTGTGAGAAATTTTGTCTGTGCTGGCCTTGAACGAGTGCTCTGAAGTCAAGCTGAATGTGTGAGGTGATATGTGAAAGACAGCTGACAGGCGATCGTCAGTGAGAGAGGATCTGGATCTGGATTTGTTAAACTTCATCACGGAGAATGTTTGTTCACATATGTAGGTCAATCCAAAGAGAACCAACATCTTCTGCACATGTTGTTTTTGCAGCCTAGCTAGCAAAGCCTCAGATGTCCGTGTCCGCTCTGCATCACCAACACATCCCAGGTAGCCAAAATGACCTGGCCCAGCTTTGGCGTAAGCTCGGCATGCCGGAAGAAACACGTCGGAAAACCGACTCGGCTGAGACTCTGGATGAATTACGCATCAGAATCTAACCAAATGCACCGGCCCGATTCCATCTGCCGAGCCATTATTGGAATGCAGTGACGCTGCTGCTCACACACATCGACGAACGTACTAACGTACGTAAATTGAGATAAAAAACAGCAGCAGTCGCCTTCAAAATTAAAGCAATGCAGCTGTAATCCATGCATGATGTACAATTATTTATGTTTTATTCCTAATTTCCCAGTCGGCAACAGCCAACGGGCCGAATAAGTACAATGCCCAGGTCTGCTTTAGAAGGAGGGAGGGACAGCAGAAACAGAAACATGACACTCATGACGTTTTGATCGGCTAGCCCATCCATCGTTTAACTCTAGTGCTGGAGATAGAGAGGATGCAAAAAGGGAAGAGCTAGAATACTAAAGGAAAGATGAAGAAGGAAAGACAAAAGACAAGGGCGGGTGTGACAAGAGACAAGACAGAAAAAAGAAAGGAGGAGCCTTGAAGGGGTAAATAATGGGAAAAGAGGAGAGAAAAGATTAGAGGTAAAGGATAAAACAAAACAGTAGGAAAGTGGAGAGGAAGTGATGTCCATTTGAATCACAATGAGAAGTATTAAACTACATGCCAAGAACCTATTAGCCTGCTCGAGTTTGGTAGTAAAAGGTCTTTACTGAAAATATTATGGGAAAGAAAATATTTAATGTTCTTCCACTCTTCTTCAAAGATTCCGTCTGGGCTGTGGATAATGGATTTCAGAAAAAAGGCCTTTTATGAAAGACTGTTATGGATTATATAATAGGGTATTTGGTTTATGATTACACTTAATGGATAGAATACTTGCTACAGTGGTAATAAGAAGCAATGCTCGGACAGGGCCTGGTACAGAGTTCCTGTGTGTTTCACTGTAGTACACTGGTGTACTGTTACTTATCACTGCGTAACAACTCAATGCTTCATCAACACACTCTTGTCACAGCATAGGAAAACACATAGGTATCGCCAGACGATTGACAATTGTGTTCAGCCTATTTTATAACCAGTGTAGCATTAAATCCTGGTTTTTAAACTTCCGCCTTGACAGGAAACAACTGAGTTGGGTTTAGGAGAGAAAGCTACTTGGTTAGGTTTAGGAACAGATTTTGAAATATAGATTTAGGAAAAGAGGTGGTTTGGGTTGTAATAATAAAGGAAGTGCCGTTACTTAAGTACGTAAATTCTGTGTCAAATAAATCAACGTAGACTTTTCGTTTCACACGCGACACAAACAGCGGTCTAATAGGTGAAAGAACGTTTTTGTTTGACAGTTGAATGTCCATTCTACTACTCTTCTATTTCTATGGTCATCATTGTACAGGTCTGATGTGGAAACAGCAGACAGGCCAGTGAGAGAAAGTACTGTCCAATCAGTTCACTCTATAGGGCTGTTTTCTGGTACATACTACACCCATCTAAACTTGTCTTTTGAAGCTGTCCCATAAATCTCCGAGACATTCATGGTGTGGTAATGCTATGACTCAGGAAGTTTTGAAGGCTGATGCTAATTATCCAAAAGTCTGAACATATTTTCAGGGCATAGTTCAATATTTTGGACAATATAGTTATTTGCTTTCTCTCAGAGTGAGATGGGAAACAAATCAACCAGAGGGGAGTCCTGACATAGTAGCTTAGTATAAAGCTTAGAAGCAGAGAAAAAAAAAGTTCAACAATGAACCTCTAAAGCTAAGACTTGTCATAGTAGGAAACGCACAGTTTAATAACAATACAATGGCTTCTATTCAAGTGTTTCAGTTAGCCACACCTGTGCTTTTTTCTACGGTGACATGTCAAAATGTCACCCATGCAAAAGCCTTTGAACACAGTGTTTCTAAATTGTGTTGTCTAGTCTTTCCGTTTGTCTCCACGCACGAAAAGAAAAATGCTCAGGGTTTTTTGACAATCAATAGTTCACCCATCCTTCCTGTTCTTCGGCGTAGCATCTCAGCTATAGCACGGCTTGTCAGACGCGTTCATTTTTACATTTGTTGTAAAAACATGTGCTTAAACCTGTTAGTTTGTACATTATCGGGTTGAATATCTAAATTATGTATTTGACAGAGTGTGCAGTGCAGGCTGCAAAATTAATGTTTTTTGTTGTGAATGGAATTATGTGCAGGTGGGAATCATTAATATGAATTTAGTAAAGGTTAAAAAAACATTTGACTCGCTCTCTCATTATTACATAACATCTAATGTCTTTCAGTACTGCTTTCTTTCAGTTTTTTTCCCCATCCTCAAACCTGCTGCTACATTATGAAAATGCATTTGAATACTTCTTAAAACTAACTTTTGGATAATTTCCCTTTTTTTTAAAGTGTGGCAGACAGCGTGAGTGAAGTATCTGCTTGTTAAGGTAATTTTATTCTCTGCATATTGGTTCTCTCTGTGAGACGCGGGAAACTGATTATGAACTGTCCTCCTGTTCTCTGCAGGCCACATATAATAATAATGCTCTGGATAAAGTTTGTCAAAGTCTAGCCAGAGTAAACAAAGTTTGTTATTAATGTCCCAGTGTGGCTAACCTGGCATAAACCAATTTGCATAATCGCTCCACTTTTTTTTTCTCCTCAACTTGTTTTCCCTGTTTTGTTTTTTTTCCCCATCAGTCTTTTCTTCTTGTTATGTCCTTTTTGTTGTTTTTCTTTCGCTTGCCTCTCTGTCAGAGGTATCGATGTGTGAGAGACAGAAGGGTCTGCATCTTAAGGTTGTTTAATGCAATTAACTTGACCACTGGGTTTTCAGGGTGTGTGTGTGTGTGTGTGTGTGTGTGTGTGTGTGTGTGTGTGTGTGTGTGTGTGTGTGTGTGTGAAAGAGAAAGAGCCAGACACAGGGAATTGAAGTTAACATCAATGATCTTGTAGTCAAGTGTGTGTGTATGTGTGTGTGTGTGTGTGTGTGTGTGTGTGTGTGAAAAACGTGTTTTTGTGCCCTTCTTCAACATCAATGGACAAATTAAACTTGTGTGTGCGTGTGTGTATACATAATGTACCTCTTGACTCCTTTATTTTCCAGACCAGTGGTTGAATCATATTGAATCATGTTTGAAGTGGGAAAAAAAAAAGGATATCAAGTCACCTCCACCAAATACAGACACACACACACACACACACACACACACACACACACACACACACACATATATATAAATAAAATATAAATATATAAATATAATTGAATGTAAAAGAGACTGCTATCTCCTCGGTCCTCTCTATTCGCTGACACTAGAGTAAAAGTAGCAGCAGCTGAAGTTGACTGACTGATCATCCTAAACCAACTTGCCCGTTGTCTCTCTCCAGATCAAACAGACAGGAAGTGACATCATACTGCAGTGGTGTGTTTGACCCTGTGTCTCCAAAGTTTCATCTCACCTCTCTTAACTTCCATCTCTCTCTGACATGGTCATGGTGTCTTGAAAAGGCTTGGTGTGCTCATGTTTGCTGAAGAATGACCCCTGTGGTAATCTTTAAGAAATAAATGGTTGTTCCAAACCGATCATTAGTCTTTAACTTTAGTTATTCCATTTATCCATTTGAAGTAACATTTGCCATCTGAAATACCTTAAACATATTGTCATTTCATAAATTATGTTAAAATATTTGCAGTGATTTTGTATCTGTGGTGCACAGAAGATGAGTCCCAATGATTTTGTTGACCCCTTGACTTTTCTGACTAGCAGGGGTGACTCCTCTGATTGTATAGAAGTCTATGAGAAAATGACTCTACTTCTCATTTGATTTATTACCTCAGTAAACGGTGTAAACATGAGTTTATGGTCTCAATCTCTAGTTTCAAGTCTTCTTCAATGCAGCATGATGTTCATTTAGTAAAAAAAACAACATGGTGGAGGCTGTAATCCAAGATGGCGATGGCGGAATATCCGAACTCGAGGCTTCAAAACAGCAGTCCACAAACCGACGTCACAATGTCTACGTCCACTTGTTATATACAGTCTATGATTAAGATGAGAAAGATGAGGCCAGCAGCCTTTGGTTTTCCATGAAAGTGCCAATCTTGATGTGTTCAAAAAGAATCCAGACCAGGGACGTGCGGTCAGGGGAGGCAGGTGAGGCAAGTAAAAAACAAATAATGCTAAAATAAAATAAATATGAATATTTCTCTACTGATCTGTGCTATAAATGTAATTTCTGTATGATTCCAATCATTTCAAGCATTTTTATAATCAGAATCGCTGAATTAGCGCATGTTCTGTTCAAACAGAGGAGACACGTGAGGTGAGGCAGTGACAAATATGTACAAATATGTACCTTACCTATGTGTGTGTAAATAATGCTGATATGAAAAACAACCAGTAGTCAATGTGCAAGCTGCCAATTGAATGGTGATGTAAGCTACTCTACTGGGTTCATATATTTGTAAATCTGACTTATGTAGTGTCAGTGCCTCACCAGCCACGAACCTCACCGCACGTCACTGTACCAGACTGTGGGAGACTGCTGTGCCGACGAGACAAGGGTCCCACCGACAAATTAATTGGCAGCCTTTCTGCACATGGCCATCAGCATGGGTTGTCAGCTGCTGTTTTAGTGTTTTAATGTTGCTTTTAAAACAGATTTCCTACATTTGCCGCTTCTTTTTTTTTAAAACCTTAACCAAAGCATGAAAGGTTAAGGGTTTTCGAGCAAGGTGCAACTGATCTGGTGTGTCATGATTTAACAGCACCTGAGTGCAGTGTATCTTTGTATGCATGTTGTTTAGCTCATCTGACAGTGTTGATTCCCTGCATATCACCTAAAAGTTTCTCGCTGTGGATTTGAAGTTGTGTATCACAGTCATCTAAACCTGTTTCTGGTTCAGTTGATGTCATGCTTGGGAAATGAACAGCCAGTGAAAGAAATGTAACAAAGATGAGGCAAATTGATAATGCATGATGTTGATCTTGCTTGTACTATGGAGGGAATCTCCAAGCGCTTCACTTTATGATACAAGTGTAACCAGATCAGTATCCCCCATCTATTACCTTTAGTGTGGTGGTCAGCCAAAGTTTATTTTGTCCTGCCACAGTTTCATAATTAACCAAAAGTATTTTTACACTTCTCAAGGGGTGGGCTGGCTGCTGCCCTCCCTGGAGGCAATTTCCTCCACAACAAATGTGTTCATGATGTATTGTTTACTAGAGCAATGTGTGAAAGTACCTGCTACTTTACAAATCAACAATACACAATTGTTACTTAAATAAAAGTACAAAAGTATTGGCATCAAAATACACTTTAAGTACCAAAAGTAAAAGTATATACATTATGCAGAATGACCCATTTCAAGTAATATATTTAGGCTGAATCTGTAGTAGTCTTACTAGTAACTAATACTGACAAATAAATGTAGTGAAGTTAAAAGTCCAATATTTCATTCTGAGATGAAGTGGACTAAAAGTATAAAGTTACATAAGATAGAACTACTCAAGTAAAGTACAAAGCCCTCTGGAATTATAGGATTATAGGAATTATGACCCTCGTCTTTTGGGAGGAGGACATAGTGTCACAAAGTCTGCATAGAGAGGAGGTCAGGACACAGCCTCTTGTTTCCTGACAATAGTCAATGTTGGCTTTATGACTTAGGAGCAGCACACATTTTCACTCCAAACCATGATCTTTTCCTTACCAAGTTGCTTTTGTGCCTTGGAAGGCGATGACAAATTACAAAAGACTTATTCTGCTGTTTAATTTGTGGGACCTATTGGACCACTTGAATATGTTGGGGGTACAGTTAACCGCCTGTATGTAGCTGTCCTTTACCATCTCAACACCCGTGGAACCAAATAGAGCCTACCTTACATGAATAAAAAAATACAAAGGAGACCATCGTATTTGACCAGTGATACACCAGCAATACCACTAACCACGAGTCTTCTTCCCTGAACAACATAATCTGTTGCTTGTCATTTCCTTCCTCAACGACCCACAGGAGTGTTCTCTGACCTGACACCCCTATTGACCGGTTTTGTCAGTGCTTTCCAGAGCAACTATACGATCAAAAATCATCACATCCATTTTGTTAAGGTTCGCGGGAGATCATGGTCATAAATAAACCCACATTGACTATCCGCTAAGAAGTCTCTTCTGTCAAGGTCAAAGCTAAAGGCTTTGTTCATAATTTCAGAATATATTGTAGACGTGCAATACATTTAAGCAATAGACTGCAATCTGAAGAACAGGATCCTAGAATATGTTAGTGATAGTTTAGAAGTAATGATGGCTGACATGACTCATTCAATTTATTTCCATCATCATTTAGCAGTTGTTCAGTTTGCCCCGCTGTACCTGCATGCTGTCAAACTTCATCAGGGTTTTTTTAGAAAAACATTTTCTCTCTAAGACTGAATTTTAAATGTCTTCGCACCTAAGGTGTGAATTTTCACGAAACCCTCTCAGTTCCTCCTCTGACATTTAGATACAGTTTTACATCATCACAGCCTGTGATTACTGTATTTTTATATCTCTAAAACAGTACTTCAAACTTTCGCATATGAGTATTATCCTAGTTTGAGAATTATCTGTACCTCTTTTTAATCTACCAGGTGTCCAGGTTTATCTCTGAGTCACTATGGGACTTCACTAAGGCCTGTCAGACCTTTGAGATGTATTTGAGAAACTTCATTTTTCAGTAAGAAAGCAGTTTAAGATGGAGTTTTGGATTTGATTAGAGTTGAGAGAACATATTCGGCCCCAACATTCAGTCATCTACATCACTAACTGACGAGGGAAAGCTACCATCATACATGACTTTATAAAAAAAAAAAAAGTACTCTGCACTGATCCTATTTACCACGAGATGATTTGGTGAAGCAAACACAGGCGATGTGTGCTAAAAACTATTATCATGTGTCTTTAAATATATTGGGCCGTTATTGGAGCAGAACTATTTACAAATGTGTGTGGAGAATTATGTAACTGTATCTCAATCCATGTTCACGTAAGATTTGTTAATGTGCAAAGGGATCTGCCAATGTGTATTCAGAATCTATTTGTAATCAGACTTGTTAATATGTAAAAGAGTCTCCAAATCACCTCACCTCCGCAGCTAGGAGACTACTTCACTGTGAGAATAGCGGGCGGCAAATTCATTAAGCGATACCCATTTACAAATCTGATTACAGTTACACGGTTTGAAATACTGTTACACAACTCTCCACAGACGTTTGCAAACTGTTCTGCTGAGATGATGGTCCCATATTTTGAATGGAACAGTGAATGACGCCCTGAGCTTTAACTTTTAAATAAATGAATTCTGCCTCACAAACACACAGGATATTCTGTTCTTATAATGGTGTTTGTCCCTCTCTGTCTCCTGCCATCTCTCTGTCTCGCTTTCTATTTAAGTTGCAGAGTCATGTTCAGTAAGTGTATATATGTGTGTGTGTGTGTGTGTGTGTGTGTGTGTGTGAGAGAGTAGTTACCTCATCGAGCCCATCTGTCTTTGGAGAACAGAGCCAATTTCACAATGAATTAGGAGGTGAGACTCTAACTAGGTCATGGGCCCTTAACGCATTCACAAAAACACACACACACACACACACACACACATACACACACACAATATGCGGTGTGTCAAATTGAGAAAGAGCAAGAGAAAGATGGAACTGGAGGAAGAGAGAGTGAAAGTATAAGAGAGATGAAGGGAAGAACAACACTAAAAGAAAATAAAGGGAGGGAGAGGAAATCAAAAAGCGAAAGGGAAACAGAGAGGAGGAAAGACAGGAGAGATAGAGGGAGGGAGGTGTAGACAGGGGGTTGGAAGGGAAAGACAAAGAATCTTTTAATGTGTCCTGCGTCCTAGAGAGAGGGTGTGTGAGCGTGTAAAACTGTCATGCAGGGGAAGTAATGTTGCATTAGGCTTAGCATTATTCCAATGAGGTTACAAATATTTTGCACCACCGCAAATCCCCTCTATTTCTTTGTCTCTCTCTCTCTTACACCCCGTCTCACGTCCCGTCGTTCTCTCTCTCTTTCACACACACACACACACACACACACACACACACACACACACACACACACACACACACATCCTAACACAGAAATTCTCAGCAGTGTTAAATTTAGCCTGAATGCTGTGTACTTTGCTAACACACATTTTACTTTGAAATGCCTCTGAAATATGGATGAGACTTTTTTGATAAATGGCTCAGGGTGGAAAAAGACTAAGGAAAAGAGAAGGAGAGAGAGAGAGAGAGAGAGAGAGAGAGAGAGAGAGAGAGAGAGAGAGAGAGAGAGAGAGAGAGAGAGAGAGAGAGAGAGAGAGAGAGAGAGAGAGAGAGGTTATAATGTGAATTGCTTGGGACAAAGTGTGCAGAAGAACAAGATTAGACGATGATGTCACCCACAGAAGATTTGGAAAATGGTTGCTAACTGGATTAGCTCAAAGATTTTGTGGAACAGAAAGGATCGTCAGGTAACGATGTGCTCAGAATGACAGTGACATACATTTAAAAGCCGGTACAATGGAAGACGAGGTCAATGAACAGATGAAAGTGGGGTTGAACAGATGTTAATTCGCTGTAGATGGCATGAACTGAGGCAAAGAAGAGTAAGAGTGAGTGTGTTTCAGTTTCTGGTAAAAAAGCTAGCATTCAGATAGTGGATACAGTTGGTACATTGGTTGTTTGTGTCACATAAACACAAACAGTTCAGAGTTCAAATTTGCCCAAATTTAGGTGGCAATAGAAGCGATTAACTTATCATTATGAAGTAAATGTTGATTGCATGATATAGTTGCTATAGAACAACGAAACAATCAGTGTTAGATTGGTTACCAATGAACATTGCTTTCACTATGCAATTTTTTTCCAATGACAGTTGCTGGCACTAGCTCCAAGAGTCGTGAAGCGATCCGGTAGCCTTTGCGACTGCGGTGCCAACGACCACACCACTCGGATTCTCTATGGGGGCGAAAAGTTCTCTATTATAAGCAATCAATCTCAATACACCTATGCAACAGTGTCAGCAATGCCTCAATATAACTGTAGGAACCAATGTTTAAGCATAGCTTAGTTTGATTGCAGTTACACGAAAACCAGGGCCAATTTTCAACAACCTGGAGTGAGGTTCTTTTTAGAGGGGGATCATGATGTATGATGTTCATTGATATTTCAGGCTGAGGGAAACCTATGTCAGGGATGCAGAAACATCTACTATGAAATGCATTGACTATGCAAGTTCTGATTTTATTCGTCAATATTTTAAGATATAGTCTCTGAGGTTTCTGTCTACATCTCGATACAATGAATGTGAATGTCACGTCACTTCATTTCTGTGAACAGTTTGTGTTGGGGCTACTTTTAAAAAAATCCATGGCAAATGACATTGCTGGACCAAAATTCACAAGAGCAAATAAAATGTAAGCTCACAGATTTGTCTGTACAGTTATATCTGTCGATTTTAGGAAGATACATTTCAATTGTGTTACCTTTATACTGAATCTTTTGATCCGATGTAAAGGACTCACTTAGCTACAGGTGGGAAGTTAGGAGCCGTTGGCTCCATGAAAATGCCCTAAAAATAATAACAGGTTGTGCCTGCACACAGATTTGACTTCATTCTCTACTCTGGTTGACATTACTCCAGTATTTCTTTACACAGATAACCTTGCTTGTTTCTATATTATTATCAGAATCCCGTGTATTGCGCCTTTTAAGGAAAAATAAATAAAACAAAAAAACAGGAGCGATCAGAGATTTTAGTTTTTAGGCCACAGAGCTGGGCACAACTAGCAACATTCTAATTACTTTATTCAGACATTGGAAATTTGTCTGCAAACGTAAAATCACTACCCAAGGAATACAGATGAAAAATAACAAACTTTACAGTCAACAGTATGCAGCTGTGTTCTACTGTTGAAAATGTACAACAATATATTTTAATCAATATTTGCTAAAGTATGCAGTGATTGATAGTACACTTTTTTTCTAGTGACAGTTACTGTGATGATGATCTAAAGTGAACAGAACTGGTGCACATTCTCTGTGATTAGAACACATGTAGATCCCACTTATTTTGCAATTTTAGAGTCAAATGTGTTAGTACATTTAAATGTCTGCCAGTAGATTATTTCAGTCTTTTTAAGAAGACATATTGGGGACAAATTATTCAAATCAAAACGTATGATATCCCTTGACTGTTATCCTTGGTTTGCTTTTATTATCCTTTTCCTAACATGTACAAGCAGCTGTCCACACATTTTGATTTCCTCCCTGTATTACACACACACACACACACACACACACACACACACACACACACACACACACACACACACAGCATCAGAGACATCAGAATACTCCTACTCTTGTTTGTACGTGCAGGCTTGCGGGCAAACACACACAAAAGCACACTCTCTCTCTCTCTCTCTCTCTCTCTCTCTCTCTCTCTCTCTCGCTCTCTCTCTTTCACACACACACACACACACACACACACACACACACACACACACACACACACACACACACACACAAAGAGCCGTGGTACGGTAGGTAGCAGATTGCTGCTGAAGGCAGCTCAGGGCTGATGGAGCTCTTCACTGTGGGACATGCCGAATATAAAAATAAGATAAGAGAGTTCAGTCTGTCTGTTTGTCCCTCTCCCTCTGTCTGTCTGCAGGAATTTTCTTAAAAATAATAAAAAAAAAGGTCTTTAGCGTTCTCCAAGAATCATTTGATCATTTCAGAGGGCAAAATGAATTCCTTGGATAATGATAGGAATTGGGATTCAGGATCAAGCCTGGCTTTATAGAAGATTTTTTATTTTTGTTGTGTTTTGTTAATATTGTTAACATGTGTTTCTCTTTGACTTATTTTCAGATGTCCTAACCTAATATTGCACTTCATGTTTTCCAGCTCTATTTTTTTTTCAACAATGTCAATTAAATCAGTGTTTTCACTGACTTTGCTGTATGACATTTAATTATACATTTGCATTAATTATGTCTTGCATATAAGCAATGTGCTACATGTTTCTGTGGTGTCTACATTAATGTTGCATTAGCTGCTTTTTCTGGCTTGGATCCAGCAATGATGTGATAGAGTGATACAATCTCTCTGTCCCACTTAACTTTAGTCTAGCATGATCATCATCCTAGACAAAAGTTAAGTTCTTACCCTAGAATAAATCATCTTGAGTCTGAAGGAAAGTTTCTTCAGTTCTGATGTTAATGATGTTAAGTATTGCACTGAAATCAAGGACAGCTTTTCATTTGAAGATGTGGGAGTTTGTTTGTTGCGGTCAGTTAGTATTCAGAGTAATATTTTCCCACAATACATTGGAAATCTGCCGTAACATACTGTGCATAGTTTATACAGTAAGAAGCTGTTGAGAAGACATATATATATATATATATATATATATATATATATATATATATATATATATATATATATATATATATATATATATTATACAGTATTTATATAACTGTGAAAACAACAAAAAAACATTTACGGTGTAGTTTATATTTTCAATTGACATCTTTTCCCCCGTTCTATCTATATTTTATATCTCAACGTTGAACCTTGAGATATAACAAGACTAGACAGGCCTACAGCCAAGCCGGCGGCTCAATGAGGCTGCACTTAAGCACTGCTTTGAGCTATATGCCAACATCAGAATTGCTCACAATGACAAGAGACTGATTCTTCATTAATACCCTCCATCTGCATTTACTGTATTTATATTACTCTGCTGTTCTTTCTGTTTGTTTTTCTGAATCCTGATTATCTTCCTGTGTGTTTCCCCCCCTGCTCTTTCCCACATCTCCCTCTCTCTCTCCTCCACTGACCCAGAGTTATCCCTGCTCTGACCTGATCAGCTCTGTTCTACCCAGCGGACCGTGCATGTGCTTCATCTGTTTATGTATGTGTGTGCTTATGTTTTAGTATCTGTGCCTGTTTGAGTGGGGCTAACCCCCCCAGGCTACAGCAGCAATACTATACGACTCTGTGATCACATAGAACCACAGAAGCATTCAAAGACCAAACAGCAGCAGACAGAAACAGTGTCACAGAACACTTAATTATAATAACAATCAAAGTTTATTTTGGACTTGTTGAGGAACGTGGTCAGGTTTCTTAAAGCAGATAACACATGTGATATTCCTCATTCATTTGCGGCAGATGTTGTCAGTAGTCTGGTTTTCACTTGGCAAATATGAGGATTATTCAAATTAATATGATAACATCAGTAAATAGTATATGGACTGTACTTGTGTAGCACTTTACTAGCTCTCAATGTACTTTAACACTACATGCCATCATTCAACCCCATTCATACACTGATGCCAGCAGCTACCATGCAAGGTGTCACCTCACCATAAGGACTAACTAATCATTCAATCCCATTCACACACGGCAGGAACAGCCTGCGGGAACAATGTGGGGTTAAGTGTCTTGCCCAAGGAGACATCAATATGGACGAGCGGAGCTGGTGAGCAAACCGCCGATCCTCTGATTGAAGGATGACCCTGCTCTACCACTGAGCACCAGTCGCCCCAGTAAGCAGCAGTAAGAAAGAGTAGAACTACGAGTACAACTAGTAGTATCTATTGGAATCCTAAGGACACTACTTGTTAAAACTTTCATGAACATTTCATTACACTGTAATTCTTTTACCAAAATCGCATAAAGTATCCAAATTAAGCTTCCTGTCTTCCAGCTGTGAGACAAATCTATATATTTTAAAGCCCTTATGCAGAGGATGCGTACATTTTTTACTTTGACTACTGCTAGTAGTAGCATCAGAAAAATAATATAAGGTGATGTGGAAATAGCAGTAAAAATGGTCAAGCACATTAATTCAAGAACAAATTCGCTCTTCTCACGATTTATAGATTCAGCATATTGTCTATTGGGTCATGATGGTTTATCATTTTTACACACTTATACATATATATATATATATTTATATATATATATATATATATATATACACACACACACAGTGATAAATAATTGTCTTTTTTGTTGACGCAAACTGCTGGAGCAACATGAAAAAGAGCTGCAACACTCCTCATGCTCATTTTTTGTCCTTTGGTGGTGTTTCTAGAACGTTGCCTGTCTTCAATTCCCCAACTCGCCTGTGTGGATTTCTAGCAAAAAAAATAAATTCCTCTCTGACATTTCTAATTCTACTTTATTTTTAGGGCAAATTAATTAAAGTGTCCCTGACAAGCGATAAAGCTTGGCGAGCGTTGCGCCATTAGTCTAGACCGAAGAACATCCCCGGGCTAATAATTGACAGTATGAACAGCATTGTAAACATAAGCGATTACCCCAGTGTTCACAAAGTGTACATGTCCCTCGGGTGCAGAGGTTAATTAAAAGCTGCAAATGTTTAAAAAAATCTAACAGTGAGAAGCTTTGAATGAAGCACATTGAGAGGGTGACATTTAGAACACATCCTCCCTGTCGCAGGTTTTTCCTCAATCTAACAGCCAACTTTTGGGTCTATTTCCAACACTTCTTTTCAGCTAAGTGTGTTTTTGCTGGAATCAACATCGTAGCCAGCAGCTGATCTGCAGGCTCTGCCTGTGTCTTTTCTTTAATCTCCATTTAATGTTGAAAGCATGGCGATAAAACGTGCTGCCAAGAGACACAGACCTAACTACAGGATGAAGGACAGAGATGTTTTAGCCGAGGGCCTGGCACGCACTGACGGATGTTTTTAAGGGCTGGTTTCACTGGAAATCGTTTACAGTGTGAGCGTGCTGTCAGAAATATACGGAGCTGAGGTTCAACAAGTCCCTGTTTGCACCACGTGAGAGGGAGGAACCCTTCTCTATGGCAAACGTTACTGCTGGGATGTTGAAGTACCGTGACACAGTAAAACTCACACAGAGATGCACAGCGGATACATGCACAATTTATATATTCACGCACACAGCAATCTTGCTGTGGGTCACGAGCGTTGGCTTGGAGTGGCCTGGAGAATTGGCCATAAGCTTTGCGTGTATGTTTGTGGAAACAAAGAGAAAAGAGGTGGACAGAGAGAGAGGAATGGAGAGAGAGAGGCTGCTTGAAGAAGGAAAAGCAGTAAGAGCAAGAGATATTCTGGCTCCCTAAACAGGACAAGATAAATTGGCCTCCCAACAGTTAGCGTGCGCAGCATCAGGCACACACACACACACACACACACACACACACACATACACACACACACACATCTTGGTTCATTCATGCTTATATTGCTTCACTGAGTTCTTCTGTCCCCATTTGTTAGTTTGCTTCTCTGCTCATTTCCGTAACTTTTCTGATAATGATCCAAAAATAACAACACAGAGATACAACGGGAGGTAGGCATGAAACTTACTTGTGTTTGAAAAGACCAATCAAATCTTTTGTTTATTTTTTCCCATAATGACTTCTGGTAGCTGGAATTTTTGGATTTGTGTCAACTTGAAAACACAACACAAGTTTTGTTGTATTTTTAGTTTCAGGGGTTAACATACAGCTGCTCTTCCTGCAGCAGCAGCGGTTCTTCACTCTGATCTGAACTCATTAGTCTCTCCTGACTCACCTCAAACCCGCCTCGTTCTCCCAGCACCCATCTGCCACCACCTCCTCTTTCCCAAATTTATTCAAAGTTTTGATTAAGGTTTTTCGAATGTAGCTTAGATTGTGTGGTGCTGTCGTGCTAGATCACCCCGTTAATGTAGATACATGCAGGAGAATAAACAGTGTTTTAACTACAGCTGTTTGCTATGTAAAGATATAGTAGCTGTATGTTAGCTGTGAGATTCCGGCCATGTTGAGAGCTGTTGCGAGCCAACAATATTGATATTCAAAACTCTTGTGCAGTAACCCGAGCATGGCCTCCAGCGGTCCCTACTATCTAACCTATTCCATAGCTGAAGCTACATTCTTGCCCGCTTTTTCGCCTGCCTCAGGTGTTCAGAGTTCCCCGCCTCATACCATCACTTCGATTAATGATGTCCCCTTCCTTCCATTCGCCCACATCATAATGACCTGTACTCGGGTTGATCTAGTTTCAAGTAACATGGGGTTTTGGGGGTTCACCGTGCCCGGTTGCTACGGCGGATTCCCTATCGTAGCTTCCCGACAACTCATTCGGCTAACCAGACGAGCTACACAAAGCTCAAGCCTCGCATCTTGATCACGTTTACCTTAAATAAATCTGTTAAACGCTTCTATTTGATGGTGTGGTCCTTGCTAGTGAATTGGAAAATGGATTTTTCAGACCAATTTGAAGAGGGCCTCTGGTTTGCATGTTCCACATGTCAGGACAGTGTGTCACTCGCACCGGTCTGTTTTTGGACGTGACTTGGTCTCGGTTTCCATGGTCTTGCTTACAACACTGCCAGAATGTGATCCTTTGGCTGTGTTGCAATTGCATTTGTACAGTTAATATTGTCAATATGTATGAACAGCATTGTGTTAGACATCGTCAATGTGGACAAGCAACAGAAAAGTATTGTATTAGTATTGTATTTAAGGAAAAACACAGCACTATAGTTCTGTGGACCTCTCTGTAGCACTTTATATGTTCTGATTCTCATTCCTTCCATTTAATAAAACACAGCAAAGCTCTGCATGCAGGATTAAAAGGAATCATATCTGATCAAAGTGTTCAGTAATGTTTTTACTACAATCTAAGAGATGTTACGACGTGACGACTCAACACAGGAATCATCAGGAGCTATTTCCTTACACAATAAACAAAACTGGTAGAAAAATTTGGTTTTCCCACGTTATCTTCCTCCATGGGAGTGTAGATGAAGGGAAGTGGGGAAAAGTGGCTCTGAATAATTTCTTGACAAATGAAGCGATGCCTTCGTATCGACTCCACTCAACAAAAAGTTGCCGTACATCTGAACCAAATCACAAGGTGCAAGATGAAAAAGATCCAGACTTTGGTCTTGAAATTCAAAATGTAAGAGATATGGAGCACTAAATGCATGACAGCATACTCAAAGGATATTGTTCAAGGAGTATCCACTTTTATTCTATGTTGCTTGTCATGGCACACCCATTATGTCAGACTAGAGAATCACTCAGTTTGTGTGTGTGTGTGTGTGTGTGTGTGTGTGTGTGTGTGTGTGTGTGTGTGAGAGTGAGGGAAAGTGTCTGAATGTGTTAAGCAAAGGCAGGGTGCATGTTGTGTATGTCATAGACAATAAGCACACAATGTTGTCATTCATTGCTCACAGACACCAACATGCATTATGCACATGGCACAATGTCAAAACTCAAGCATGCATGTGCACACAATCAAAGGGACTGCAGCCCCCCCCCACACACACACACACACACAGCACAAAAGTGCAGATGCAAGTCAGCTTAAACTCCGAACAGCGAAGTGCAGATGTTACTGCCGAGTCAAAGTTAAGTCAAAAGCCACCGAAGCTTGAAGCAATGTGTGTTTAATCTGGGAATAAACAAATAGACCAAACACAAATACACAACATGGTCCCATGAATGTAAATGCACTCCATTGTTTTAGGGTAGAGTTGTATTTTGCAAAGAGGAAACTTTAAAAGTGCTGCAGTAATGATGAATGATGTATTGCTGAGTCTAGGCATCTGTCAAAAATAATGGATGCTCTGGAGTCACTGAGAGATCCATTGTATATTAAAAGCAGCCAGAGTACATATTTCTGTCATGGTTTGAGTCCACTCTCTATCTTTGATTCGTCAATTTACCTGAAACCACTCAGGTGGAGTGGTGTAATGCACATATAATTAATCAATTCTGTAAAACAAAACAGATTGAATTGATACTTGATACCCAAGTAGCCTAGTGTTGGCATATACATTCTGAGTCTGCCTGACCCAATGGACACCCAGGACCTATACAATTCACATGTTTTTACTGTCAAACATCAGTTGACAGATGCTATCTTACCCTATCTGTTTGTCTGTAGTTATTCCATCACAACCCATCATGCCACAGAACCAATGACAACATATAAAATACTCTTAATGGTAATGCCTCTTCTTCTACTGCCCAATTCACTTGTGGTGTGGAGGACATTGCTTGCAAATTTCAAATTGTTACGCTGACAACACCATGTGTATGTACCAATATCACTTGGGGAAAAATCCCCATATTTATGTATTTGGACTGGAGAAACTCTTTAATAGTTCTGAGAACATAGTCCTAAGAACCCAAGTGGGCACTTCTTCTCAGGGAGTCCCCAGAACGGTTTGGTCTGAAAATGCCTTCTGTTATTAACAGACATGAGCAGATTAAGTGCTGCATGTTCAACAGTTTCCTGCAACTAAAAGACTATAAATCAGGGATCATTCTTTGGTCTTCTCAAAGTCAAACTGTTTTAATGCTCAAGTCAAAAAGGTTAAATTAACAGTCCAAAATCAGACTTAGTCAACCATTTTTATCTCCTGACCTGGAGAAAGGTATCCATGCTTTATTTTATGCCGTTCGGACTACTGTAACCATTTAGTCCACGAGTGGTCGTGATTACACTTACTATAAAAATGCAACAGCAGGCATCTTAACAAATTCACTTCAGCAAGACCTCATCACCCCTATTTTAGCCTCCCTTCACTGGCTTTCAGAATTTGTTTCAAAATTGTAATAATTACCTTTGGTGATACATTAGAACTAGCCCCAAAATACATCTGTGAGCTCCTTAACCCCTTATGAGCAGGACAGCAGCCTGAGGTCCTCCGGTGAGGGTCCCCTGGTTGTTTATCTGTCCAGGTTAGTAACTAGAGGCTTAGCTGTGATTTAACCATCATCAGTCCCTTTTTTATTCATTCCTATCTTCCAATGTCATGTTCATGCTCATTCAATGCTTTCTCAATCTATTGTAATAGTATCCAGTCCTGTCCACACTCTACCCATCCAATAGTATCATTCCCTATCCCATCCTATTTTTTGAAAGATCGATCCATTTTAATGGGACCATCCATCCCTCCATCCATCCATCCATGAATCATGTCCTACCTGTAACTTTGAGCTGTGTTGTCCGCCGCACCAGTCTGGATCCATACTGTAACTCACAGGTGTAATTTCCCCCGTCACCCTCTTCCACCTCAGGAATCCAGATGTTTGTAGTGTTAACAGTAATGGAGCTTCTCCATTCAACCCGCTCGCACTCCTGACAAGACACACAGCCTGATCAAGTTACAACAGTCTACAGATGCCTTAGGTATGGTTACTCTGATCTTTTTTGTGTGTCGTACCTTATACCAGGTCATCTGCGGTTGCTTGTATGGGGCCAAATAGTCTTCTATATCAGGACAGGTGATCATTTTGCTATGGGTGATCTCAGCTTTCTCCAGATGTCGGATTTTACTGCTGAAGCATCTCCCCTCATCCCTCTCCTCCACAATCATGGACATGGACACTTTCATGCAGTATGTTGAGTTCCTGAAGAGATTACAAACACAACATTGAAAAGGTTTTTATCATGTTCTATTATGACTTCTTGATCCAAGAGTTAACCACAACAGTGACATGAGTCATTCTGTTATTTGTCAAAAACTGGAGCTCTGTGTGAAAAGTGTAAGAGCTGTTTTCATGGTGAAAGTATTGAGTGGATCGTCGTTTTGGTGAAATTATAGGCCCTCTGTCATCTCAGTGCCTATGTGACAACGTGGAGGGAATTGGCGTCAAGAAGAAATTACTGATTGTACAACCTCTAACTAACACAAACAAAACAACATTTCATAAGAAATGACACTCTGTAGAGGTACATCTTCAGGCAATGGTGTACTCATTGTATTGCATCAAATTCCGAATCAGCCAGGTATGACTACATCTACAAGGAATTTGTCTGTGGTTGTTTGTTTCTCTCGTTGTGCAAACACAAAAAAAAGAAATACAGCTAAAAACAAGGACAACAAAGCTGAAAACCCAGATGGGATTCAAAATATCATGATATCCATCATGACAGAGTGTAATTGTTGGTATTGGGTTTCATTAAAAGAAACAAAATGTCTTCATCATAACTAAAGTCCAATGTCAATCAAAAGTAAGTGATTGGAAAATCACAGGTGTTACAAATAACATTAACTAATAGCTATGGGCTATTGAAGTGTCCCAGCAAGCCATGACAGACATCATCAATTGCATTATTTACACCTGTGCTTAGAAAGGCCTTCTAGGCTCAATCTATCATGGCAAGAGAGATCTTCTGGTTATACAAGTAAAATAGCTATGTGAAGCTCCAGCTTTGGAGCTTGCAGCAAGCACTCATTTTCTCACTTTCCATCTAATGCTAGTTCTCAATTGTTACACCGTGCAAGTATTTGATAGAATCAGATTTATCAGAGCTAATAAATAAAGATGATAACTTACTACTCATTCTAACAATGCCCCAATTCCATACTATGTGCTAATGCTAACATTTCCTCAGCAAATACTGAAAAAAATGTTGGCAAATTGGTAAAAATTAAATGTGGAATACATATTGTTCAATTTGAACATGACAAATGGTCTGTGAGTCAACGATTTATCAGTCACTCTTTGGAACACTAAGCTACACAGAAAAGCAAAGCTAGTAGCCAGTACGGTAGTTAGTAGCTAGATTTGGTAAAAAACAGAGTTGCTGGTAGCTAAATTTAGTTTTGGATGTATTATTTTTGGCAAAGTTACATAGTCCATGATGAATACATTTGAAACTACATTGATCTAGATTTTTTGTTGACAATGGATTAATTGACTAAGTATGAACACAGAGAATTATTACCTGACTCCACAGTTCCTGTTACTACATTTAGCATTTTATGAGTTTTCAGAGCATACATATTTGGTTCACTCTTACCACCCAAATTAAATTATTTTGCAGTCATGGCAAGCCACTGTTTTTGTGAAAATGCTCCAAAAACGCCACTGTAAGCTACCAGCCAATGATGAACCAACAGACGGACAAGTCAGCAACTAGCAGGCAAACTAGCAGATAGCATTTAGTAGCTCAAGAGACAGATGTTTCCCAGTTTCATCAGCTACCGAGAGAGCCACGACTCCAGATAAATGTGAATGTTGCTACATGCCAGCTGGATGCATAAATACGCAACTGTTTGCTAATGTGTTCACCATAAAAGACCTTATGAGGTGATAATATGCCAATGCTCTGTTTACAGTTCATTGCTACTTAAATAATACACAATACATGTTTCTCAAGCCAGACCTAAAGCCTATTTGTTGTGCAGGGTTTACTACTGCCTTGTGTTTGCACACCTTATACAATTAAGTTGCAGCTCTTAATTGGATCAGGTGTGCAGGAACAGACTTATAAGACTGGTCAGCTCTTTGGACTGTGTTGAGATAATGTGAGCTGTCATTTGTGTCAATGTTGGAGGGTTCAATACAACACACTACATCCTGCTGCTATGATGTTACATGTGACAGTATGAGCCTTATCATCTCATGAAATGAAAAGAACTAACTTTGAAAGTATGTTATGTTACAATGTGTATGATGCAATGTGCATTCAACACCATTTGGGATTTAAAGTTTAAAAAAAAAACTGCTCAAGGTGATAGTAATTGTTTGTGTGTGTGTGTGTGTGTGTGTGTGTGTGTGTGTGTGTGTGTGTGTGTAGGTGTTCTCCCAAGTTCACCTCCAGACACAAAGGACCACATTGATCTCTATTTCTTTCTCTCTCCCACCCACACTGGGAGGACTCATCCATTGTCCCCAAAATATAACCTCTCATCTAAGTGGATCTAAACCACTTATCCCATCAGTGCTGTGTGTGTGTGTGTGTGTGTGTGTGTGTGTGTGTGTGTGTGTGTGTGTGTGTGTGTGTGTGTGTGTGTCATACAGGGGACACAGTTTTTTTTTGTCATTGACCTAACCAAGACCACTGAGCATTGAACTAGAGGCCTGGAAAGCCTTTTATCCACCCATCCATCTCTCAGTTTCTCCCCTCCATCTACAGCCTACGGCATCTTGTTTTTCCCTCCAGTGATTCAGGCCCACGTCTACATGCATTAGTGCTAACCGATACATCGTATTTTCATCAACGTGATGAACAAATAAAAGTATTTTTATTTCAGCAGAACCCCGGTATTCATGTCTGCTAATATTTGAAATGAGATGCAGACAGGCAATGTTAGCAACTGTCTGGTAAACATGGTGGAGCATTTAGCAACTAGCCCGATATTTTCCCCAAGAGTTAGTGGAGAACTTTACATACATGTCTATTACTCTGTATTTGCTCGATATGTTCATAGGAATAAGACTTTGCTAATGTGATTTCCATTATAATTTTTGACGGTGACGATATGTTGATGCAGGGGACCCCCCTCCCTGGGGGCCTGAAGAATCCATTATTGGAGGTTGAACGTTATCTGAAGTTATGGCTGCCCCACCTCTACTTGTTGGTAATACAATTTATTCTGTGTACTTGAAAGATAATTACAAATGATTCATGTAGATCACAAATCATGCGGTAAACCTCCACATGCTCCATCAATGATATGTGAGGAAATATCTAAATTTGAATCAAATTCAGATCCGCCCTCGCACCAGGAACTGACACAAACACACTCACGCATTCATGAGCTGAAAGGGATTTTATGTTAAAACATTCTTTCATCTTGTTGCTTTGATATTATTCTATATGTTCATGCCAGTGCCGCACATTGAACCGGGATGAACTGTAAAAGGGAAAACAGCTTCCTCTTGTTGTTCCTATCTACTGTGTCCCGTCTCTTTTTTCCCCGACGTATCAGCCTTTCGTCACGACTCCCCCTCTGCCTGTCCAACCCAGAAACTAGAGGCCCGACGCTAAACGTTAAAAACAGCATCTACGTAAAGACAAATGTGTTATGCATATCTCACTATAAACATGACGATTCGATTAGACCGCAATGCAAACGCTGTGTCAGAAGCATTTAGCGCATGCTGTGCACCTCTTACGGATGCAAATTGCGTGTGGGTGTATATTCATATGTGGAATAGGTTTAAATGCTTCAGTGACTAAAATGGCCCTGAAGTAAAAGACACAAGAGTGTTTAATGCATGAGCTACACATTTAGTTTCTATGCTGTACCTTAATGACAAAAAGGTCTTTGCACCTAAAATAATCTTTGATATTAGTCATTTGTGACAAGTAAAATCCAGCTGTGAATTTATTTGGGATTATTGGAAGAAAGAAGAACATTCACTAAAAATGAATAGCCAACAGATCCAATCCAGCCTGAGCTTTATTTTATTCATTCCACTCTTAATTACAATATGTTCATTGCTTTTGTTTGTGAGATTCTGGAAAGCAGATGGGTTAGGATGAAAGACAGAGAGGGTACCAAAAAGTAAAATTGTATTCCCATCATTTCCTGGATGTGTTCATAGCAGTTCCAATGTATTTACACAGTGAATCTGAGGTTGGAACTCTCCTTTAATTGGATTCTTTGTAGAAGAACTTCCGTCAACTTTGAAAATCAAAGATATTCAATGAACTCATCATTCTCCCTACCAACAGACGTGTTTTAAGCACTTTTCCATGACTCTATTCCTCTGTGTGATTTGCCAGCAAAAATGTGATCAGATAATAAGCAAGTTTAATTTGGATGCAAACACAAGACCTCAACCACTGTGTCAAAATATTTGAAGGAATCGTTTGACATTTTGGAAGTACATTTATTTTTAATTAGATGAGAGGATCACCACTTTCATGACTTTTATACTAAGCTTACAAAACAGTTGCTGCAACCAGAAGGTTATCTTAGCTAAGCTAAAAAGAAACAGCTAGCTTAGCTCAATCCAAAGGTTTCAACATCAGCAAATGTATAAACGACAAATAGGGATTTTATGGGGGGCTATGTGCCAGTAGCAGCGATTTCCTGAAGACGAGTCACGGTGACGACAAGACTAGACAAGGCTAAAATGTTAACTGTCTCCAGTTTTAACGCTAAGCTAACAAGCTTACTGTAGTCTTCTACTTAGCGTACAGACATGCGAGAGTAACAATCTTCTCATCCAACTCTCACCAAGAAAGTGAATGAGCATATTTTCCAAAATGTCAAACAAATTTTTGTATTTTCATGTCTGTGCCTGCCTTGATGAGGAATGACTATTAGATGTTAAGTGAGTGGACAAGAAATCTATATATAAATATATTATTTCGAACAAAAGAACAACAGTTGGTTTAACCTTTAAGTTTTCTACTGTCAGGAATTGGTGTTTGAGGTTAAATTCTAAGAAAATAATTACAATTATGATTCCCCCTGAATATAAAAGCTGTTAATTGAACATTCCAGCCCTTAAGACAGCTGCCAATGTGAATGAATTTGTCAAGAGGAACATTAATGTGGCAAATATCTCGAAATGCTGAATAACAGAGTTAATGTAGTGCTACAGATTAGATTGTTCAGGGATGGTGTTTATGGTTCATCTTGATCCTATTAGAGATGTGTTTGCATTTCCCAGCCTCAGGTTATTTCATTCTCATGAGACGTGCACACTTTGCAGGCCAACAAAGCATTTTTGACAGCACTGGTGTTTATCGGGATCATGCATGGGACACATCTCCACGTTATTGGCAGTCTAATCTGTTTTACACTATCTACCAAGGCTTTCCACTAACGGTAGGAACATTATGTGTTACTGTGTAATTGAGAGATAAATCGTGATAATAGGATTATTGCATCCACATAATTATTTTTATAAAAACAGTATTACTTGTCAGCTTGTAGGGATTGCAACATATGAAAGGGTCTGTTTACTCAATTAGCAAACAAAAGGGCTCCTTGCTAGATATTTTTAAGGCTGAAAGCCCTGCTTTCACTGACAGGTGGCACAGCCAGATGTTTTTAGTATGGTTGGAATTGTACAGTATAGCTTTTTGCCTAAACTTTTAGGATGTGTGGGATCGTTTGTCTGCCAGGCGCAGCTAAACAGCCCAGATACAACATGTTAATAAGTGAGTGCTGATACAGGCAAGCTGTTTTCCCCTTTATGCTAAGCTAGGCAGCTAGTTGCTGAAGCTTAATTAGTAGCAGTAGACACAAGAGTGGTACTGATTTTATCACCCATCTCGCTGCAACAAAGAGATTATGTGTATGTCCCAAGGTGTCAAACTAGTTAATGAGTGAAAGTGTTAACAATATAGGCCACACCCCATTTGCTCATCGTAACATTGTTGTAACATTACTTCTTGTGACATATTTCAGGCATGCAAGAGGGTAAAAAAGGTGACAAAGATGCACATGCAGATGAAGAGGAGTTTTGTTTTTTATTTGTCTTGGTGATCGGCACATCTGGGTGATGGAGTCGTTTGTGCATTACGCATGTTGGCTGTGTTCCCATACACAAACCCTCCAGGATCAACAGTGACACCCTGTCTTCAACTATGTCTCTGTCTCGCTGTTGAAGTCACAGGCAGTTCTTTCAGGGGTTTAATTTGCACTCGCCATAGTGTCACTGAATTTCACACCAATCGGCTTGTTACGCTAACCTCAGCATATGTTGCGAACGAGTAAAAGCTTCCGGGCGGAGAGGAGAGCTGCTTCTTGGCCCTTTCTTAAATGCGCACCACCCCATCCCCTCAATTAAAAAAAAATCATCCGATCTGCACAAATCACATAGGTGGCGGATTTTTGAATCAAAGTGGCAAATTTTCACCACAAGGTGACAAGATCTCTCAGTAGTGGTGTAACGGACCATTGTTGTCATGATCCATACTGATCCCCCTCTCATGGTTCAGCACCCATTTGAACCCTGGATTAACTACACAGTTTAACGTTAACCATCGCAGTGTGAAATAAAGTTTTACTGATCCATCAATATTCAGTAAAATATGTGATAAGGACATCAGCATTTATGCTTTTCTAGTCTCTGACCTCTGATAATGTTACATTGTAAAGAACCAATTTCTGTTTAAATTGACAGGAGAGCTAGTAACGTTAGCAGCACCGCTAATGGCTAACGAACAAGGTTCCGTTCAGTTACATTATGATGCATTCAGACTCTGTTCGGTGAAAATTAGTATTGGGCGAAGGTAAATTATAACGTTATCATGATGTGTTAAAATGTAATCTTGTAAAATGTAGCACTGGTGAGAAACTTAGGAAAAAAGCAGCCTTGTAGACCAGCTGCTATAATCAAACAACAAAGGGATCTGTATCTGTTAGTATGGATTATCAATGATCAACAATTAGTATCAGCGGCAAAACAATTTGATCATGGATCTCTAAAAGTTCTATTTGCTCCCTTTTTCTTTTGTGCTGATCTGATCCGTGATACAATCCAAACCTATGGGTTTTATGATGGGTTGCACCACTATCTCTCATGGTCTTCTAAATGTGTGTCCTCTGCTGCTCTGTGCAGGACTATACTGTGCAGTATAGGTAACAAACCTGTTTTGGCAAACATGCCTCACAAATAAATTTGGCCTGACTTGACAATTTAATGCTAGTAAAAACCTGTCCAGTAAAGCTGTGTCCTGTCCTCCTGGAAATGAATGAGGTGAAAAAAGAGATTTAAAAGGTGAAAGGAAAGATTTGTGGATACCATTCTGTGTCTAATTTGAGTGGCTGACATTCATAACCCTTTTGTTATCAGCAATTTTAAAGTTAAGCTCTAAGTCTGGTACACCACAGCATACACACACACACACACACACCTCCACAAACGTGTGTGTGTGTGTGTGTGTGTGTGTGTGTGTGTGTGTTCCGCTGGGTGTGGCTTGTTATTTTGTAACATGGCTGAGAATGGGTCGTCTGAATTTGCATTCGAAGACAGTTATGAATAAAGCATGGGATATCAGGGTTTCTGCTATGTGCATATTATCTGTGTGTGTGTGTGTGTGTGTGTGTGTGTGTGTGTTTATGAGTCCCTATCTATTAACATGAATGAGGAATGTGTTGCCATGCTGAAACAGATGTCAGGTGAGAGCAAAATCATCAATCAGTGCAACTGGCAACCCCGACCGGCAACTGAAAAGGAAGCAAATAAAACTACTTCAAATTACATTACATGTTGTAAAATGAATTTCACAATTTACAGCTTCAAAAGCATGCAACAAATTCTTTACTACAAATTATGACGGTCCGCTAATTGGATTAGTTTCCCCTCCATTCCTCGGAGTCTTCGTCTCAGAAGTTCATGTGCGAGTTGAAAGTAGCGTTTGAGGCTATCGTACTGGCACACAGCCAGCATATGTAGTGAGGCTATCATGACTTTTTTCTTTCCGTCATTGCTCTTTGATCATAATTTGATGGGATTGCTGTACATCTGCTACTGTGTTCACGATCACTTCCAAAGTGTCCCTGGGCAGAGCAGCATCACTCCTACAGCACAACTCCAGGCGCTCTGCACTTTGGCTGACTGCATATATTTCATCTTTGTGCATTGTGTGTGTGTGTGTGTGTGTGTGTGTGTGTGTGTGTGTGTGTGTGTGTGTGTGTCTGTGTGTGTGTTTGTGCTTTTGCTCTGAGGAAAAAAAAAAAAAAAAAAACACAAATTCCAATTACATAAAACGCAAAATGAGCCATGAATTAATCTCCAAATCAACCTGTAATCCGCCATATCCTCCTCATCAATAAATCAAGTGCACCCTCCCTGCAATTACCCTACTATGATCGGGGCAGGCAGCTAGAGGGTGCGTTGAATTATGGCGTTAATAGAGGGGGATGTATCCTGGCCAGCAGGCAGCGTGTTTACCTGGACGGAGCTGCGGATTAATTTGACTATCAATCTAACTAACTGGCAGCGAGAAGGAGCGCAGACACCTGCGCATGCTGAGACTTTCACACACATACACACACACACACACACACACACACACACACACACACACACACACACACACACACACACACACACAACACATGTCTGTGCATGCAAAGATCTTAACACAAATGCGTCTAAATAAGGATGCATGCACACAAGCTGTGCTGTTACATTATTGAGTGAGGTTTTACATTCTGCTTGTGCAAAGCTTTGTTCAATGTTTAGTTTCCACACTTTCCACCAAATGGCAGCAATGAAAAAACTGTGGACTATCAGTGGGGTTTTAATGATGCTCTACATGAGTGGCAGCACAGTGGTTAGCACTGTCACCGCACAGCAAGAGGGTGGTTTTCTGGTTTTTCTATCAGGTTGGGTTAACTGGTGATTCTAAATTGTCTGTAGGTGTGATTGTGGGTGTGACTGGTTATGTGATTCCACACGTACCCTGTCCTCTTAAATGACAAAGTGTTAAGCAAAACTGTGTGACTTAGGATAACCATAAAAATTGTAAATGGACTGTCCTTGTATAGTGCTTTTTCTAGTCTTCCGACAACTCAAGGCGCTTTAACACTACATGTCATCATTTACACATTCATACAGTGATGGCAGGGGCTAACATGCAAAGTGCCACCTGCTCAGGACTTTAACTAACCATTCATACACCGCAGGAACAGCCTGCTGGAGCAATTTTTGGGTTAAGTGTATTGCCCAAGGACACATCGACATTAACTAGCGGAGCAGGGGATCGAACCGACGACCTTCTGATTGAAGGACGACCCTGCTCTACCACTGAGCCCTTAAAGAACACTTCAGAAGTATTATGGTCAATGTGAAGTCAAATGGACAACTACCTTTATTTTTCTTTGTTGTTTTTACAGGTTATGAATGAGTGGCAATGTAAAAAAAAACGAGTGTGGGGTTTAGCTTGGGTTTCGCAGCATGACAATCAATGTGTATGTGGGAAAAGCACCTGGCCAAGGTGACTTCACCAAATGTCTGTTTGTGTGTGTTAGTGTGTAGTACTAAGTGCATTCACCCCCAGGTCTGTATTTAAAATGAAGTTTGTGCAAGCTTGATTCTCTGTGAATCTGTGCCTGTGAGGGACAAGTTCACGTGGACATGTTTATATATGTATGTTTTTTCACTGCAATGAATACTTCAAATCAGTTTGTTTTCCTTAAAGCCAACTTCACAATGCACGACTTGCTGTCTTGTAATCAAGAGTCTTGAAGTTGTTGTGATTTTCGCACTAGATGACTGACGGATGACAAAGGGGTAAACTACTTCTTGTCACAAAACCAAAGGTGAGAAGTGACACGGGTGTAGTCATGCATGTTGATGTTGTCGTTGGAGCATGTGTTTGCATAATGGCCTGGTTCCATACGCCTTTACTACACCCCTATTGTTATGCATTAAGTTTATTCATGACAACATCCAACAACACCAACTTCAGTCCGTGCTGCAACACCTAGAGTTAACGCTGCCAGGTTTCCCCTCAACCTGTGCTTTTGAGCTCTCATTGGCTGTAGCTCCTTGATAGACTCCCTGACAGATCCATATTTTTAGCATGCTAGATATCTGAGATGTGCCTGCAATGAGTCTTTGAACAGTTTACACATAGCGCTCCAGCATCAATTGGTGAGCGCTGCGCCGATGCAGATTTGCCTCTGATCTGGGGCTTTCATAGGGTAACTCCTGTCAGAGAGTGGACAATCAGGGCTGAAGTCGTGTGGTTTTGACTAAGGAAAAGCAGAAAGGTTATGGAAGTGTACACAAAGGGGTCTATTTTACCCACTTAATGAACATTTGATTTTTAACATATCTAAAAAATTGTAATTTCAGTTTTTAAAAATGATTAATTTTGACATGTATTCAATTACTTAAATGCTGCATGTCTTCAAGCAATGGCAGTCCTACTACAGTGCAAAATAAAACTTGGTTAAATGTCAAGGTAGACAATGGAACATTTCAGAGAAAATTATTATATTTTAAGTCAACAAGCTGATTGCCAAATAAAGACTACATGTTTCTTTGATAAAGGGAAATGGCAGAAAAGCATCAACTTTCAGATTTCCATCTTTGGAGTACTTCTGGATTCATTTGTTACCTGACAGTAAGCAGAATCCCTCTCTGCCTTCAAAGATCATTTAGAGTACCTGCTCGCCCTCAGTATTCTGCGGCTCTGAAAAATTAAGCCAATGCTTAAGTTCTTGAAACTTGCATTCTTTCTAATCACGGGGGGCAACTCCTCTGGTTGCAAAAATAAGTCCAATTGAATCAAAATCTGTGAGAAAATGACCCTACATCTTACTTGATTTATTACCTCAATGAGTTTATGGTCTCAATCTCTAGTTTCAAGTCTGTTTCCATAAAGCATGTTGTTCATTTAGTAAATTATGGTCCATTCAGAGTCAAACAGACCATAAAGTAGAGTATGCTTTAGGGCGTGGCTACCTTGTGGTGGAACATGAGACTGAGTGTTGCAGCACTAACTCTTGAAGTCTTTGGATTGAACCTCTTTTGAGTGTTGCTTTGGCCAAAAGCGTCGACCAAGAGAATAAATCTCTTGGGTGAAATCATGCTCACTATGTCTTTCGTGCGGGTCAGTGTGTTCCTGAAGGACACTTATGCAAGAGGCATGGTTGTTGTGTGGATCAAAACACCACCTTTGCTACACAGGGGAGTCTTTCTAGCACTCACCTGTACTGACCCTTAGGCTGCTTGGTTTTCACACAACCTGCTCTGCCCTCCTTTCTCCTCTGACGTAGTCCTTCCCTCCATATCTCCACCAAGTCAGATTACATTTCAGTGCTCTGAACCTAGAACCCCTTGAACATCAAAGCGTCAAAACTAAGGCCTACTTTTTAGTTTTTTATAGACCGGCCAGGGCAGCAGGCATTGGCTCAAGTTGGCATGCACTGGCACATGTTGGTTCACGTTGGCAGGAGAGGTGTACCGAATCAGCGGCTGCCAAGTCACAGAGGACTGCCAAATTAAACTTCAAATGATTGTTCTCTCCTTCTCTGCTCCCATTTTGCCTTCCCTGCCTCTCCGTTTTACTCTCCTACCACCGTTCAGTTTGTCTTTCACTACCTCTATTTCTCTTCATGTCTTTGTCTCTTCCTCTTTCCTCTCTCCTTCTTTATCTCCTGCTTCCACATCTGTTAATCTGATGGGGAGAAAGGTTAAACATTTGGCTGGCATTAGAAAACACCCTTTGCTACAACTATCTGTGTCTTTCTTGTGTGTGAGTGTCCATAGAGGGTAGATTCATCCTCTAATGCAAAGCGAGACAGGTGGCTCATCTTACTAGCAGTACCACAGGGGGAACATCTGAGAGAGACAGTGCATTGGTTGCTTGTCAGTGCGTTCCATAATAACCCACAAGAGCATTTTTTGATGGGGTTATGGTTTGGTTGAATTCATGCAACTAAAACTACTTGGTTAAGGTTAGATTGGGTTAGGTAAAGGGCACTGGCACAGATCATTTCCTTCCATCCATTCAAAAGCAATTACAACCCTACCAAAAGGTCATAAAGAATACACTTTAAGAGACCAGATGGTCCCCAGTGTAAAAATCAGCCAGTTCATATGCCCAATCATCCATCTTGAACTCCTCCCTAAGGTCAAAAGTGTCCGCCTACTGATGCCTTGATTTCTAACAGAGGATGGTCATTAGTCATATGACCACTAAAAGTCACACTTCAAGAAAATGTCAACATATGCCCCTTCAGTTCAGCAGTGTCTCCATTCAATTTTGTGTGTGTATATATATATATATATATATATATATATATATATATATATATATATATATATATATATATACTGTGTGTATATATATTTTGACAATGCAAAATGCCAGTGAAACAATCGTTGATGTTTTATTTAATTACATTTTCCTATAATAATGGGTCCTGGTGAGAAAAAAAATCTCATTACTTAATTATTCGGCGCCCAGGTTGTGCAATGAAGAGTGGTCAGAGAATAATTATTATATTTTTTCCATCCAATGCTGCAATTTGGTGCAATCTGGCGATGATTTTTATCACGGACAAAGGCACCAATTTAGGCATGAAACATATTGAATAAAACATTTGACCTAACTCCTTAGCAAAACATTTTGTTATACTTATTTTAACTATCCATTTATATTTTCGAATAAACATTGCACAAATTCATATTAGATATGTATTTACTAACACATTTCATATTGTAGAAGAATAGACCGCAGACTTTATTTCAGACATCTAGCCAAAACACATTCAAAAAACTAATTGACTTTAGACAAGGAACCCGGCGGTGCAAAAATGCTGACTCATTTTCGGGTTTTAGTACTCACTTTATGTAGCAATTCTGTTCCCTTTGAATTTAATCCAGGCCGCAATTTCTCAACATAACCTAATTGGGAAACCTAATTAGTAAGGAACTAAGTTTTAAGGGACAAGGTTGGATGCACAATAACTAAAGTCTAAACAGAACTAAACTATGAAATAAAGTCATTTTTGCACATTCCTTTTTGCATTTCCATCATGTCTGAATGACTGTGAAGATAAGAGAAATTACTCTGATAATGGATTTAAAAATTGCATTTGTAATGCACTTTTCACTTACAAATAAACAGCAACACAGTCCTCATCATTATTACTGTGGAGCGACTCTGCTCATTGAGTTGGTTGTAACGAACTGATGCCAAGGAGACCAGAGAGATGTCTGGGTGAATAAAAAGGAGACGACTCCAGAGTGTCTGTCTCCAAAATAGCAACAGGATGCTAAGTGGTTTATGGATATTTATTTTTTGCCTCAGAATGCAATTGAAAATTAAGTTTTGTGTTTTATTTTGTTCGCTCTGTTCACATTGACAGCTTGTTTTTGGGGATTCGGAACCAACTACATAATACATTTAAGATTAAAAAAAGGTCCACCCGTTGACCTAACAGGCACCGGGAGCTACGTATGTCACAAAACCAGAAATTCAGGAGTTGATACCAATATCAGCACAATTCCATGTTTATTGATACCTTATTCTATACCACAATAAAAAACAAATAAAGCAATAAATGTCATGTACTTTAACATACATTCCTGTATTACTGTGTCCAGACAGTTTTGTTCAAATTTATTATTAATCCCTGATGAGCCGCCTCAAGTTCCTCATCAAGCACTGAAACCTCAATGCTACCTCTGTGCATTAACTGTTAGCTTTGTTATTTAGCTAAGCAGCACTAAACTTTCCACCGGCTGCCAACAGCTAACGTTACTAGCTTTTCTCTTGCTGATTGCAACACAGATTTATTCATAAGGTAGCATCATCAGGGAAATTTTCTATTTACCCCAGGACGACGGTATGCCATTATTTTCGGACCCTGACCTACAATACAATAGAAAGACAGGAACGTTTTCAGAATTTTGGCATCAGCTTGGTAACCAAAGTATTGGTTCTTGTGATATCCCTAACCAGCGCTTGCTTAAGTATATCTGATGGTACCTGGGCCATCAGGAAGTACTACTACAAGGGCAAGGATTTTTTGGCACCAGTGGCTTAAGCTTTGTTTATACTCGCTGTTGTAAGCGAGAACCTCCGCAGATGGTGCGCAAGCCTAAAGTATGTACGGAGGCGTTTATACTCTATGTGCTGTGCACTGCATTATTCTCCAAAATGCCAGAGGACGTACAAACCAAAATTTACTGTGAAGAATCTTATCAACAAGTGTAACCCAGAAACACGCCTATACTGTTGGTGTAATTTGCAAAAGGCCATAAACCAACCTCCACTGCGGAGGGATTGTAATTATCTGTAAACTCGTATATCATATTCATAAACTACTTCATTGCCTTTGTACAAGCCCTGTAAAGAAAAAAGTCAAGTATTACATGCCTTGTAAAGAAACAAAGGTTGAATATCCTGTAAACAATTTGATTTGGCTGTGAAATATTTACACAAATGAAGATTTTTACGACCTCCTGTTTCTAAAGTATTTAAAAGTGAACAGGCCTTCTTTGTATAATCCCTAGACATGTAAATATAATTTTTATCAGTGAACTATTTGTGACAGTCACATGATTGCACACGCCAAGTTACAAAAATGTAAATGTGCACGCCCCACTCACTAGCAGTGATTATGTGATTTTCTAGCGCGCCTTGCACCAGCTTCACTACGCTATAAGCTATGCTTTAGGATCCAAATTTAGACCCTGGTCCACCTGATTGAATATGCAGTTTCTGAATTGGCTCCTGAGCTAAACAGCTTTTAAAGAAATGAGGGGAGAGAGAGATGGAGAATTACATGCAGCATAGGCCCCCAATCAGACTCCAACCAGGGACGTTGCTGCTTATTGTCGGTGTTCCAACTTGTTCCATGTGGCAAGTTTTAAGCATTTAAACCAACAATCCAGGCTTGTGTTTCTTGGTGAGGACGGTGCTACCGCTTACCAAGTCAATTAGCCAGAGAGCAAAACCAAGCCAGTCTAACAACCAATCAAGTCAAACATCCAGAAAAACTGCCACCCTGCCAAAAAAAACAAGCAGGCAACGACACTACCAGCCCAAATGTCCAGCCAAGATGTCACCAAATGAAACAACCACTCACCCACACAGTTAGCCAGCCAGCCAATTCACAAACCATATCCCAGGGTCCAGTCACTCACTTTCTCCCCACAGAGAACATGTTACATTTCCATCTAATGCAGTGTTTTGAAGTGAAGAGTGGGCAAAGCCAGAAGCATGAAATCTCTCATCTCACGCTACCTTGTTCACTATATAACACTCATTATTATGTTCTCTCCGAGTCCTTTTTCTCTATCGGTTTCTCCTCTGCCTCTCTTTTTCTTCGTCCTCTCCTTTGTGTGTGTGTGTGTGTGTGTGTGTGTGTGTGTGTGTGTTCCCACCAACTTTTTGATTCTCTTTTTGCCCGACTCTCACAGATAGTCAAGTGTTGCAGGACAGGTTTGGTGCAAAGTCTTTCTCACAGTGTTGCAGTCTCAAAAAATAAACTGAGACCTCTCACTGTGTGTATCAATTTCGCTCTAAGTGGTGTGTGTGTGTGTGTGTGTGTGTGTGTGTGTGTGTGTTGGTGACCTAATCATAGTGGATGTAGAGAGGGTCTTGGGCAGTCGCAGCATGCCTTCTCCCCCTCCTGAGGTCCTTATACCTGCAGAGAAATTGGATTTTTGCTTTTCTTTTCTCCTCCACCTCTCTCTCTACTTTCCCCTCCCACTCTCTCTCAGCTCCCCCCTGTTTTTCTCTCCGTTTATTTACCCTTTCTCCCCATCCTTCCAATTGAACTACTTTCTCCTTGACTCTCTCTTTACCCTTCCCTCTCTCTCCATTTCCCACCCACCTGCTTTCATTTCTTTCTCCTTCTCCCAGCGCACATCTCTCTTTCGCCGCGCCTCGTGTCTCAGACAACGTTATTTTACAGTTATGGTCTCCTGAGAGAGAATGTTATTCCACCTTTAACGTCTGTTCACCTTTGGTTTTATAACAGTGTCTCCAGGTTGTCCCCTCTCTCTGGTTCACACAAACCCACACACTCCAATAGACACTAGGGATCTGCAGGGTTTTGAACAGCAACAGGTAAAAGAGAGATCGCAGCAGCCCTATAAACATTGTAAAATGGGGGGGGGGCAGCAATTTGTCCTGCAGCATTTCGTTCCACAGAAACCATTACAAGAAGATGAAAAAAAAAAAATCCTAGCTACAGCCATAAAGGTTTAACCAGGATTCATTGTGTGTTTTCAATTGAAGATAATAGCAAAGAATTGTTACATTTCGGAGAAGAGAAAAGCTGTTAATGGAACCTGCTGGATTATTATAATCTGTCCTCTTTTGTAAATTTCTCTTTCACAGCACGTCTACACTGGGTTATACTTTCTACAGGAATGCCAGTGAGATTTTCAATTGTGTATACAATTCATAAAACAAATATTTTTTTCATGAAAAGATGCTAGAAAAATGTAATTTGGGAACATTAAAGGATTTGTAAATGTCCCACTTTGGCTTTCCCAAGTGTTAGTTTAAAATAACAAAACAAACAACACATGCCAGCACACGGGGACACTGAGTAAGAACAGGAAGATGTTATTTTAAACCTGCAATAAATGTTTTTTGGCCATTTAGGGGCTGCATATAACTAATAACAGATAACTATAACTAATATCATATGACATATCATCACCTTTTTAAAAAAGGTATTACTTATTTACACAGTACATTAGCGTCATTTTGGAGTCATGTTTCTGGCCACCTGATGAATCTTCACTCTCTTTTAGCTCTGTTTTTGGTCTCTACCAACTCCTAAGGCAAACATTTGGCTCTTTAGCTGGTAAATGCTCTGCGGCCTAAAACTACACTATGAGAGCAATGAGAGTGAACCCAAACGAAAAAAGTAAAGTTGGAGCCGGACAGCTAAACTATGAGCTGAAACTCACTGTGAAGCTGCACCATGTTCATTATTGGTGGAAGAGAAAGCTGCAGTAGAGGTTGATAGAAACAATAAACTTTATGTTTTTCAGGATCTAAGAAATTTGCAGATTTATGCTTGATATTTCTCTAAGTTGACTTCCATACCCCCCTATCCTTAGTCTGTTTCTATTTTTCAGGAATGTAATAGTCTGGAAGATGATGTTTCCAATCCCGAACCTCAGAATATTTGATTGTTTCTCCATCCCCAAAATTGGAGATGTGGGCAGTGTCTCAGAGGACTGAAACTAGGCTACACATTTTTTTAAACTAGAAATATGTAAATTGCAACACATGTTTGTGATGTTTTTGGACAGCGCTTGACAATGGTTGAGCACCAACAGCTCATATTTGTCTATAGATAAATATTCTTGGTTGCAGCAAAGGGAAGGCAGGATGTCTGAATGCTTCAGGGGCTTGTTGGTGACCTCAGAAAGAATAGGATACATTATTTGCCAGCAGCTACTAAGCTTGGGGCAGACCCAGGGCATATTGCATGAATTAAAGAGGCCTGGGCCTCTTTGTAGAGGTCACAGAAAAGATCAATACTGCCTGTGAATGGCAATAATTTTGCCTTGGGCCAACAGAGTTCTAATGTATACTTAAGAATACAGCTGAGGTTGTCTTCTGATTCATCTTCTGATATTCAGTTTTCTTTCATTTGCCTCACATTGGAAATTACTATATTATTCTACTCTAGCCTGCATTGTCTGAAACAAATTGGCAGAGAGTTAAAAGACCCTCTTTCTATAAACTTGGCTATCACCAAACCATCTGTTTTTTTATTATATTTTTTATTACAGTAGAAAAACTAGGTAGTTATAATGACCAGTAGAAGCCACGAAGTCTGAGTAAATTGTGACAAACGGCACAAAGGACATGACTATTGGTTTCATGTACATGGACACGGATTGTCTTTTTTTTCGTGGCATCTACTACAGAGCAAGTGATGTAGTATTTAACATCTGAAAAAACTATTTTGATGGTGGGAAGAGAGGTGGTTGGATCCAACAAACAGCGGACTCTCAACCATGAGACTGTGCTTCGGCACCGCATTGTGGTTAAATGGTTGTGCTTTTCTTGCCTAAGTAACTTTGTTGCCTAAACCTAATTACATGGTTTTGTTGCCTAAAACTAACTTTAGTTTTTAACGTGATCTCTCATCTCATCTTCAACCGTTTATCCGGGATCGGGTCGCGGGGGCAACAGCTCCAGAATTTTAACGTGATGTCATCCCAAAATAAAAGTTCTGAGCAACACAAAAAAATCTTCAGTAACGCCACTTCACTTGTTATTTTAACCCAAGACGACAATCTTTTCTTCAACCTATCTAAGTAGTTTTGTTGCTTAAACCTAACTAGGTAAAACAAAAGTATTTCACGATCTATTCCTAAACCTAACCAAGAAGTTTTGTCATCTCAACTTAGCCGAGTTGTTTATTTTGAAACGACTGTCTACACGTAACGACGGAAATTGAGAATGTGTTCTCTTCTTAAGAAAACATTTTGTACGATTTCGTAAGATATCATAAAAACAGTTGTATGAGGGTACGTTGAAAACCGCAGATTTAACAGCTGCAGTGTTTTCAACTAAAACTTCACTCAGGACATTAGGACCAAACTGTACTCATGCATAGAGAAAAATGGTCTGTTGATATATGGTGTAAACAAAAGTTAAGAACTTATTGTCTCATAAAGAATAACTACAGTGCTGCACTTTATGTGAAGTATAACTTCAACAAAAGACAAAGATTCCTATGTGCACAGTTACACTCAGGAACATTACTATTAGCCGGTAAGTTTAATTCCACTCCAGAGGAGGACAGGTTTGCTGCGTGAGCACGGTGAAATCGAGAATGAGGTGCACTTATATTTTTACTGTCCTTTCTAAGAGGACATAAGGGATGTACTCTTTAGTAAAATCACTTCCATTTATGTTTGATCCTTGTTTGCTGGATATCTATGAAAAACTTGAGTTTGTGCTTCAGGAAAGGAACCTTTTTTTGTAGCAGATTTTGGTAATAACTTTTATAATAACTACACGCTATTAAGCATTAGTTAGGTATGAGTAAACACTCAATTCATCATTTATAAAGCATTGTTCCTACATTAACACTCATTAGTATACAATTAATAACAACAGTTATACATGTTTTATACTTGATTAATAAGCGTGTCTATTATGTGTTTCATGATTGTGTTTTCATACTTTTTAAATGATGGATTTTATCAAGAATAAAACATTTATAACTGTTGTTATGAATCGTATACTAATGAGTGTTAATGTAGGAACAATGTTTCATAAATGATGAATTATGTGTTTATTCATGCTTAACTAATGCTTCATAGCGTGTAGTTATTATAAAGTGTTACCCAGATCTTATTTGCCAGGCCTGGAGAGAAGGCAGACTATTTAGTTTAAGACCGAGCGGTGAAGTAACCTGTGATTTTGTAGTTGAATGAAACTTAATGGAATGTGTGTCCACTGCAGCTGTAATTTTGGTGCCTTATAAACCCATGAGGGTTGGGCACATTCATGACATGAAAATAAAGATATCAGTCAATCATCAATCAATCATAACCAAAGGTGACAGTTATTTATTTTTATTTTTAATAATCAGCCATTTTTTTGCCTTTCTGATTGTAAAATTACCAATGTAATGCATTCACAATCTAAAAGCCATCCTTCTTCTTCTCTACTAGCTGTCACTGAGCTCCACACCGAAACTCTAAATGCACGTCAAATTGATCCCGTGTTGATTGTGAGAGTGTGACAAACTGTTGCAATATTCATTAAACAGCCACAAACACTCGGTTACAATGAGAGCTGTCTTCCCTTTTAAAGAGGCATCTCTTACTCACCAGTTTCTTCTGCGAAACTATCCACTGCCTAATTACGTTCCAAGACTGTGCTAATAGCTAATTATATACTCTGAGCTACTTTACAATGCAGTTTATGGCACAAAAAAACAACTTGCTGCTGTTCACATAAGCTATCAGTCATTTGGGTTTTTGTTTTTCTACCCCCTGCAAGCATCTCACAAAGGCATCACTTATGTAGTGAAATAGTGATACCACAAGGGAAAGTTGAGACTCAACAGTCTCCTCGGCTGCTCCTATGTTGTTGTTTCACCATCCAGTAAATCAGTGGTGTCTATTATTTACCTTGTTTCTCACAAAAATTCACTGATGTCGACTGTTACCAAGGCAAACCATTTGTAGTGATTTGCACAATGTGTAGGCAGCGCGTGTGTGAAGCTGAAACCCCACACCGATTCCTGGAGGGCTGACATATCGGGGAGAAGAATAATGGTTGAACCTTGGCATCATATATGGAGATAAGTGAAGGAACCACACATGGTTACATTTCTACAAAAGATTGCACTAGTTTTATCAATCTATGGCAGGTAATGGCTGCAAATTAGATTAATGTGATGTTTTTAGTGGTTCAGGCGTAAACACGACTTTGCCTTGTGTCAGTGAGTGTCAGGTGGAAAATGTGAAAAAGGTGGCTTAATAAAGGGCAGCGCACGTAGCTTTCTTTATCAGAGAATCAACGATATGCATCAGATTGAGGCCAATGAACGCATTTAAAAGCGCATTCTCTCTTTCTCTGTGCACGTCTACACATCCTAGATACAACCTTCTAGTCATATAATATGATCCAGTTAGTAGCTCCCCGCTAGGATAGGAGGTGCTGTGCCTCTATATGTGTGTGTGTGTGTGTGTGTGTGTGTGTGTGTTAATAGGAGACCCTGAGACAATGACAGACACCAAGCCCTAATTAGGTTGTCATGCTGAGCGAGCGAGGGGGTGAGAGAGAGAGAGAGAGAGAGAGAGAGAGAGAGAGAGAGAGAGAGAGAGAGAGAGAGAGAGAGAGAGAGAGCTTATTAAGGAGGATAGGTGTCAAGCTCTGGCAGGAAAAAAGGAGGTGGGAGGAGGGGCAGAGGAGTGGGAGGACGAGGAGATGAGAGGGAGGACGATGAGGGGAGGTAAAAAGAATCGGGTGCAGACAGGGGAAAACAAGAGGAGTGAGAGAGAGAAAGAGAGAGAGAGAGAGAGGAAGATGGAACAGGAGCCAGGAGCCAGGAGCCAAAGAAGTAAAATAGGAGACAGAGGAGAGGTGAAGGAGATGGAGGCAGCTGGTGAGATGAAGGGATGGAGAGGGTGAAGGTATGCAGAGGAGGGAGATGAACAGGATCTAGTAGTTCCACTAGTGCAACTTAAGTTAAAGCCCCCTGGAGTTTCAAAGTCAGATGATTGAGGGAGTGAAGCAAAGAGAGAAAATCCCTTGAAATATTGTCTTTGGTTAAATAATAATTGTAGTTATCTACATCTGCTTTATTTGGATGTGGAAACTTGACCCTGAAAGCTGACCTAAAGGTTTTTCGACCACATCTCATGGACTTCATCAGCAGTTGTCATGGAGATAGCTCAGTTGTCGTCAGATATTCTACTATGCATTGTCTTATATTTTGTCCCAAATACAATCATCTGTTATCATGTGACTGAAGTTCCGTACTTAGTTAAAATGATGATGGCTGAGCTATCGCCATGACAACTGACCAAACTACATCCACTGATGCAGGATGTGTGGTTGGAAAGTGTATTAAGTGGACATTGAATCATTTTGATCAAATAATGTAATTTTTGCTGAATCTTAATTATCATTTTTCATAAATTGCAGAGGACATCAAAGTTCATTCATGTACACCACAGGGTTGCACAACGAAATGCAGTTTGTAGTCCCATTTGGCTACATAAGAAAATCACACAAACAAAGCAAAATAATATGGTGGAGGTTAGGTGTCCCACAGCGGGAACAACAGTTTTATTTTATAGGAACAATAGTCCAGGCCAATGAGGTCCTAACCACCAGGAGCTTCAAAATAAATTAATATTTAATATAGACTATTTCAAATGCTTGTCTTCGAGTCTGGCTTAAAATAAACTCATAAAAAAAGCCAAATTGAAAAAAATGCTGAGTTTTCTTTTAAGGTTATTTATTACATTGAAACAACAAATATCATCATACAGGGTTACTGGAAAATAAGCCGGGGTATGAACTTGTCCCGATATTTACTTTTCAGAGGGCATATTATAATTCAGTTCATTATGCACACACACACACACACACACACACACACACACACACACACACACACCATCCGCTTGCAGGTAAACAACACTGTAAGCCTTGTTCTGGGCTACAAAGCCAACTGGTGCGCGAGTTGATACCCCCACCACCACCACCACCACGTCCACCGTAGTATCAAACAAATTCACACATATACACACACACACACACACACACGTATCCCTAAAGGGCCACATAGGACTCAGGCCAGCTCCTGCTGTTGTGCCAACAGCCATATTGTAAATATTCAATTTACTAAACTGGCAGCATTCCATAAAGCAGGACAAAAATATGCACGTGCACACACGCACCAGCAATAACTAGACACAGGAGAAATGTCTTGATATTCTCGAACAGACCTCAACAAATGCAATGAAGTCATGACTTCTGGCTTTTTTCTGGACCGATCAGCTTGCCATCTGATTAAAGAGAAAGGGGTCAGCGCTGAAGTTAGCAACAGCTCTGGCTCAGGCTCACTTAAGGTGGGCTTACCTTTAAGGTGGACTTGCTGTTCTCCTTTAAGTGACTAGCAGTGACTAGCAGCTCCTCTGCTCAACTTATTTTTGCTTTTATATTGGTATTTCTTTTTACTACTTAACTGATTGCATTAATTGGTAAAAATTTGCATTGTTGGTCAACGCTTAAATGGTATCACTAACTGATCTGTATATTAGGGAATGAAAATACAAAGTAAATATGCACGTTGAGTATTGAGGAGGCAAAGGGGCATTTTTTTTCTCTCACAATGGATACTGAGCATTTTCAAACAAAAACCCACATTGCTTTTCTTCAAACATCCCAAAAATAGCGCTGCTATTTGCCAACACTATGAAAATAAACCACCTGGGTGCAGACGGAACACTCGGAATCAGAAATCTTTTCGATGGTCGTTCCCATGTGATGAAATCCACGTTGCCGAGACGACTCAGAGAGCACCGCTCCGTGGCAGAGTCGGGCCAAAAATATTTTGCTTGCACGCTGGTGAAATCCTCGCTGTATTTATTTAGTCTTAAGCAGCAAATGTGCTGTGGCTGGAAGGAAAACTTCTAATTAAATTTGGTGTTTTCGCTCAGTGCACTTTGACCTGTGGCTCCCATGAGGGGAGAGAAGCTATGTTCACAAAGATTTACAAACAATGCATCCAGCATGACCAGATATAATCCTAAACTGTGCTTCCTTAGAGAATCTAGGCTGTAACAAAAAAAAACGTTTTTAATTTCTTTAGGGTGGAGTCATGACAGTGTCAAGTTATTAGTCAAGATGTGTGTGAAGGTACCTTAGTACACAGGTGTAGAATCCATTGTCTTCCATTTCAGCAGATCTGAACCATATGGAGTCATCTTCTTTACTCAGCCTGTGACCTGAGAAGATTATAGGCTCCTAAAGAGCACAGTACAAAACACGTTAGAGCAATTTAAGAACAGAGACACAAAGTCCATCTCTATCTGGTATTAACATAGTTAATAGAAACACAATGACATAGAGCAGAAGGGCATACCATTGCACCCATAGGATTAGGAAATGCATATTACATGTATCATCAGGTCGAAATGTAATCCAGCTAAATCCTGTTTTACCATTCAAATATTAGCCACACTGCTGAGAAAAGGGGAACAGAGTTTTATTGTACCACATGGGACCTCGGTATGATTTATCAGTCCCTCTAGTTTCTGTGTATTGGCTATTACCCAAACACAAGCACACCCAAAGAAAGTAAAGAGAGATTCTTCACACTTTCACACTTTTACATTCAATACACTTTTTTTGTAGTGTGCAAACTGACGGCTTATAGTGTCCTTTTCCAGTGTGACTACTTTAAAACATACTTAGAATTGGTATGTAGAATGCATTAAGGACAAAGCTAAGAAATACATTATTAATTAAAAAAAAAATAATACATTTCCAGTAAATTCTATGGTACAGCATATCCTGCTCACTGGTTATAATAGTTGACACTGACAAAGTCCATAAAAAAGCCTACTGTTCTTCAATTGAAACACCCAGGCTTCCTTTGTTATGAGCTGAAATCATGATATCATTCAAATCCAACCTCACAGCCTGAATCTTCATTTGCAAATTTAGGTAAAACATTGTACATTTTGCATTCTACTTCCAGCACTTTTTCCATAAAACCAATCAGTAATACTTCTGAAAAATAGTCTCCGACCACCAGTGACCAGACCACACTGCTGCTGAACAACACTTTAATCTGTGAGTTTTGTTTAGCAGCAGTGTGGTCCGCCATTCTTTGATTTTATATTCTGTATTGTCTTTAATGGAGGAGACTTTTCTCAGTCAGAATAAATCATGTTTTTGTTGTTATTTCAGCCAGACATATGTTTTTATTTTTTATTTTTCTGTTACTGCAAAGTCTCCCGATGATTGCGTACCATCCAGTGAGTTCATATTTGTAATATTATATTTTATGAATCCCTGACTTACTGACTGGTTTTGTTTCATGGCCATGCATCATATAATAGTGCTTGTTCAGGGGTATTCACTTTCATTAAATGTGAATACTGTAATTAGTATTTATTATTTATTCAATAGTTAGGACTTTTTTTGCTTTTAATCCTAACTATTTAAATAAATAAAAACGAATACAAGCAGGACATATTTTAATCTTTATTATTGTCACTTGATTGCCAGGGTTGGACTTCTATACCCTTCAACCTCATTAGCTTTTATACCAAGTGGTCTTACCTCAGCATCTCCTTTGTTCTTGTACCAGATGAGGCGCAGCTTGGCGTTGGTTGCCATGGTGTAGTTGGTTCGGATGTAGCTGTAGAACAAGGCACATTTCACCCGAACAGGTTCATCGGCCAGAACGTGGTACTCCTTCAGATCCACCGACCAGTCTATGCATCCGTCCACTGCGAGCATAGAAAAACAGATGGACAAATATTGAGTATTTGGTGACAGATATAAAGTATATAGACCATTGTACAGTGGACTGTGGACTGACTCCAAATCCAACTCCACTGTGGGGAGAAACAATGATGGAGACAAAGAACAGGGTGAGAAACTCATATAGGTTGGGAAGCAAAACATGAACGATCATCAAAAACACTTTATAAACTACTCTTTATAGAGAAAATATGCATTTTGTTCACCTTCAAGGCAAAACAAATATTGAACTAGCAAATGCATTTCCTGCTGAAAATGTGTTGGAATGCTGAAAGCTGAATGCTGACATGAATCGCAAAAGAATTGCTGAAAATACAGAAATGGGAGACCACCTGTCTGAAAAACGTTGAAGGCCAAAAGCATTAAACTGCACTGCTGAAAACCGTTCTAGTTGAAATGTCTAACTGGCAGAGTTGGAAGCTAAACAATTTTACTGTCAAAGTAATAGTAGTAAAAGTAGTAGTAGTAGTAGTAGTAGTACTAATAGTAGTAGAAGTAGAAGAACTATTAGGAGTAGTAGTAATAGTAGCAATAGCAGTAGAAATATTAGTAGAAGTAGTAGAAATATTTGTAGGAGTATTAGTAATAGTAGTAATAGCAGTAGTAGTGATCATAGTAGTAGTTGAAATAACAGTACTATTAGTAGAAGTAGTAGTAGTATTAGAAGTGGTAGTTGTAATATATATATATATATATATATATATATATATATATTATTAGTAAAAGTATTCGTAGCATTAAAATAAGATAGATAAAATAATTGGTATGTGTAGTATAAGTATTATTATTAGTAGAAATACTAGTAGCATTAGAAGAAGTAGTAGTAGTAGTAATAGTAATAGCAGTATTTGAAGTAGCAGTAATAGCAGTAGTGGTAGTAATAATATTGGTGGTAGCAGTAATAGTAGTAGCAGTAGTAGTAGTAGTAGTAGTAGTAGTAGCAACACCAGTAGTAGTAGTACTAGAAATATTAGCAGCAGTAGTAGTAGCAGCAGTAGTAGTAGTTGTCGCAATATTAGTAAGAGCATTAAGCATTTGAACAAAAAAGCCTCATTTTGAGCTTAATGTTTAAATACAGTTAATCCATGGGGTTTTTATTTCGAAAGGTTGGGGCTGGGTGGGGGAGAAAGGAGGAGAGGAGACAGAATCATTATTATACTCTAAGCTGCGTAATACACACCCATTATAAAGTCATAAAAGGACTGAAAAAATCCTAAAAGTTAAAATGTGACAGTTCAAAAAGTGTAAAAGATATCAAAAAGCTGAATTATGCGGCAATAGTTCAGGGGTTTCACAACATTTTAATGTTGAAATGGTGTCTGTAGCTGAAAGTATGAAGAAGTAGAAGGATTTGAAAGTTGAAAAAGTTTAAGAGTATTTGAACATTTTCTCCATAGGCATCCCATTCAAAAAAAATTGCAAAAAGCTTAATAATTCAAAAAGTTTAAAGATTAGAAATATTAAAAGTCATTGCAGAGGTGTCCTTAAAAAGCTGAACATTTTGATAATTGAACGGTTTCTGTAGCTTAAAAAATGTGGAAGGAGATAAGTGCCAAAAAAACGTACGGAAGAAATATAATAAAACGGAAAAATAAAGATTCGAAGAACAATACTTGGAAGGCTGAAGCAGCATTACAATAATTAAATTTGATAAAAATGTGTGTTTTTCGTGAACCTTTTAGAGGGGCAAGCAAAATAAAAGATTAAAAGAGATACTTGTAGAAGATGTTGTAACTGTACTGTATACGTCAAAGGCATAACAGGAGGGAGTGACATTGATAAAAAAGCAAGTGTAGTAGTTGTAATTTGAACATCTTAATTGAAAAAGAATCAAAAGACAAACACATTTTTTTGTTTTGTTTTAATGAACTGATTTCACAAAAAATGTTTGCCTTTCTTGTCATTTACAATTTGTCCCTGAGATGTGTTGCAAGAAACTGAAAAAAGGGAAAAAATAGCAATCATTGAAGAAAAAAATGGGAGAGACAGCGAGACTGAGATGCAGGTAAGTAAAGGAAGAGAAGGAGGTCGAGGACAAATGAAGACAGAGAGAAGAGGGGGGGGGGACCGGTCAACCGCAACGAACAGAAAACAAGTTGTAGATGGAAGACAAGTAGGAGCTGGTGAGACGTAGAGGTCAAGACGGAAAATGGACAAGGAGCTTTCCCAAATGAACTTCTCTCCTCCCCCTGTCCAACCTCTCCCTCTGTGCTCCTTCTCTTTTCCTTTTCTCTCTGTCCTTTGGTCCTCTGACTTCTTTTTTCTTCTTCTTTTTTTTCCCCCTCTCGTGGTCTGAGGCTCAGATAGTTGCATTCCGTTTTAAATGAAACCTTCAGACCCTTGCCTCAATGCCTTCCCTCTGGATTAGAGCCAGCAACCCCGCAGCAGTAAAGCCTCTGGTTCTTCCATCTACCCCAAAAAATTCCTCCTCAGCCTCACATCCGTATTTCCTCTTGCTTATTGTTTATGCAATACTGGTATTAGGGTTGTAAATACAAGTACGTTATTTGGATATGACCAGATAATGGGGTCAGAACAAAAAAAAACAACACATTTTTTCGTTATAACTTCTTCACTAGCAAAAGTAATCCAATTGTCGGTACAATGTGAACAGGGACTGCTAGTAGCCAGAACAGCAGGACTTTTCATGATGCATGTGTGCCAAAAAACATACAAGTGTAGATAGTTTGAAGTTCATCATTCATGCAGACATTGGACACGGTTAGGGTGAAGCTCGACACAGATATCGCACTGGTGTCATTTTTATATGGGAGTGCCGATAGTAGCTTTGTGGTCCCCCCCTATTGTGTACACCCTTATTTGGCTACACCCCTCGTGGACTTTCTGCCAAAGTCAGAAGTCAGACGATTGTTACCGTAGATCCCTGTTTGGGCACATAGTAAAAATGTGTCGAGTGTAATTTGTGTTGAGTTAAGTCACATCCGGAGATTTAAGGACTTCATTTGCATGAGTTTGCGGCGCAGATTTACGGCCGCCCGCTTAATTGGTTACATTTATAGATTTAGCAATATGCATTAAGTCATACAGAGGCAGGATGGATTTAATGTAGTATTAACGTACAAACACACATACACACACACACACACACACACACACACACACACACACACACACACACACACACACACACACGCACAAACACACCTAAGCAGATTTATTGCACACAATCAATTTCTCACTCTCAAATGATTTAGCACTCATCCATGTCTCTCTCTCTAACACACATATATATATATATACACACACACACACACACACACACACACACACACACACACACACACTATTTAACAGCAGTCATTTAATCATTGACAAGGTTGCCAGATATTCAGAGGACTAGAGTCGTAATAACTCACTGCGTGCATGGGAATGTGTGTGTGTGTGTTTGTCAGTGTGAGTGGGTATGAGAGAGAGGTTTGAATGGAGTTGGAAATGTGTGTGTGTTAAAAATTAAGCAATGAATAGACCCACCTGACTTTGTGGTTGTAAATTAATGAGCTGACACAAATAGAAGGTGTGAGTGCAGTCCATTCAACACCTAACAGAGGAAAACACACACACACACGCACACACGGACACACCCAGGGCATCGCATTAATAGAAAACCACATTAGTTTGGTCTACTGGACTAATGCCTTTTGTTTCAGACAATGTATAACACAGGTCACACACACACACACACACACACACACACACACACACATTCATATACACACTCAAACACATTAGAGCCACAGGGTCATGTGTAGCTGCAGGTTATAACCAAAGCAAACTCCCAATAATTCAGTCATCGCTGCCTTTGCAAGTGCTCGTGCATTAATCTGTGTAGGTGAGCATATACGTGCACGAGTGGGAGGCTGTGTGTGTGTGTGAGAGTGTGTGCGTGCGCGTGGGAGAGGACAGCTGCATGCGTCTGTACACATATTAAATGTGTGGGCGAGGTGTTAGCGCGGCCAGATATATCATTGCCGTCAGCTCTATTTGCATATGGATGCTCCCAAACGGGCAGAGTGAAAATAAGCTTGGATAAATGGCAAAGTTTCAGAGTTTGGAAAAGTGCAGAGAGGTTTTTTTGGGGCAGAACACATTCAAAACGGAGTCACAAATCTAAATATACTTTTTTTTTTTTTTTGGCTGGTACGGTTTTATCATTGAGGTTCCTCCAAAAAATGCATATAAAGTGAAAAAGAGAATAAAAGTGTTCTTCGCCTTGTCTGTGATTCGGATCTTTGTTTCAAAGATTCGGATCTTTGAAACAAAGAAGGTGAGGAACTGTTTTGCTCTCGAATCTAGCAAACAAGGTTTTGAGGAGAATTAAATGGCAGTGGATTTATATGACAAAAAGTTGTATCGTATTATTTGGTTAATGTCCTCAACTAAATTTTGTAATGTTGACAAGTTGAAACCATCCAATTCCTTGAGAAGTTGTATGTTTCTCTTATCTAAATAGAACTGTCTATTAAAGTTGGCAGGTTGTGCATTTTCTACAATAGTAGCACAGCATTTTTCCTGTTTGATTAAGGGTAAAGGGTTGGTGGGGTTGTCTTAAAGTGGCCTCTCGAAAGATTGTCACAGTTTGGCAAACAAATGCAGATGGAAATGGGGAGCTGAGGGATTTTAAACTGTGGATTATAATAAGGAAATGTCTAAAACAGAACTTATAAGGCAGATGATTCCAAAAGTATGTAACAGAAAATCCAAGAAAAACCCGAACGGGCAAGTGTGTGCGCGAAAACAGGTAACTGCGTCTCCAGTTCACCTGTCCAGGAGAGTTATCATGTTGCATGCACTGTTGTGGACACATGCAGCCACTTCCTTAGTTGAACTGCAAGTTTGTCAGCTATGTGTGTCTTCCTGGCTCAGGGTTTCTGCCAGTGTAGTGCAAGATAGAGCGTGTTTGACAATGAATATGAAGTTATCAGTAACCTTATAACTGTGTACGTATAGCAGTGCAGTATTTGTCAGGGTGAATAGATATTACATCTCCTCAAGACCTGAGTTTACAAGTTCCCATGTCTTTCTTGACACCTGCTGATTTAAATGAAGGGACTTAGCCCGAAGTTAGCAACAACTCCAGTTCCGGTTCATTTAAGTTGGGCTGACTTTAAGATGGACTTTATAAGGTGGACCAGCTTTTGCTTGAAAAGTTTCGCTCAGCTTTGTATTTTTAGTTTTTTAATATTTCTTGTAACTGTTTTACTGACAAAACTTATCCATGAAAATTCTCACTGTCGGTTCGTTATTGACATCCCTAACAAAAATATGAAAGCAATGACGAACTTTGAGTTTGTGCGGGTGGCACTCTCCTGACAGTAGTTAGCTGAAATGAATTGTCCTGAGACAACCCTGCTTCACTCTGAGGATGTTTTTCCAGACAGACCAATAAAAACGATAAGTGCTTCCAAAGAACTGCCCAAAGGTTTAATCATTATTTCCTCATATAAAGTATTAAAAAGGTATGTTCTGTTATGTTTAATAGCTTGAGGACTGTGCGTTGTGTGTTGTGCGTGCAGGGCGCAGCATATTTAGTTCAGGCCTGTCACTCAAACACAAAGCTCTTCAGAGCCCCCAGCCTGTCTGCATGCTCCCACAATCCCCTGCAATACCACTACAGCTGCTGCCATAATAATAGCTTGACCTGACCTCACACACACACACACACACACACACACACACACACACACACACACACTCACACAGGTAATGATCTTGACATTCACAAACACAGACGCACAGCCACGGAAAAAAAAAAATAGACGGAAGGGACACACACACACACACACACACACACACACACAAGTCTATCACCACTGCAGGGCAATTTACACCCAAGTGAGCGGGAAAAGAATAGAAGCAAAGAAAAGGAGAAGAGAGAGAAAGAATGTGGGAGAATAGAATGAGAGAGGGAGAGAGAGAGAGTACCCGCCATTTGGCCCAATGTTTTTGAGCTGATGTTCAATTTCAGCACACAGCCGACTTGATGGTTACTTCTTTTCTCTGAACACATTTTATGAGAATAAGCTTTAGCCTGGATAGAGATTTATATATGTGGCGAGAGGACATGCTCTGTGTGTGTTTGTGTGTGTGTGAAAGGCGTCGAGAAAAAGTGTGAGAAAGAGCGAGTCAGAATGTGTTTACCATTTTCAAAATGACTCCTCAAAATTAGTTGCGCAAACCACACTCACACACACACAATCTATTTAGTGAGCTGCATGAATATGGTAATGCATGTGTGGGTTACTGCCTTCCTTCAGTGCCATGGAGCTACAACAGCATCTATCAGCATATGAGGCTTGTAGTGCAACACACACACACACACACACAGGGACAAACTGCACACAAACACACACCGATGGTAGGAACACACACAGACACACACACAAGCGTCAATGCTGAATAAATGGAGTTGACCACAATCTGCCCTCTGTCTAATGCTACCAAACAGACTGAAATGTATTCACCCTCACACGAGGAAACACACACACAAGTTAGCGACTCGTCTTTCAAACAACCCATACTGTTGAACAAAAGAAAGAAGTAAGCAGTATTTACTAAATACAAACCAGCAAGACAATCTGAAACTTACGTTTTCTCTCTCCAAAATGATATTTCTGTACATGCTTAAAGGAACTTATCTTAATAAAATAATATGTTGGAAGATTTGGTATAAATTCAATATTTAAAAATGATCCTTCGGTTTGATTGGACTTATGCCACTTTGAAAGATGATCTAAACTGTCCTAAAAAAGATATTCAACATTGTTATTTACAATCACTCCCTGGCATTGTGGAGCTTTGTTTATGCCGTTTTGCCAGCTACACTCGTTGTCTTTTTGATTCTTCAGAGTTCATTTGTTTGCACGCCCTCTGTTGTTTCAGAGAAGACTGCAATGAACAGCGAATTAAGTATAAACGCCTCTGTGTATGCTCGAAGGCTCACGCTCCATCTGCGGAGGCTCCCGCTATGGTGCCGAGCCTGATTATATAACAAAGCTTTAACCTTTTGATGTGACTCTTGATCTGATCTGAACTTCACAATTTGAAGTGTGTTTAAAGCACATGAATTTGCACAGGGACGGTTCCATGACATCTTGGTGAACTTTGTGGTTGGATTAAGAGGTAACAGTTCACTGGTGGTGAAACAACCAATCAAATGTTTTAAATCTTCAACGAGCACTGGTGTTTTTTGCTGTTTTTATGACTTATTTTGTATCCTTGTGTAACTGTTTACTTCAATTTATCTGGATCTTGTGACATATGTTTTCTCTAAAAGGAGGCTTTTGTAGCAGAGAAGCTTTGGACCTCTTAAATGGTCAGAGCGCCCTGGAACAGCAGAGTGGGCTCTCTAAAAGAGAATAAGAGAAAATGTGATTGGATTGGTCAGGCTGGAGGCCAGGCTCACCATCACGGTTTACAGTGCCATTTCCAACTGTGTTAGAGCTCTGCCATGTGCCCTCTCGAAAACATCCACTGAGCTCATGCCATGGGCAGTGAAGTCATGGAAATAAACGCATCGGAAAATCATGAAAATGGTCTGAAAAAAGTGCTTGCTTGGTTTTGTACATCAGATCACGGAACAGAGAGACAAACATAAGACGAAGGATACGCGAAGCAGAAATGAAAGAAAGGAAAAACAGAGGATGAGGGAGTAGTTTTGACCCAAAATACTTAATGAAAAGTAATGAGTCCCATTTCCCTGGGAGGCAGAACACATTGGCCTTCCTATTTAACCATAATAACTCCTAAAGAGGCTCACGTATGGATGGATGAACGGACAGATAGGGGGGAACGATGGAGAGGAGGAACAAAGGAGGCACATGTGGATGAGCAAAAGAGAGTTATATCAGGGGAGGTAAAAAAAAGAAAAAAATCTTTTCCCTTATCGAGTTACTTCTCGTTGAATAATGACAGAGGAAACAAAGATTAAAAAGGGCAGAGATTAGCAGAGGAAGATTTGGACAAAGCTGTTTGTCGCATTACAAACATAAATAAATCAATGTCAAATTAAATGTGGTACCTTGGTATAATTACATGAATAAATGAGATCAGGGAGGAGACAAATGATGATCTATCTCCTACAGGCAATGTGAATGTTTCTGAAAATGAAGACCGTATTTCCAAGTAAACCAAACGCCTGCTGGGGCAATCCGCACACTTCTTTTCGTACCCAGATAAAAAATGTTGGAGTGACTCCTCCTCCGGCACTTTTGCTGCCTCTGCCATCTGCTACTGACACAAATTATAAACTTCTTAACTTCATTTGTGCAGGAAAAACAGTGCCCTTTTCATGTTGTGTATAGAAATCAGGCAGCAACCTCTGGTTCTGCCAAGTGAAGCCAATGCTGAAGTGTATGCATGTACACTCAGTGCTGCATTTGATACGGTCGACCATGACATACTACTAGACAGACTAAAAATCTGGGTGGGACTCTCTGGCACAGCACTTAACTGGTTTGAATCCTACTTAAAGGACCGAGAATACTTTGTGTCTGTAGCTAATTACACATCAGAGCTGACTAAAATGACATGTGGTGTTCCCCAAGGTTCAATACTGGAGCCTCTTCTGTTCAACATCTACATGCTCCCACTAACTCAGATTATGGAAAACAACAAAGTGTGTTATCATAATTATGCAGACAACACACAAATCTACATAACTATATCACCAGGGGACTATAATCCCATAGAAGGGCTGGGTAAATTAATTGAACAAATCGACAACTGCATGTGCCAGAATTTTCTTCAACAAAACAAAGATGAATGATGGACGAACGATTGAAAGTCAGCGCTCAGCTTCAATCACTGATAAAAACCACAAACCAAGCCAGAAACCTAGGTGTAGTTATGGATTCAGACCTCAAACTGAACAGCCATATCAAGACAATTACAAAAACAGCCTACTATAACCTGAAGAATATATCAAGGATTAGAGGATTTATGTCCTCAACAGGATTTGGAAAAACTTGTCCATGCATTTAGCTTCAGTAGACTCGACTACTGTAATGTAATGTGTTTATAGGTCTCTGTAAAAAGTCAATCAGAAAGCAGCAGCTGATTCAGAATGCTGCAGCTCGAGTCCTCACTAAGACCAAGAAAGTGGATCACATCACTCAGTTCTGAGGTCTTTGCACTGGCTTCCTGTCCAACAAAGAATTGACTTTAAAATCCTGCTGTTTGTTGTTCACTGAATGGTTTAGGGTCAAAATACATCTCTGATCTGCTGCTACCTTATGAACCATCCCAACCCCTTAGGTCGTCTGGGACTGGTCTACTTTCTGTTCCCAGAATCAGAACTAAACATGGAGAAGCAGCTTTCAGTTTTTCTGCTTCACATATCTGGAACAAAGTCCCAGAAAGCTGAGCTGAGACCCTCAGCTCCTTTAAATCAAGATTGAAGACTTTTCTGTTTTCTGCTGCCTGTAATTGAACCAGATTCAAGGATATTTATCAATTTCCTGCATTTCTGCATTTTAATGTATTCTATTTCTTAAACTACACTGCAACTTTTATTCTATTTTTTAGCTTTTTAATGTTTCAATCAATGTTCTTAACTGTTTTTGAATCTCCTTTTCTTTTGCCTTATGTTTTGATGCTTTTAATAGTTTTATGTGAAGCACTTTGAATTGCCTTGCTGTTGAAATGTGCTATACAAATAAACTTGCCTTGCCTATGGGAACATGCATTATCTCTACAGACCAGCAGGATGTGACACCTCCGGTTGCAAAAATAGATCATATTGTATGGAAGTCTATGAGAAAATGACTCTACTTCTCACTTGATTTATTCCCTCAGTAAACATTGTAAAAATGAGTTTATCTGTAATCTGTAGTTTCAAGTCTTCTTCAATACAGCATGATGTTCATTTAGTAAAATGATGGTCAATTTAGAGTCAAATAGACCATAAAGCAGGGTATGCTTTTAGTCGTTTTTTTGTGATTGACAGGTCGCTGTCACTACCAGACAGATATACGGCATCTCTAAGTCACTCCTCCGCATTCCAAATATGGTAACTTCTGTTCATTGTTTGCTGAAAAACACCCAGCCGTAATACACAATGGCAAACTCGAGGCTTCAAAATGACTACAAACCAATGGGTGACTTCATGATGACTACGTCTACTTCTTAGATTCAGTCTATGGTAGAAATCTACATTTGCAGCAATGCAATGGCAGGCAAGCACAAGACATACAAATGGAGGATAAAAGTTTTTCCTTGAAATGAGGCGGAGGTGGTACCATCGTCAACTGGCTAAAGCAAACACATTATTTTTTTTGCTTTTTCTTTCCAAAGATAAATAAATTGCTTTATTTCCCTATATTTCACTGGTGTAAACGGACACACACTGGCGTTGTAAGATGCATTCAGGCCCAGATGTTCATAAACGACAGCTGGCGATAACTATATTAAACTATATTAAAACCTTGAGTGACAGACTTTCCATTTTTATAAGACACAAACTGGAGAAAGACCAGTTTTTGTTTGACCCTTCCACATACCCCTCATGGGTTGTTGCTGTCTTTATTGGTTCGTGAATCCATGGGATATCTACAATTTACAGCGCAATACTTTTTGTAGGTATAGTTACGAGAACAGCCTGCCAGAAGGAGACAATGAGACAGACAGGACATTAGTTAATGACAATACACCAGTGACCACTGCTCATATAGTCCTATAGTTGAAGAATTAGAGACTTGTTGAAATAAGACATTAAAACTGATTATATATATATGAGTGATACATGTATATGGTCACAATTATATCACTGCTGTTGCTCCTAACAAATGTACTAAAGGATAAAGGGAAGTGTTATAATTTCTACTTTCTCAACAACAAAAACACCAAAACAAAATATGATTTCATCACACTGACAGACATTCCCCTTTGTTTGAACGAACAAAGATTTTAACATCCAACACTTGATTAAACAACCTGCCACGGCGGAAATGCTTCCAAAGCTCCATCAGTATTGAAAAATTCAACTCCGACTGAATCTCAGAAACCCTCCTCTGAGCAGAACCAAACAACTTTCAAGCTCTCAAAGCATTGTCCTCTGTCAAAGTGCTGCTTTGTGTCGCTCTGCGTGTGTTTGTGTGTTCTCGTATGCACGCGTCTCCTGCCCTCGCCATTTGTCACTGTGTCGACGGAGCGTGCGGCACAGTCACTCCTGCATTTGTCAGGTTCTCTAGTGTGTTACGCACACGCACACACACACACACACACACACACACACACACACACACACACACACACACACACACACACAAACACACAGGGCCCCCTTTGCTTTCTTCCTGCCCGTCATTAATAAAGAGAAGTGGCTGCACACCTGTTTACTGACAGCATCCTACAGAGAGAGAGAGAGAGAGAGAGAGAGAGAGAGAGAGAGAGAGAGAGAGAGAGAGAGAGAGAGCTGTGTAAAAGTGCAACAGAGTGTGACAAAGGTAAAGGGGAATGGGATTATTGTGACTGAAAAGAGAGGGAGAAGAATTAATAGGTGAGAATGAAAACCCCTTTCAGACTTATTGCTTGCTATGTAAATATGTTGGCAACTTAACATGTGAGTTTCTAATTGTTTCTCTTCAAAATTTAATTTCAGGCCACCTGCAGCACTTTTACAGTCAGAGTTCAATTTGGTTTGTCTCTTTAGTTTTCACTGTGTCCTCACAGAAGTTAGCTTAAGGTGCAGTAGAGAGTGTTCTAGTGGGGTTTTCAGGCTTCGTGGAAGCTGATCCAACCAACTGAATGGTGGTTTGACTGAAGATACTACTCAGGAATGTCACAACTGCAAAAAATAACTCCAAATATTTCCAATTTCACTTAATACAATACAGCAGGCACATCAGTAGCCACAACAACGGTGGGACGTTTTGAAGAAAAGCTAATAGACCATGTTTCCAATGAGCTGTATCTGTACAATGTGTCATTGCTGCTGCATAATGAATATGCTTGTCAAAATAAATGGTAAATGGAGTTGAATTTATATATTTATTTTTCTATTTTCTAGTCTTCTGACCACTCAAAGCGCTTTACTTGCCAACATTTACCCACCCATTCACAAACATTCATACACTGATGGCAGAGGCTTCTAATCTCATCATTTCTGCAGACGTTTTGGGTTCGTTATGTTACCTTCTGACAAGAGGATGACCTGCTCTCTGGTGGAACTCTCCGGTTGTCGTGTACCTGCATATGTAAGTATGTGAACAATTCCATCCATAACGCAGTCGGTAGTCCACACTAGGCATGGGACGATATGAAAATTATCACGTCACGATCCTCCTGGCCAAAATAATCGCTATTAACAATAAATATCAAAATATGCTTAAAATCTTAAAGTGGCCCAGAATACAGACAGCAATTTTTTAAGAACACATTTTAATTGAATGGGACACACATTTTTCTGTTGTGAATATCCTTTTTATTGAAAAACAAACAAACAAACAATCTTAAACCAGGTATTGATAAGTCATAAGGTCCTCCTGCATAAATACAGGATAAATAAAAAGTAGTGTGATTCTCTACCATGACAACGTTCTAGACACCTTCTTCAAGTCACTCGTAACGATATTTATGATTTACCCGATAATGGAAATTCACCATGATCATCTAGTGTATTTTATTGCAATCTGCAGTATTATCCTTTATCGGCCAATCCCTCGACATGAACACGTGGTTAAAAACTTTAGCTGTTCTCGGCAGGGTTTTTCAGTGTCCTTCATTGTTTGGGTTTAACGGCTCTCAACTTTGGTCCTGTGGTTCACTCTCGTCACTCTCCACAGTGATTGCTTCAGTGGCAGAAAAAAAAAAGAGAAACTCAACAGACAGTCCCACAAAGTTATCAACTAGCTGGTGAACAGAGTGAAGCATTTAGCAGCTAAAGAACCAGATATTTCCTTCTGGAGTTGGTGGAGACCAAAACAGAGCGTGAATGTTGGACTTGCCATTGTTGAGTGGACACAAACAACTCCAAATGACAAATGTTCCTCTCTGCTTCTTGTTTGGTTTTTTGGGGACTGGGTTTATGGCACAGAGATAAACAACAGACATTCAACTGCAAATTATGCTTAAAAATCCAGCATCATTGCTCTCTTACACACCAGTTGCCAAATATCTGTTTGCCATGGCCGTGTCTGTCAAGTCTAATAAAACCATCCCTTTGTCATGGAGAGCCACATCTGAACAACAAAATCCTGTTTTCAGAAAGATGAAGCCAGTCGGTTCCATGACTGAGAGGGGGACGGACACTATTGCCTATGAGACGTTGAATCTGATAACAGCCAAGATTTTCGATCTTGATGAGACGTGAGACAACGAAACAACAGAGAGAACGACGACATTTTTCTACCAAACTTTTTTCTAACACACTTCAAACATTTATGACGGCAAAAGAGAGGGAGAGCGAGAGAGCTAGTGAGTGGTAGACACTATGAATAACCAGCAGAATAATGAACTCCTACACCTGTCACATGCCGCTGACACGCTGTCTCCTGGCAGCTTCACTTTTCTCCTCTCTGCATCTTTCTGTTCCTCTAAATCTGTTCTCTGTATCCTCCTCTCGCTCCACCTACTGTATCCACCTACCTACCACTCGCTCCCCATCATCACTTTGTTTCCCCCCCTCTTCTCTCTCTCTCTGCCTCTCAGCCTCTCTACCTGTCTATCTATTGAATATTTTAAAACGAACTGCAGTGGAATTGCTGAAGAGCAGCAGGAATGGCCCGGGGAGCACGTCTTAATCTGATGCAAAAACACAGCACACACAGTCTTCTGCTCTCCTGCGTATATGAGCTGTCAACACCTTTAGGGGCTAAATATGTATGTAAACATGAACAAAATCAGAATGACGGTAAGGTGATACACTTTCACAACATCTAAAACTGCTTTCAGTGACCCTTCCTTCTCATTTGGCGACAACCAACTGGGATTCCAGCACAGCGAGGTTGACGCAGTTAACCTTCAATCTCACCTCAGATTGCACTGCACCTTGTTCTCTTCCCATAAGAGGTCAAGAGTGACGACCACAGAAATTTATTTTCAGGGCAAACGAAGATGACAAATGTATGAGAGAGAAAAAGGAAGGAAACCTTAAAAAGAAGAGAAAGAGGAAGAGAGGTCAGTCGAGCAAGGCCAGTCACATCGAGGTCTTTTGGAGCAGTGAAAGTTGGATATTAAATTTAAATTAAATTTAAAAAAAGTTAAAGTTTAACTTTGTGTGCTTCAGTCCAAAAATTAGGTTGATGCTCCAAAGCACACAACATTTTAGCTTGAAAATGTCGTTAGTTAAGGGTTAGGATTTAGGTTGATGGTAAAAGTAAGGGATCAGGGATGAAAATCAATTAATTAATATATCAGATTTTATCAAAAGTTAAAGAAAAAGAAGAAAAATGTGTTTGAAGTATTTTGTGTATGTGACAGAGAGTTTGGCAGGCGATGGATGACTGTGGTTTTCCTGTGCGAGCTTGTTTGTGCCAGTTCTTCTGAAGTCTGACATGCAGTAAGGGGATACTGTGCCACCAAACCTGGCAACCTCACACTTGTCCGGTCACCTTTATTACCTGCTGCTACCCCGACAGTCACCCCTACCACACACATGCACACACACACACACACACACACACACACACACACACACACACACACACACACACACACACACACACACTGTTGACATGGTGGCTGTGTGGAGTTCCTTACTTATTAAGTACTGTACAACTTGGAGGTACACTTAACATGAGTGTTCCTAGTTTATGCTTCCCTGTTCTTTTACTCTAGATTTTAGAGGAAACCATCTTGTGATGGGATCTCACTAGCCGTGACGCCAAATCGAACCTGGCCTCACTTCCTACCCCCCTACTTTGGTGCTCTTGCTTGGACAACACCCATGTTCGAACTTGAACTCCACTATACCCCTGTAAAGTTTCGTGAATGCATCTTGCACGGATCGCAGCGAAAAAAATCAGTTGCCAGAAGCAATTACACCTCAAAGAAACACCTACCAAAGTACTCCTACCACTTCTGCCGTAGTTCCCGATACAGTCGGTGTCTCCAGGACCACATTTTGCCATGATGACTAATACACAGACTCTCAAAGTGAAAACAATATCTGGTAAGAAAAAAGTCTTGTTAAGGATTACACCTGTGGCTACTAACCATTTGGGCTTGTCACAATAAAAACAAAGTAGTGTCTAGTTTGGTCCCATTGACACATTTCAAATCTATCTAATCTAAATCTCGAGTTCCACCAATGAAAGATTTCGCAAGTAGTTAAATTCAAATCGTTGATGGAGGCAAAAAAGTGTTAAAATGAACCACTATTTTGCAAAAACAACAATTTATAAAAGTAAAAAAATACAAATTTTCATAGCAGCGCTTTGTTTTTTCTTTATCTTTGGTGTCGCATTAATGACCTCATAACCTCTCACATTTACATTGTGATACAAAGTTGTTAAAAACGCTCCACCTTGACCAGCTACAACGATATACTGCTGCATTCACAGTCTAATAATGTAATATATGATAATAGGGCCAGTGGTCTATATAAAAAATTTTGATACTTGGAGATCATTTTGCCAATAATATATCTGATTGTTATGATTTTGATTGCATGACTTGTATTTTTTATTCAAATAGATTGGTACTTTTACTTAAGTAAAGGAGGTGAATATTTCTTCTAACACCCTTCCTGGTCATACTTTCCACCAGACGTAAAATTCACTCTCCACAACTAATTCCTCCCGTGTTTGCTCAGATAGAATCATCGCATTGTTCCATAAATAGCACTTACACTGTCACGGGCATTTTGTTCCGTGAAGTGCTGCACAAATGATCATTGATATTTAATGAGATGCACGTAATTGACAGTACAAATGTTTAATAACTCATGCGCTCATTATGGGCCGTGTTTGTTTGTCTGCAGACACCCTTGATGTAATTAATATGACGAGTGATCCAATTAGAGGGCCTGCATGGGTGGGTGAGGAAAAGCAGAGCTCGGCAAGCTTTTTATTGGCAGATAAAATAAGAGGTATGGGTCTGCAGGAGTTCAGCAAGAGGGAGGAGGCTTGCAGTTGTTATCCAAAAGAGAGTTTGCCTGATTATTTGGAGGATAAAAGAACTGGTATTTGAGGATAAAGTGGCAATAACGTAAAGGATAAAACATGCAATTGGAGTCGACTTGATGGATTTAGTTGCTGCTTCCTGGCCTCTTCCTAATGTCTCTTTGAGTTTGAGACAAACTTAAAAACTCCACTTGAAAACATGCCCGAAGCAGATCACTTGAAGCCGGCTAAGAGATGTATCCTGTTTGTTGACTCACAGAGTGGAGAAAACTTTGCTTTTGGACTTTTTCCAGTGTATTTTTCTTAAGGGCACAGTTTCTGTGACGTTGTTGGCTTGTATCATCTCCTCTGAAAATCGTAATGCTTGAGGCTCAAATGATTAAACATTAAGCTGATATTTATTTGATTTCAGTAATGTAAGATTGCTGAGTCATTATTGACTGTATGATTCTGTGCAAGACTTGAAAGTTCTATGTACAGACTGATATTGTGCTACTTAAAGCTGCTATGTGTTTCATATTAACAGTGGAATAAATGACGTGTAATGTGAAAAGGGTGATGTATTATGATGAAACCACAGATAATTAGGAGTCTGCAGTGGGCCAGGAGGATCGTGATGTGAGAACTAGGGCTGATGAACATAGTTGAGCAATTCCGGCTCAGGTGTCAGATTTTTGGTTCGATTTTTGGGCTCCACACATTTGGTGGAGACCCAAACAAAACTGAAAGTTGAGTGAATTGGAATTATCTGGATGTGTGAACAAGTAACTTAATGCAAACACATTCTCGCTTCCAACTCTTCAGATACCAACGCTTGGTCACCTATCGACCTATGCTTCAAACTAAAAAACTCTAGGTTCCTCTCTAGTATCAGTTTTGGACGTGTCAGCGACAGTGTGTCAGTTTCCGCTCGTTACATGCAAAATGTTTTTTCAAAACAAACGTCTCCTCGTTACATGCATATAGTGCCTTTTCAAAATAAACTTCCAACGTAGGTGTGCTCATTTTCTTGGTTTACTAGGTTAGTTTTAGAGAAAAGAGATTTGAGTTAACGTAAGTAAATTTACGTTCTGGGCGTTACAGTCACGTTACAAAAGTAAGGTAAAACAAGTCAACGTCGACTTGGTTCACATAGGACAGGAACAGTGGTCTCCTGGATAAAAGTTCATGTTTGTTTGACGCATCACCATACACCCTGACCTCTCCCCTAGGCGGAGGTTCTCACACTTTAAACGACATCAGTTGCTCTGACAGTCCTGGATGGGTTTGCATTGGAGTCAATTGAAAGCCCAGTGTGTCTCATACAGAGACTAAAGGCTGCTTATAGCCAAATGTCGGTATTTGACTAGTTGGAAGTTGGAACGGCTTGGTTCACCCCATCAACTTAAAAGGTTATAATATGTCAGTGCTGTGCTATGTCAAGAATTATCACAAGTCAAGTCTTATTTTCTCACTCATGCTACACTCAATATAAAGAAATCTCAGATTTAAACAGCGAATATAGCCTCTGACTTGTTGTGGTGATCAAAACTGTTTAGTTCTGTGTGGAAAAAAACAACATTTTCCTTATTTAATAATTTCTATTCCTATTTCTTGCTACAGTTTTATTTATTTTTCAAAGTGAAAATGAATCATGCATCCACTTTTAAAGTGCGTCATATTTGCAAGTAAGCCTCATTGTGCTCATGTGCACCTGTTCCTTCTTCTCCTCTGCAAAAAGGGAAGCACTGCCTAATTACTCCAAACTCCCAGCGGATGATCCGACCAGTTTATGCTCATCACTATAAATTACACTCACCTCCCTCTCTACTGCCACACCGAGTCTTTCTCTCTGTCTGTCCCGTAGTGTGTTCACACACTTTACTACGGCGTTGCTTTTATTTAGAGCATTTCATTATGCATTCTCAAGGGGAATGACTGTGATGTACAATGGCAAACAACTATTTACAGCCAGCAAACAAACACAAACACACACACACACACACACACACACACACACACACACACACACACACACACACACAGACACACATTCATATGAATAAATGATGAATCCATCTCGAATAGGCTTACATTTTGTATGACACTCCTAATAAGAAAACATGTATGCTGTTACTCTTTTAGCCATTTAAACATGCTGTAGTTCTTATTTTCATGAAAGTAACTTTCCCATTAATACTTTGGACCACATGACAGACAACAGAGTGCTGCAGATTAGTGTAGGGGAGTATTTACAGTACATGCACATTAATATTCTATTAATGTACCCACTCACTGAAATATTCTGGCTGAGTTGATTTAATATTCTGGATATCAACATTCCAGATCAGAAAGCGGCAATCTAATGTGTTGACATCTAAACACTTCATTCCTCAGATATTGTACCCATACCTGTACAAACTGCTGGTTGTGCATGATGTACTCTGACAGATGTTACATTTTGTGACAGTTTGCTGATGCGAGCTGGCTTCATGTACTCCAGTACAAGCACAGTTCTGAAAAACTGATGGCAAAAAATGTCACTTTCGGAGCGACATTGAGAATGATGCTTTTATTTGCTATTTGACAGAAGCAAATGTCCTGTGATTTCCTGATTATAAGCTTGAGCACAAGAGAGCTGCTGAAAAAGTAAATAAGTAAGAGACACGTGGAAAGTAGACCCGTGAGGAATCCGTATTACTGACAACTGGTCAAGCTCATTGGCTTTTGTGCGTTTTTCTAGCTAAACGTGCCTGCTCCTGCATAAAATGTGTCTGACGTATGAATATTAAAATATCTCACAAACTTGATATGACTTTTTCAATAATGGGATTGCTTAAATAAGGTTAGTTTTATATTTGTCTGCCTATTCTTGCAGAATAAAGTCAGTGTTTATCATTAACTGTTTTACTATAGGCATTTTTGGAACAACAATGGGTTTAAAGGGTACATTATGTACCCATCAGGCCTATGACAGACTTTTGACATATTTTCACATTTTAAACAATACAAACTTTAGAAATTGGTATAAATTAATTATTGCCACTTCAAATGAGAGTTTAGACTTTGTGTTTTTCCTTTCTAAGTTGGTCTCACTTAAATTTCGGCAGCATGTATAACAAAAGCTGATTTGTTGGTCATAATAACCAATTTGTACTATATTTTAAACATGCATAACGTCTACTACTCTTGCTTATCTATCTTGCACATGTAGGTCTGGCACATCTTATGTTTAAGTCACGTTTTAGTTTTATTGAAAAAAAGTCTTGAATCTTCTATTAGCTTGAAATAAGAGATAAGAAAGATTTGTTTTGTAGGCCATATCAGCCAGCTCGAATTACAGTAACGCTCTGTCTTTATCTTTGTAATGCACACACTGTTGACACATCAAAGTTGTCCTCACAGAAACCACACCAAGGACTTTGCTAATGAAAAACACTCAACATAATGGACTACAAATCCTCTAAAGACACCTGACACAATGGCTGCAGAACTCTACTGTGGATAAAAAGAGCAAGCTGACTTTGTCGACTGCCCTAATCTGGGATAAAGGGGGGGGCATCTTCATTCCTATAATGCACTGTATATATGGACCAAGGTAATCATTGGTGGGAAATGGCTTTTACACATCAGGGAGCATTGTGCGGGATTATGGAGTTCTTACATGGTTCCACCAGTCATAAAATACAGTTTGGAACATCTCAGTTTCAGGTTTAAGGTTGTTTTAGCAACTATCTTCACCGCTGAAGTTTCAGTGAGCAAGACACCTGATCCCTGCTGGCGACAAGGTTGAATGAAGACAAAAGAAAATGCATTTGGAGTAGGTTGTGTGCTTGTGCTTTATGTTTGTGATTGCAGTGGTTTTGCTTTATACAGGAACACAGATGCTCAGCACTACACGTTATTTCAGCCCAAAAGCAGTTAATACACACATCACAGTGCTATCTAGCCGCTCTTTTAGCTACGGGGAAAACCTATCAAGGATCTGTCAGGCACTGATGAACACCCTCATACTGAGCCCCAAAGAAATAGAAGAAAGGGTAGTTAACATGTGCAGTGATGAAAAAAATACAGAAAAAAGTGCCACAAATGATACTCAAAGTGTCCAGGGAAAAGGGTTGTGGACAAAACGTTTGCTTAAAACAACACATAATAATATGCTACAATATTCCTAATCAGATTTGGCCCACAAATCATTAAAACCACCAATTTTCAGCAGCTTCAGCCCTGGGTGCATCTCTGCTGATGTAAATGGCTGTCACAGTGTCTGTCAATCTGAATAACACAAAGTGGGAGGCAGGAGTAGCCAGACAGCTGAGGGGCTTTGTCACATTGGTCAGAAATAGACTATTATAATGGCCAAGTGCATCATGAATTGATGTCCAATACACTCCTGATTAACAGACAGAATGTGTCAGAATATGTTCTGAATGGGAAGAAAGACGGAACACAGAGATAGGGAGTAATGAAACGGAGGAGGGCAAATAGAGGTTGAGAGATGTTTGACTTCTCAGCAAAGGGGAGAGCGGGGAGTGACGAGAGCAAACGAGAGATGACGGAGAGAGAGGCGTTTTCTCGGAAAAGACAGATGAGGAGACGGAGAAGAGTGGCAGGAGGAAAGACAAAGTGAGCAGGGGGAGGAGAGAGTGACAAGGAGCAGGGCAGAGAGGGAGAGACAGCCTGTCTCAATGGTGGGCTGGTGAAATGAAACAAGTTGTCCAAGAAGATTTATTCTGCTGGGAATAAAAAAAATGTTCATCGGCGAGAGTTGTTTAAAAATCCACATGTATGCAGAGAAAGTTAAATTTAAATAGAAAAAATACACATTTTTAAAAAGTCATTATGTATATGTTATGTGTCCCTGTGAAAATTAAAATCAGGGTTGTAATTCAGCAGTTATTTTAAAAGTTATGATCTATTAACAATATCTTCATCATCATCTTTCTGAACTTAACTCTCAAACAACAGTGAACTCTATAGATAAATTCTGTACAGTTCCAACAATGTTTAGCCCTAAAATGAGTCTCAGATGGATCAAAACAAGGGTATCACCCGAGATCACAGTTTTACCCCGCTGCAGTGCTTTCAGGCTGGAATAATCTTAGTGAAAGACCAAAAATGCTTAAAAAAACCTGAAGATCTTAAGGTTTTGTTTTCTGCCCAAGTGCAATGGCATTGACTGCAATCAGACATGATTCGGCTTGGTTGTTAAGAACTTGCTGCTATGCGAGCAATATGGGTGTTAAAAGGATACGAATGTGTTGGGAAAAGTCATCTCTTAAAGCGTTAACTCAAACCACACGTTCTCTCTGTGATGACAGCCATAGTAGAGGTTCTCACAATAGCTGTTAAATCTTATGATTTCAAACATATCCAAATGTCTCTCGCACTGAACATGAGTTGACATGGTTTTATACTGTGCTACAGTTGACAGGGTACACATAATTTACTGCTGGTTGCATCCATCAAGCTCCTGTTAGGATGATCAGACACCAGCTATGGTATCTAAACAGCTTACCTTCACTTTGCTGTGTGTACTAAATCTAAAGGTTTATAAAGTCTGTTTAGAATGATCTTGCTTTTCAAGACCTTCAACAAAGTGCACGCCTTTTTTCTACATCAAAGACAGCCTCTGATGTAGCAAAAAGGCACTTTTTGACTTTGACCTGAAAGTGGCATTATATTAGCAATGCTGTAGTTAGGCCACAGTTTATGGGCATCATAAATCACATATCTCCAGGTGAAAAATACTGAGTCTTGCTGTGAGTGGCTAAAAACTACCAGTTGACAAATTTACATTTTGTTTTCCATTTAGTATGCCATCTAGCTCACAAGGTAGTTTGTTGGCTAGCTAACTTGTATTTGTTTGTACAGCATGTGGTGGCTCTGTGGATTCCAAGCAAGTGATGCTCGACTGAAACTGGTTTAAAGAACCTCTGCCAGTATAGAAGCTAGCATCGCTGGGCTAAATTAGCCTGATGGCTAGTTAGCTAAAGCTGGCTACTTTAATTGGTGCAAAAGAAGATACAACCTCATATACACCATGTTTTTCTACACTTGTGGACATACAAAGCATTACTTAAAGTTACAGTGAGGAACTTTTAACTGGCTATGGAAGAGTCTCAATTTAAAACCAGATCTTCAGCGAGATTATGGCTATTTCTATTTGCGTCCCATCCCCCTGGTCCCTACCGGAAGCCAACACCGACACCACACTGCTGGAGGCCCAGATCAGATTAGTTCTGGGCAAGCTGCAGGGAAGGGAGGCACAGGAGAATCAGTACCAGGACTGAGCTGGACAGACTGTCAGACCCTGCTCCATTAAAATAGGAGGTTTTCTAAAGAGACTCTGGGACTCGGAAACCCTACCGCATTTTGTCCATAGGGAACAACAAAATCCACACAAACATTATATGGAATTATATTTGCATACAGAAAATAGATGTTAGCAAAGGGTTTAGGAATATTACTGTAAAACCCTCTATTTTTCTTTTACACAACAAAAACATATCTGGGGGTGGGTCCATTCAAGCCTATGTTTGGAATTTTGCTGTACAGTTAATTTGTGACATAAAATGTCAATTCTAGGACCTAAGAAATATCATCTAGTCCCTCAACTCTGACCTTTAACCTCCCTGGTATACTGCCATGCAGGATTTGAAGTTTATTCTACTGTTGGACTCGTAAGTCACTTTCTTACACATCATTAAGTTGCAGCATGAAACATCAGGGAACAAACTCTTTCAAATGACACATTCTTCGCAAGCTACCAACCCCTATATTAAGGTAGGATGACATATTGAATAGCACCCAGAAAAAAACTTTTTTTTGTTGTTTAAAAAAAAAAGTCAGCGAAGGAAAATGCAGTGGAAATACGAGGAGTAAAAGAACTGAGGAGATACATGTATATCGAGATAAAGAGAAAACGAGCAGAGAGAGGGATTCTCTCTTTGCTTCTGAAGGACAGAGGAAGAGTTGCAGACACTGCACTTCCAATCAGATAGGAAAAGACCCAGTCATCAAGGTTTAGACTGAATATACGTGTGTGTATGTGTGTGTGTGTGTGTGTGTGTGTGTGTGTGTGTGTGTGTGTGTGTGTGAGAGCAGGCCTACAGTATATGTGGGGCTGTGCTATGGTTGCATATGAAGGACGTGTCACTGCTTTTGCGTAGATGATTTGCCGTGCACGCTCGCGCGTGTGTGTGTGTGTGTGTGTGTGTGTGTGCGAGAGAGTAGCTGTCAAATCAGTGCTGACACACAGCAAGTGCATTTTGAATAATGTATGAATACGTAAGATCAGATCCGCAAATTGATGGATTCTGCAGTGAAATTAGAGAAGAAACTGGGAGGCTCGGGCAGATTGAACTCTGAGATGCTGTCAGTCATTCCGAGTCATTACAAGCGCATTCGGAATATTAAACAGCAGATGAACTAATAGGACCAAAACTGAGATTATGTCAGAAACCATCAGAGAGATTATCAGAGCTGCAGGTATAAACAGGTAACGTATGCTTATGCAGTTGAAAACGACTCATATTTCTCAAAGACCTGACCTTCTATATTCACATTGTGATGTTGTGTTTTTCTGCTCTGTTCTGCAAATGAAAAGGTGAACTTCTATCATGCACTCCTAATAATCACACTGTACGATAGTTCAGTCTCATCTGAGCAAATGAGCAAAGTGTCAAGCAAGGACCCAAAGCTCATGTGGCGCGGCTAGAGTTAGCACGGTCGTCTTAATCAAAATGGTATTACACCCAATATTCTTTAATAACGATGGCAGGTTTACAGCAAGTAAACACCCTCAATCCCTATTCTCTGCCTAATGTTTTCCAGATATTCTCCACAGTATTTAAAATGCCTCAGAGCTGCTGAGCAGTGAGATGGAGATGTTTGGCTGAGGCGGAACATGCGCGCGCGCGCGTGTGTGTGTGTGTGTGTGTCTGTATGTGTGTGTGTGTGTGTGTGTGTGTTTGTGTGTGCAAATTTGAACCATCTCAATAGCAGACTGGATGTAGCGGAGCTGAACGGTGCCAAATTTAGTGGCGCTGCCCGTGGGACGAGCTCTCCACACACACACACACACACACACACACACACACACACACACACACACACACACACACACACACACATAAAGGACACATTGCCATATGGGATGCTGGTCCAACTTAAACATCCATCTTGACTGACACCTCCTCCCCTGTGTGTGTGAATGTGTGTGTGTGCGCCTGTTGAGATCTGGATGAGGGTAACTGAGAGGGGGCAGATTGAAATGGTGAGCTGAGGATATAGTTGGTTATTAAAGGGATGGAAGGTCAGAGGTCTAAATATGGGAAGTTTAGTTTTTCCAAACTCTCTTACTTTGGGAGCGCCTCATTTACTCCCTCCCTGCACACCAGGTGGATAGGAGGACATTTGGGAACAAACCCACTGGTTCCAGGTGGTGGGAGGGAAAACACAATCAGTGCATTTTAAGTAACTTAAGAGAAACCTTTTTTCCATGTTAAAATTTAAGTGACGTGTATATTTAAGAAGTATGAGGTACGTTTGTACCTCAGTATGTTTAAATTGATTGTATAGAAGTCATGATGTTCATTTAATAAATGATGGTCTATTTAGAGTCAAATAGACCATAGAGCAGGGTATACGTTAGGGTGGGCTTACTGTAATTGACAGGTCGCTACGACACGGCGTTGTCCGGTCTGGGAGTTGTCATGTTTTATCTTAGAGCGTGAACCCTTTAAGTGTGTTTTCAGTTCAATGAAAGTTAATTGTAACATTTTAGTTGCATAAAAACGTCTTATTTAGCATTTGGTTATACTTAGCTCTAGCCTCTTGTGTCACTTGTGGTTGGAAAAAAAAACAAGATGGCAACGGCCATAATGTTGAATTCAAGGCTTCAAAACTGTAGTCCACAAAGAAATGAGTGACCTTGGAAATCAGATGTATGACCAAGGACTTTGAAGTTTCCCTAAAACAAATGCACAGCTGAAGGGAAACTTTCATGCAGTGTAACCTGATGAAAATGATCAAATTCAGCGTTCTGGTATGATCAAAAACCTCATTAATATTTTAATTGTAAAGAACCTGGACAAAAACATCAGGGGATCATAACTGTCAGTACGATTCAACATAAATGTCTGTATTAATGTCATGGTCATCTCAAAGTTGAGATATTTCAGTCTGGATCACCAAGTGGTGAGCCAACCAACAAGCTAACATTGCCAACCCAGTGTCTTCTAGCATGAATGAAAAAGTTTTGAAAATCGTCACTTCTTTTTCAAACAACTTGATTCTATTTTTTTAATGAAAAAATCTGGTCTCTTTGGAGGAACATACATTTTAATAACATGATCAACTACATAAAAAGCTAAATTTGGAGATGCTGCTAAGGAATATCTGGTGTACTGGCTGGATGTTCTGCAGCGTGACACTATCTTTAAACCTTTAGTACTCCACTTTACTCTTGTCTATTTGAAATGTCTGACTTTTGGATTAACTTGATTGCACTACAAATGAAAAATAATCACATCTTTAATCTCTCCAAACTGACTGCATCCCGAGTGCTTTTTGGTATCTGACCCATAAATATTTCGGAAAATGATACGGTACTTGTAGTTTAAGTGTTTCAATGTTTTGGAACAAAGAGCCCTGAAGCATGTTTTAGTTGAAAGGAGCTGTTAATCCCCAAGTTGCCAAGTTAGATAAGGGATAAAATCGAGAAGTACTTGTCTTTAGAAAATATCTTCCCTTACAAAATATCAATAAGCCATCTCATAGTTCGGCAACAGAGTTACAAGATATAATCGGACAGCTGAGATTACTATCACACACACACACACACACCCTACGGCTACGACATAATAGAGACGATAAAACTAATCTAAAACACAGAGGAGAGAGGAGAGGAGAGGAGGTTAGTGGAGTGGAGAATAGGAGGAAAAAGAAAAAAGGTGAAAGATATGAGGAGGGATGAAAAAGAAAAGTGGGGGAAACAAAATAGTGGGAATATCTGGAAGAGGAGCAAGAAGAAGAAAATAACTGAAGAGCGATGAGGTGAAGAGAAGAGAAAAGAAAATGAATTAGAGGAAAGAGAGGAACTCCCTTTTACAGTGTTAATTGGTTTATGAAGAGCAGAAAATCCACTCAGTCCCATGAAATACAAGGAGCTGATTAAAACCTTGTACATCCAACAAGTCACCTATTTTTATTGCTAACAATATACTACACACACACACACACACACACACACACACACACACACACACACACACACACACACAGATACACATTTGAGCAATCAGAAATGGTTGCCTGGGAGCAAATGTACCTTCATTGGGAATGTGCTACAAAGTAAACAAAGTTCATGCACTCACGCACTCTCACAAACACACACACACACATGCTATGTTAACACAGTTTTTTCCATTAATTGCCTATACTGTAAAATATTTGTAACTTTCAACGGGTGGGTTTGCTGGCATTTTCTCCTAGCGCATTTCCTCAGCAGCGGTGCGCAGTGATCGGCTCGGAAAGTGAAGGTAGATCACGACTCCGGCTGTGTCAGCTTTGCAGCACCCCTCGCCCCGGGCTTCACTGCTTCCAGGGGACGTGAGCTATGTGCTCGACGGGCCCTCTCTTCCTGCATGGTGTGATGGAACCCCCTGCTCCTGGCGCGACTGTTAAGCAGTCTGCAATCTGCAGCAAAGTCAACCATCCACCCAACCCGTCTTGAAACACGGACCCCGACACCTTTACCATGCTTTGTGAGCAATGATAGGGGATGGCATTTTTTGCTGTCACCATTCGTATTTGGAATGTGTTTATGACTAAATTGTTTAGTAGAGCACGGTGTAAAAATATTCTGTGACAAGTTGGAGTGCTGCATTCAAACTAATTTTGTCAAATAAATGTAGTGAAGATAAAAGTACAATAGTTTCCTCTGAGATGTAGTGGACTAAAAGTATAAAGTTACATTTAAAAAATACTCATGTAGAGTACAATTAACAGACACATTTTCTTTAGTACAGCACTTGTTACATTCCACTTCTGCTAGAACAAGAGCACAACATTGTTTTCAAGTGCTCAACGTTCTTAATAGATTTAGCCTCTTAATGGTCCTCTCAAAATGCATCAGTTTGATGCATTTGAACTAAAATCAACAAAAAAAATGTACTGTGGAGCATTTCCCCTGAAGCCCCTAGAGAGCCCGGGGTCCACCCACCATAGTCTAACAAAACCCTGATGGAAACACTGAATACATACACACTCTATCTCTCCTCTGTGTAGATGAAATAAACATGTGCAAGCTGTAACTGGAGGAGGAAGACAGCTTAGTTTGCCCCCTACACAAACACACACAGAATCCTCAGGTCTTTGATCAGGTAAATAGGTCAGCCGAGGATATGAGGAATGAGTGTGTGTCTTTGCTTGTATACAAAGCTAAAACTAAAGGATTGCAGCCACTGGAAATGTGATAGTTGCTGCATCATTGCAGCAATGCACTCAACGTCATACGAAATGCAGTTTAAATCAAATCCTGTTGATCTCATAAGAAAGCACAGAAAAAAGGCCTGGCATGAGGATGGCTCCAAAAGCTTATTAATTCCCATTGACCCCCATGTTAAAATGCAACACTTGGATACTTGAGTGATAGGTCGGCACCGTCACAGGTGACAAGCCGCTAGCTGTCTGCTAGGCGTGACCTCAGCTAATTTGAAAAATAAAATGGCTTGCTGTTTGGTTAATGGTACTAACATACCGACTTAAGTTACGCTCTGAACACTACCAGCCGCCAACACAATACTAGTTAAAGTCATGCTTGCACCTTGCAACTCTTTGAAGTTGTACGTAGACACAGTGCATACGTTCAGCTAAATGGGGACATGAATCAAGGAAGCAATGACAATGCTAACATGCTGATGTTTAGCAGGTATACTTTTCACCATCTTACACACACAGTCGTACAGCTGAGGCTGATGGGAATGTCACTGGTTTGTGCAAAGGGTGACACTCAGATCATCACTGGTTGATTCACAGTATTAATTCACCCTCTCTCTCTCTTTGCTGCTCTTTTTGTCCAGTAAAAAGGTTGAGGGAGAGTCAATATCAAATCATTAAATCCCCTCTCCCTTTCTTTTTCTCTCTCCATCTCCTATCTTCTCTAACTGGCGTTGACTCTATGTTGACTCTATTGCCATCATTAATTGTAGCCTTGTCGGTAATTGTGTGTGTGTATGTGTACAGTATGTGCACACAGACGTGTGTCTCACTGTCCCTGCAGTCAGCTTGAATCACTGCAGGACACCCAGTTACAGTAGCCAATTAGAGGCCACACACGGTATTTGTCTAGTGAGCTACATAGCTAATGTCTTCCCAATATGTGACCATCAAAACAACATTTTTCTTTCGACTATCTCTAGTCGTAGCTATTCTTGTCTAAGTCCACAGCCAGCCTGCCTCTATATCTATCTATCTATCTATCTATCTATCTATCTATCTATCTATCTATCTATCTATCTAACACGTCTGTCTGTCTATCTATCTGTCTTTCTGTCCGTCTTTAGTTCTTGTTTTTCAGACAGTGAGGAGCCAATTACCATGCAGGGGTCTCCAGGCACCTTCCTCCCAGCCTCCTGCTGGTTGGCTGAGAGTTGACCAATCAAAGGTCTCATGGGGGGAGGCATAACGCTGACCTGTGGAAATGTCATCTTGCTGAGTGAAGATGTCTCTGCCTTTTAATTTAACATGCATGATTTCTACACAAGTACCAAGCATGACTCTTCTAGCTCTTACGTGCTTGTGTGTGATGATATGTCTTTTCTACCTTGATTTGTGAAGAATAAGAACTCGTTCAAGGCTGCTAACCCAAAATAACACTGAGTAAAGTAAAGTAAAGAGTATTCACTTTATCCAATGCTTTCATTATATACACTTCTGTGATCAGAGGATAATCCTGCCAAAAACTATGGAGGTATGTGTTTTTGCCCCCTCCTCCGGCATTGCTTTGAAGTTACATTTTTTTACTCAGAACATGGTAACAGAAAACTGCTACCAATCCTTTTGCAACACAGTGTCAACTTGATCAGAAAAGTTATTCAACAAAAAGCTCATCTATTCTTTTGAGGCGTGATGCATCACAAATCCATCATAGTCTTTTTGGAGACAAACACTGTTATTGGGATTAGTAGGGGGGGAGCTCTAATAAAGCTGCACTTGGCTCTGCTCCAGACTTCTGATGTAGAGTGGCTCTGTTTGTCCAAATCAAATTCTAATTTTAGATACATTTTCCTTACACAGTAATGCACAAATAAATAGTTATAGTTGCAATATAATCAAAGGATTTTCATTTGATTACGTGACTTTTAAAGTTGTAATGTAGAAAAACAGCCTTTCTTTCTTTCCATTACTGCACATTCTGGGAAAAAAGTGTCTTCAAAAGTTACTCCATCACATACCAGTAGGTCTGTCAGTGAAACATCACATCTTTTCAATAATCCTCCCCAGTTAGGTAATGTATATTATTAAAGCTGCACATTACCACAGGAAAGTGTTATGTGACTATCCCATAGAGAGCTAGCGGCTAACTCTGTGGTTTCCCTTGGCGTCACGCAGCGTTTAAGTGTCTTTTTTATTTTGGTACCAGACCTGCAAATTCACTGTTTTGGTTCACTCTCTCTGCTCTGATCAAACTATTTTCCAGTCAGAGCAGGCAGCTGTTTCCGTTGAAGAAGCGCTCAAAAATGCAATGTGCACTACCTGCCCAGCACCAAACAGCAGCCTGACAAAGTTAGCAACTAGATGATGGACACAGCGAAGCAGTTAGCAGCCGAACACTCAGATATTTCCTCAGAGGTTGGTGGAGACCAAAGCAGAACTAAAAGATGAGTGGACATTGGATTCAACTTGTTAGTTGGCCAGAAACATGACTCTAAGTGAATGCTAATGTTGCAATTGTTTTTTTGTTTTTGTCTGCAACAAGGAGAATTTCTGATTTCTACAATACCTACATTTGTATGTCACCATACCAATATTGCCCCAGAACCTTCACTGTGTAGTTGTCTGTGGCTGAAACCCTTTCTGTGTCTGTGTAAATGTTTTACATGCAAGAAGGAAGCGTAACTAATGGAGTGAGAACTCCCATCCACGTTAATTTCAGAGCCCCGCTGCTGTAAGAAGGTGGATTTCTGCTGTAGCTACATTTATGCTAAAATACCTGCCGTGTAGTCACAAAAGCCTCTCTCTCCTAGTGTCTGTGCCCTGAACCTCCTCTGTGTATCCGTGCACATTTGCCTTATACCGCAACGAAGCGTGACTAACCGAGTGAGAAGTTCCATTTGGGCTCGATCCAGGGCCTCTTCCCTTTAAAGACTAAGCTCTTACACAGCATTTCCACATCTCACCAATGTCTCACAAACGCAACCGCACAGAGTTGTGTGCACCAAGTGTCTCTAGCCAAACCCTGCAGTCCTCTGTAGCACTGGGAGTGATCCGACTGGGTAAGAACACGGGGATGTTCACATGGATCCTGAGGCCTGAGGCTGAACTGAGTAGGAGGCATCAAGAGTTGCTTCCTCCCAACTGCACACAGAGGGCAACTTTGAAACACAAAAAAATGGTTTCCTACACCTCGCTTACTCTTTTAGTTTCCTTAGACATATCTCCTCCTTGTGTCTCTTACTTAATCTGTACATCTGTATCTGCCTTATGTGCGTCAGAGCTCTCTTTCTTTAAATACTTTCAACTACCAACTTCCTCCCGGCAGCCTGAACAAGATGGAGACGAAGGTTTGAAATAGAAGAGAGGGTTTCTCTGTAACCGCCAGCGATGCTCTCTCCAGCTCGTCTCCTTTTGCCAATTCATGTATTCTGTAGGAAGGCCTGCATTCTCACATACAGACAAACATTGCATTTGTCATAGTACCTGTATGGGACCTCTCCCTATGCAAGCATTGTAGGTGGTAGAATGTGTTCATACAGTGAAGTATTGTGGGAAGATCAATTATGTTGCTCCTTATTTTCATCGGTAGGGTTTCGCAGCAAGAGAGCGGAGAGATTCTTTTTTAATTATTTTTTTTCTGAAACTCTCTGTGCTCCGCGTGTATCAAGCTCCCCTTTCACTTTGCATTAACCTGCATCTCAAATCTAGATCATGGCTTTACATAATTTAGATGGTATACTGTATGCTGGACATTCAAACATGCCTCACTTCCTCACAATTTCAAGAAGAAATTTGAATTGTGTTAAAACTCAGGAAAATACAGCTTCTGTCCTAAAGTTCCCTAAATGTGTTGACGTGAGTGATCCTCTGGTGGGTTGACTGGAGCAAATCTTCATTGAGCCTTGGATGAATTTACATTGGATTTTGTGTTTTGTGGGTTTTCACAGAGCAATGGCTTCCGCGGGGGAAATTACAGTTTTAGTTTCATTTACTCACTAAAATCTCTCTTAACAGTGTCCCATGACTGTCCAGCTCTCTAAATCCAAATGAGACAAGAGAAGAGCTGATAAAAAAACTGCTGATGAGCTGTCTGTAGTAGCCTTCAGTGAGGTCTGCGAGCAGCAGCGGGAGATTCATGTGACCTTCTTTGGGTTTCTCCTCTCCGACAACGATGCCCGACCTTATTGATTGTGGGGGCTGAAAGAATTACTGCAGACACTTCTAAAGGCAGAGACGAGGAACTGCTATCTCCCTCCACCTGTTTGTTACTCTGATTTTTATTTAATTACAAGCAGAAAATTGTACATTAGTTAAAGATAAGGCTGTAAAAGACTGTACTCTTTGTAGTGCAGATGGAAAACAAACTATCTATCATAAAGAACAATTTTGTTTTGCTCCAAACACTTTTGAAACCAATTCTACACCTTATCCAGGAGGCGAGTAATTGAAAAAGCTGCCAGAGACTCTGTTGCAATTGAAACAGAGGAGCTTATGTTTTTCCGTACAATTCACTACTGAACCTGAGGAAACATTTGTTCATGTGTGTGGTGCTCTAAAGGGGCTCTGTCAAGTCCTTATCCTTACTTTTGCCTTTAACTCAGGCTTTGAAATAATTTATTTTAGCACAGCCCGTGTTACGAAGAGCATCTGCAAATAATAGGGAGGGTCTAACAAACAGATGCCACCATGTTGCATTCTGGGATTCAGTGTTTTGGAGCCATACTATGGACTAAAAGTTAGGATCAGGCATGCAAACTCATCATGGTTAAAAAAGGTGCCCCCCCCCCATTTTTTACATGGTGCTTTCTGGTGCACTACCTCGATGATTTTTCTCCAAAGTCACCAATTTATGCATAAAAAGCATATATATAAATGCTAGTGAAGAAGCAGTCCTTTTTTATTAGATCTTAAAACTTTCCAACTATATTTAACTGTATAACATAAACATTTGTGCTAAACTAAACTTAAGCAACTTTGAAGGCAACTAGAATCTACACCAGTCAAAAGAAAAAGTTCAAATTCTTGTCACTTTCTTATTAACATATGTGACTGCAAACTGAACATCTTTACTAATGTGCCAGTAGTCCAAGTGTCAAAGACAGACACTGAGGGGGACTGAGGTGGCATTTGCACTGGCAACTTTGGTAAACTATTAAAAAAAAAAAACTCTAATGCTACAAAAATACCAAGATGCATAGAATAATAAAATATATATATGTGTGTATATACATATATATCCCTGAATCACATTCTTCTTTACCTCTTTGACAGTCGCCTGATAGAAAGAGACAAATGAGACCTGGGAAGAGTGACAAAAAGGGAGATAGACAAATTGACGGTGATGGAGAGAGATTAAGATTGAGAAAAATGATGCCACTACTATAGTATGGAACAACATGGGGGGGGGGTCATAGCGTGTGCATGTGTGCAGAGGTCACGGTGGGACTATGGGCAGCATTGTGAAAAAGACGATTGGTGTTAAATTGTGGTGAAAAGAGGCTTAGGTAGAGATGGAGAGACTGAGAGAGAGAGAGAGAGAGAGAGAGAGAGAGAGAGAGGAAGCAAGGGAGAGATGGTCACCCTTCGCTCCACACATGGATTAGAGGCTATAGAGACACTGACAGGCTCAAAACCTGGCTTACACCGCTAAAGCCCTGCAGACACACACACACAAAACTCAGTATGTGTCAGACCCAGCAGCTACAGTATATTTAGAAGTGGGAGAGAATACTTGACTGTTGTGGCTGTCAAAATGTCTCCATTCTCATTGCGATTTATCCGCTGAATTTGAGGTCTTGACGGACTGGGCACATTTTTAGCGTATTCAGATGGGCGACATTCTCAGCATTCGCAACAGCAATATTTTTCAAGGTGCTTTTCTTGCTTTCATTACCCAGCAGCTACGCAGACTTACAGAATTATAATTCCTTCTGAATGAGGATCCCAAAGCAACTGATTACCAAACAAATAAGTGGTTTGATTAAGTACTCTATGGCTGTTGCAGAAGTTTGTTGACTAGCCCAGTAGAATGTCAAATATGTTGTTGAAATTTAGGAAACAGTCTTTGCAGGATATACTTTTCCTACATCATGTATCATTACTAAACCATGTATGTTGGAAGGAGACTTAAGAGTCTACAGCCATGCTATCGGCTCTATGAAGCTGTATTGAGTGTCATCATGCTAACCTACCCCCAATGACATTGCTAACATGGGCATTTTTAGCAGGTGATGTTAATTTAGTTGAATGTGTTAGCATGACAACATTTGCTGATTAGCATTAAACTCTAACGCGCAACTGATGCTGATGGGAATGTAATTGGTTGGTAGGTATTAGTTAAAAAAGATGACTTGATGATGATGGTTTGTGAAAAGTCTTACATACATATATCGTCAAACAGTATCAAAAAGTATATCGTTTGTATTTTTTTATGTATTTTTATGGTGCAAATTTTTGGGGGGGAGTTTTTCCTTATCCAATATGAGGGTCCAAGGACAGAGGATTATGTATGTTGTGCAGATTGTAAAGCACTCTGAGGAAAATTTGATTTGGCACAAGGGTCAGAAGTTAGTTAATCTTGCCAATGATTTGCTGTGGAAAGAGATGATTAAACATCAATGTGTTCCTTTTTAAGCAGAGGCAGAGATGGACCGAGGAAAAACAGGGAGAAAGAGTTCTCTCTCCAAATGAGTTTAGTTTAATTAACATTGTCATTGTTTGAATGGGGAAGACAATCTCTAGAGAATTAAAAGCCAACGTGCTGCCGATGTTTATCTCTCAAGCTAACCCAAGGCCATTTATAATGAAATTTTTTACTGATGTTGATTTATTGCAACAGCCATTTCATTGATTTCAGAAGCAGCATGCTTGATAGATTTCATTAATGTGTGAGTGCTGATGTCATGTCATTATTAATATATTATTTCTTTTCTAATCAACAAACTAATCAAATGTAAATTACTTTAATTTGGAGTTGTATGTTCACATTGAATACACAAGTAGGACAATTTAAATTTGTGTTATTTTGGCATATTATTGTTTCTAAGTACACTTGTTCGATATGACGAGATTTAGGTATCGGTTGGCCACGATAATGGTCCTCTAGGGTCCATGACAACAGAAAGATATTCAATTGCGCAACACCTTTAAACATTCATTTTTGATATATGCAGTCTCACTCTTTCTCAATTGCTTTCTCTCTGCCTCACCACATTATTGTAATATATAAAAGAAGACATGCTAGCACACATCTGACGCCATATGTAATTACTGTGACGGATGCAAATGCTTCGAAGTTTTGACCATTGCCATGGTAATCAACGTCCAAATTGGTATTTGAATGCATCGTTTTTGTTTGTCTGCTTTGACGACCCAAAAAATCCCAAATAGCCTAGGAGGACTAATGCCTCCTAGGCTGAGTTAGTATTAGTAGTTACTAAGTATATCTTGTTTAAAAAGTAAATAATTTACTCTTGCAGATGCGGCCTGGTTGAAACGTTACTGGCAACAAAAAAACATGTGGCATGTTCAGTTCAACTCTTCTCCCCTCGATGCCCTGTTGTTTTAATGCACAGCTTACTGGGGCTCAAGCCTGATGGCCTTAACCAGTCAAACAAAAATATTTGAAACTAAAGGCACAATCTGAAGTTTACCCCAATGTTTGACTTCATTGGTGTTTAGATCTGTTTATTTTAACTACTTATTTAATCCAACTTTATGAGGGCCTAACTTGTTTTAATCTTTTACTTTTACACCTGACAACCTTACAACATTAGTTTAGCAAAAAGACAAATAACCAGCATGCCTCTCTCAAGGTAACACAATATGCCTAGCAGGACTTTACTATCAACCGCAGGGATAATGCTCTTTTAGCAAAACGACAGTACATGGCCATCATGTGGTAGAGTTTTCCAATTTACTTTTCTATGGACAAAAGCAAAACAAACTGCACGGCACCACAACAATAGCTTGATCATCAGCCAGCTGAGACTCCCTGTTGTGTGTCTTTGATTGGGCTGTACCCATCTGGGCCCACTGAAACTCACTGCAGTCATCTGTGACATTTGAGTGGTAACCAACATGGCTAATAAAGAGATGTTACATCAATCATTGTTATCAGGCTGTTTTCCAGGCATGCGAGTTTGCTTTGCTGATAACACAGCCGTTCTAGCTGTTCCTCCATTTCTGGCTCTGAACTGTTTCATTCAAAAAATTAATAACATTTAACAATTTCGTTGAAATCCAGTGTTGTCAGATGATATGACCAAGCTTTTCATAGCCTATTTTCCCATCCAGCAATAAAATCACAGCTTAATGTTGCTGCCAAAGTGTCCCCATCTATTCCTGATTCAAGTCTTTTACTACACCATGAAGGCTATTCTTCATTTGATGTTAACACTTAGATCTGTAACCTTTTCCCCTCGATTACATTTTCTGTTATTCTGCTGTTGCTTTAGTCTGAAGTTTCTACCGTTGATCTTGTATTTCATCCTCATTTCTACAGACTCTAAAACATCGAACAGCGCTTAATCTATAATAATTTCTTGCATCTAATCCCAGCGTTGCTTTTGTATGTACACGCTTCAATATCTTGAACTCAGACCTCACACTATTCCTTCATTAAATAATCACATTCCCTCATTCTATGACTACATCTTTATTCAGGAACACAAATTGGTTCTTGAAAATCACAGTCTCCACTCTGAGAAATATTTAGGTCACTCTTTGGAAGTGGTGCAGCTACCACAGCTGCCATAAAAGGGGTTTCTTTCACATCACACGCTGTGTTGGTCATCTGCTACTTTATTGCAGCTTATGGTTCTTTTATTCTGTCTGCTGTAAGATCTGCGACAAGATTCTGCCTGAAGGCCTGGCCACACCAGAAAGTGGAACAGTGAAATCCATCAATTCGTCTCTCCGTGCAGCATTGGGTACTAGAAGCTTGGTGAAATAGTGGCCACTCACAGGGAACTTGTGCAGCTGGCTAGCTAGCCAATAGCATAATAGCTTGCTGGAAACATGCTGGCACTAGTAACAATAGCACCCGCAGCTTCTTTTATGTATTCATTACTGTTGCATTCACACAACCTGGCTTTTATGTTGTTGAGATTGTACATCATTTCATTCAATAAAGAATAATTGAAAAGTGAAAAATACATCAAGCTAGGAAGCTAACTGTTAGCTAACTGTTAACTAACTGCGCAAAAAAATGAACTCTCCACCCTCTCAAAAATAAACACTGTCAAGACAGCTTGCTATTGGTCAATGGTGTGTATTTGCAGGTCAAAGTAAACTAAAGTTGAACTTGACACAAAAACAATATTTAAATATTTGAATATTTACTTTGCGCTCACAAGCAAAGCCACTGATTCCATCGATTCCATTGAATTCAATTGATTTTGCAATTCAATTTTGCCATATCAAAAAACTAGTGTGAATGTGTCTCAGTGTGGAGCGGGTTGCCCTTCAATCAGAGGATCGGTGGTTCGTGTCAAACTTGCCATGCCAGTTTTCATGAACCGTTGTATTGTTTCTGGCATTCACATTTTCATATTGTGAAGCTGCACTACTTCCTCACAAGCTACAACCTATCAGCAGACAGCGAAGCCAACAATTTCTGAAATGACATTCATTGTAGATGTTTTCCTTCCAGCTGTCGTGCATATGGTAATCAAGTATTTTGGTGCAATTTTTGTGATCATGAGTTTCTACATTTGTTATCATCAATCCCCCTGTCACTAAAACAATCTGCATTTTCATTTGCTCCTGATTATTGTAAAATTCACCAAACCCCATCAATATATCACATTACCTTCTTTAGTTGGATTTAAAAAGAACTCTTAAAATCTACAGGTATTCATTTGATATAAACTGGAACTTTCTTTAAATAGAACCAGTTCAAAGAAACGGATAAGAAAATATGATCGCTTGTGTGCAGTTATGACAAAATTAGGGGACAGTGGTGAAATGTCACTCTGCTAAACCACAGCAGGGAGACATTAACATTCGGACCTCTGGCATTTTAATGGAGTGGACAGGGAGAGATAATTTGGGACAGACCATATTGTTGTTCATTACTGAGCCTCCCTCTGCGAGACACATGCACACACAAACACGTCCACTGACCAGCAGGTGTGTGTGGCCATGCATGTGTGTGTGTTCAAGCACCCTTTGACGTAGTGTGTATCAGAGAGAAATGATGGATAGATGTCAATGGCAGGTCTCCATCTCCTTCTCTCCCTCTCTGTTTACTGGCTGCATGTGTGTGTGTGTGTGTGTGTGTGTGTGTGTGTGTGTGTGTGTGTGTGTGTGTGTATGTGTGTGATAGATAGGTGTGAGTGCAGAGGTCTGAGTCTATTTGTCCAGACTCCATTAAACACCTGTTCAGTGGCCCAATGCGTACGGCCCTGTGTCCTCAGGCTGCTGCAATTGTACAGCAGCTGAAGACTCACAATAAAACCATCGAAAAAGTGTTATGTTTATCTTAGATAATATTTTAGGATGAAGTTTCACATAATAAAAAAACAACAACAAAAGAACAGCCTTATTGTTCATTGAACCTGGTCTACCGGGGAACTAAGTGATTTACTGATACATGATTGTCAAGTTAGACAATGTCGAATATACACAGACATACGAAAACCCGGCGCATGGAACCCCGCAAAGTGACATCTGATGAGTTGACGACACTCACGACCCTTGCGGGTGCGGCAAACTTAACTTGAACTTTAGGGGGTATTCAGACCAGGCGGCAGCGATGGTGCGGGCATGTAGCTTCAGTTACTGGTTAGACAATTAAGTACGACTGAGTAGTCAGTTTCGCTTCTACTCTTGTACGTTCTGTTTGAGTAATGAATCCATGACTTTGATCGCTAAAAATCTTACATTTGGTTTATGGCAGAGACAAGCTTTTACTGCTCTGGAAAGATTTCATGGCGACCATTCATGGCAGTCGTCACATCCTCAGTCTTGAGGATTTTTCTTACTAGAGTCTCATTATGAATGAGGCTGCATTGTTGTTAACCAGTGCTACTTTTGGTGTCCGAGCACCCCCCCAAAATCAATTCAGTTAAATTCGTCAAACAAGGTGTCTTCTGGAAAAGCTAAACCATTCTTAATGAACACATACTTTAATATATAAGGTGAAGGTCTGGATGGAACTGGGTTAGTGTTAGCATATGAGCAGCCTAGTCAGAGGTGTCTGGTTATAATTGCTACGTAGTACCTGCATGAATATGATTGGATGTTTCTTGTCGGCTGGTAGCCAAACAGCTGGTAGATGAACCAGTGTGGTTGTGAAGCATGAAGAAAGCAGCTGATGCCAAACAGGTAATGCAAGTCCGAAATAATGCTATGCTCTATTTTATCCAATCGTTCACACATACAGTAGGTGAAAACACGCAGGTTTTGAAAGACACCATCAATGACACTGCAATTATAGTTGTTTTAAAGATGTATTTTGGGCACTAAAGATGGAACCGGGATAGGGCTCTCCAAACTATACTGTTACCAAAGCTCAACACCACTGGGTTTGAGTGAAAAAATGTGTTTTTTCAAATATTAAATAATAAAAAACATCAGCCGCTGACATGGCTGTCACCATGCTAACCTGAGTGTAACCACTTAGCACCAACATTAGCGCTGGCTGCGGCTGTCTTTGCAAATGATACGTACAATATTGATTCTCACAAGTTTGTTGAAAGTGTGCGGCGGCCATGTTTGGGGGAACAGCGGCGGGTATCAACCCGCCATTCGCCGCCAATCGTTGTTAATCGTATGGAGGTGACTTTAATAAGCCCAGTGGGTGTCAGCTGAGTCAGTTATCATATGGATAATGTCCTCTGCGTCCACGTCTCTGTCATGGCTGTCAGTGCAATTGAATTAGCATGACTGAAGCACTTAGCATTAACATCAGCCAGGGTGATGGCTCGCCACTCAAACTGCTATGCTTAACATTTATGGAAGTGGTAATGATCGCTCAGCATCCATTATCCCTTTCTCCATCTCCTCCGGAAGTGTCCTCCCGTCTCTCTTCTCTTTGTCCTCCTGTCCCTTCCCTCCTACTTTCGTTCTCCATCTCTTTGTATTCACTTTACGTTTATACCTGTCCTCGCCCTGCCTCTGTCCATTTTAATTACGTCTGATGATTGATGGAGTGTAGCTCTGCCATTATATTGTGATTACAGGAACTACAGTTGTCAGTCTCACACACATTCACACATCTCTCTCTCTCTCTCTCTCTCTCTCTCTCACTCACACACACACACACAGATGGATTCCTAATGAAGTGTCAGCAGTCTTGCGGCAAGCCTCAATGGAACCCAAACAATTGAAAAGCACACACACACACACACACACACACACACACACACACACACACACACACACATAACCTCATGTCAACAGGCTCTCCTCTTCCAGCTAATAACATGTCACTAGTGCTGACACTGCACTATCTACTTAACCACTGCTTGAGAGGGAGAGTGTGTGTGTGTGTGTGTGTGTTTGCATGTGCAAGACAGAGGGGAAAAAAGAGAAAGGAGAGTGACACTGCTATAGTTTGTGTACGTGTGTGTGCGTGTGTGTGTGTGTGTGTGTGTGTGTGTGTGTGTGTGTGTGTGTGTGTGTGAGATTTAACAAGAGTGGGCAGAGTGAATTAAGTCAGACATTGTGATCACACAGTAGAGTGGCTTTTATTTTAATCAGAGTGCTAGTGTTTTAGATGTTAGTGAGGAGGTTCAGTAATTCATTCATTCCTTTGCCAGTCTTTCCTTCCCTCAGACACTTATTTAAACGACCCTCTTTGGAACACATCTGTGTGTCAAGTGACTCAGAAATTTGCTAAATTGTAGCCTTGAAGCAAGAATGAGCTTAATCCTCTTCCCGTATTGATTACCAATTTAATAGAATGATTTTCAAGTTGCACTTTGAATGCCAGTTGGACAGATGAGGCAAATGAGATTAAAGGCCTTTACACTTTTGCCGCTGTTAAAAATATTCAACATTTAAATAAATGATTCCTGCATGTATTACTCTTCTACACAAGGCAATGACAGATAATGTATAAGTGTTAAGGCATAGACTGTTTATAAGAAATAGACGTAGTCATTTTGACGTCACCCATTGGTTTGTGGGCTGCGGTTAGGAAGCCTCAAATAAGACTTGAAACTATCGATTGAGACCATAAACTCATGTTTACAATGTTTACTGAGTTAATAAATCATGTGAGAAGTAGGGTCATTTTCTCATAGACTTCCATACAATCAGACTTCTTTTTGCAAATGGAAGAGTCAACCCCTGCTGGTCAGTAGAGAATGCAAGTTATAAGACACTTCCACATTGGCTTCACTCGCCTGTGTTTAAGTTAAGGTTGGATATGGAACTAAAACGCTAAAACCTCCTGCACCTTACTCCTGAGTCAACACTATGTCCTTACAACCTGGTAACACAAGCGTTATTATGTTTAAATGCAAGGCTTATGCAGGTTAAGCCATACCTTTCTGATAGAAAAACAACTTTTCCATATAAATTTACAACTTTAAAGATATACATATCAGAATCAATATCAAAACTGAACAACGGAGTTCATTAACTCATGCATTTCAAAAAAGCACATCCCGACTGATTTGGTGACTCGCTAAGATATTTTTTGACATGCATTTTGCAGTTCAAAGCCTCATATTTTGCTTCATGTGTCACCGGGAATCAGCTCTTCACACGAAAATATCTGTGAAACCAAACATGTTTGGTGTTCGGGGAAAGGAGCTGAGCTGATTATCTGTGCTTGTTAAAAAAAACTGACTGTCCCTGTGTGAAAAGTTACAGCCAAATTAAAATGGCCTCACCAAACAAATACAATGCCACAGTCTAGTTGGGGCTCCAGCCTTTGAATTGAGATTTCTTTTTTTTTGTGGCGTCTCGGTGTCTGTGTTTGCGCCACATCAAAGTCATCATTAGCAGAGAATATTGAGTCACACAGGTATATGTGTACACACACATGCAAATGCAAGAACCCCAGCGCTGTCATCATTAGCTAGGTAAAACACAAACACATACACACTCGTGCAGTGTCTTTGAGGTGTTTTCTATGTGGTTTGTGGCAGATGGTCTAAATTATACAGCGAAGGAGAAACGGAAAAGTCACTATGAGGTAGTGAGCTTTTCTCTTCTTTAAATGTCACTTTCCTCACTGTGTTTCGGCTGTCTATCCATCTGTTTTTTCCACCTGCTTTATTGTCACAGCCATTTATCCATGATATAGCACTGTAGGAAACATACAGTGTACACAGCCTCAGCAGTAAGAGATCAGCGACACACTACAGGCAGACATTGTCGGCAGGCTGGTCAGAATGCAAAAATGGGGTTTAATGGAGATGAATTGGAGCAAAGGCTTGTGAGTTTATTTTTATTTTTTTTTTACTTTTACTTTGTGTTTGCATGGGTTTGCAAGTGAGATGTCACTGTGGCATTGGTGGGTGGTTTCCTTCCTACAACAACCTGCCTACAGCCCAGATGTGTATGAGACTGTGTCTTGAGGTGTGGCGCTGTGTCAAAATCTAGTTTTATCAACATTAATAATTAAGTTGATATTATGCTGACCTGGTGAATATTCTTAAACAAATTTACAACATGTACTCAACCTAAATTAATAGGTTGTTTTCCAATGACTACCAAAAAGACATAAATGTGCGGTGACAGGCGCAGTTTTACACACGTGGTTAACATACGTGGTTATGTTCAGGCAACAGAACTATGTGTTTAGGGTTTAGGCAACAAAACTATGTGGCTAGGTTTAGGCAACAAAACAAAGTGGTAAGGTTTAGACAACAAAACTGTTTGGTTAGGTTTGGGCAACAAAGCTATGTGGTTAAGTTAAGGCAAGAAAACTACGTGGTTAGGTTAAGGCAAGAAAACTATGTGGTTAGGTTAAGGCAAGAAAACTATGTGGTTGAGTTCAGGAAAACATTATTTGGGTTATGTAATTTTGTTTGTGTATGCAAGTTAACATAAGAGTGTTACGTACGTATGAGTCCTGCGTTTGTTTGGCCCACCCATCAATGTAATAAGCGGAAATGGACACATGTTGCTGGCTTTCATAGGACAACGCAGAAACTGTTGTATGAGAATAAGTTGTTCCACCACAAACTCCATTGTTCATGGTATAATTACTTGGGTCACTAGAGGTTGCCGTCTAACAATAAATATGGATGTGATGAACCTTTTTTTGCCGTTTTTTAGGGGTAGTCAGTATGCAAACTCATCAAACTGACATAAAGTGAATCTAGGGGCAGTTAGTAGACCAGTGTAGGTATAGTGGGTATCTGACGCTGTGGGTAATATTAGTTGGGGGAATGTGTGTAACGGGGGCTTAATAGGTGCCCACAGTATATAAAAATTCCAGAGGCCGCTAGCAGGTAGGGCTGGGCGGTGTACCTGTTCAGCTGGTATACCGGTTTTAATTTCTCGTATGATATGAATTTTTCATATACCGTCATACCGGTATAGCCGAAACAACTGCTGTCACTCTTCAACAGGAAGCAAAATATATTGTTCGCGCTGTGATTGCTACAGTTGGAGCTACTTATCTAGTGAGAGGGATTCCTAAATTATGGTTATAACTTTATGACATGTGATAGAAAATGTAGTTGTGCTAGTACATTTCTACTGTGATTTAGTTTATGTGCCTTACTCACTAACAAAACTATATATGTGACATATGATTGTGTAAGGAGAGTGTAACAGGACCATATGGGGTATCTCAGGCCTTTTGCTTTGATAAGAGGGAGCAACCAAATGGGGGTTGCAGTTTAACCAGAGAATGTTGAGGTGTGAAGATTCTCATCAGAGATAGGCAAGGGTAATAAAGACACATGTCTTTGTGTGACAAGGCTCAGAAGATGAACAGGATGACTGGAGGGGTCATTGGGGAGCTTGAAACTGTTGATCAATTGTATCTAATGTAAATACCTGAGGTTCCCCCCTACTGTGTGCTGAGATGCGAGCAGGAGACTAACTGAACTCTTTGCTCATCCTCTGCAGAATGCGCTGCAGTCTGTATGACGGTGAAGCCTTCTCTGGCCAGAGAATAAATACTTTAAAGACAAACTTCTTTCCTCATTGTTTCTTGTTTCAGTAATCAGTGTTTATTGGACTCACTCAGTACTATTGACTAGTTTTTCTTCCACTACAGACACAACAATTAATAACCCACAACTAACGCTCTTTAACAGGGCAACACCACGACACACAACAGTTTGTGACACATAAACAATTTGTAACACTAATAATTGTACATTTATAAAATTTCACTGCCGAACAGCATGCTGGGTACAGCTCGGTAGCTAGCCGTTAGCGCAACAGTCTTTAAGAGCTGGGAGAGGTTCCGTCGCATTACTTAAAAACAGAAAAGAGCGATGCAGGAGGAACAAAGAGAGACCGGAGATGCACCAATAGAGTCTGTGCCCAAGAGAGGAGCTGTGTCTGCTGTTTGGAAGTGTTTTAGTTTTAAAAAATCCGACGTTTTGCGAGTTTGGAGCCAATGTTGATGCCACTGGTAGTAACACGAGCAACTTACATCACCTCAGCAGAAAACGTGAGTTATTTTCATGTGTGTAATAGATGCAATATGAAATGTACACCTTGAAAACTGCAAACCTATCTACGTCATGTTTTTATGTTTGTTAAATTATCAGTAGCGATAACTAAATAAGATGCTTATTATACATATTACAAACAAAAACATTTTAAAAACAAAAAAAAATAATTTAAATTATTTTTTTTATGCTTTTTGGGGTATTTTGATTAGAAACATATGCAACGCTGATTAGAGTGTAATATGTGTGGTATTTGTTATAAATGTAACGTTATGTTGGTACATAAAGGGTGATAAGAAGCTGTTATGGAGGGATTTAGGACCCAGGGGAATGTAGGTGAAGGAAGCAGGAAGAGACGCCACACAAACAGCTATTCACCGCTCGCTGTCGGCCGGTTCTTGTGTTAAAAATGTTCGCTTAATAATAAAATAATTTTCGGCATTAATTAGTTAATGCCAAAATGCGTTAACGTGGAAAAAATACCGTGATATACCGTGAAACTGGTATAATCTTACAAAATACCGTGATATACATTTTTGGTCATACCGCCCAGCCCTACTAGCAGGTTAATCCGTCTCTGCCATCTAGGTATTGTACAGTTCATTGAGCAAAACAATATCTACTTTTTTTTTAAGCAGAACACATGATTATTCCATAATCTATTAAAGATGTCAGTTACTATAAAGTAATAGATTAGTGCACATTTCCATGTCTATCATTTTACCATCAGTCTTTTGTACCGGCTCACTTCACAAGAATATGGATTCCACATCCAGTGTAGACTAGGAGCAAATATTCAAGGTGCACAGGGAAAAAAGGATCAAAGCCGAATATCATTTTCAAACAAATGAGACAATTCTCATCATCTACTTCACTTCATTCAGCATTTTTCAGCTCTGTCTCTCTTTTTAACATTCAGAATGCCAAGTGTGCTGTTAAAATACACCTTTTAATTCTCACTGAAAGTCATTGCAAAACAGTTTTGAAATGAAAGGGAAAATATAAATCTGACAAACAAGTTAATTTCCCACTAAGATTAGCTAAAATTTCTGTAACTACAAATGGGCGAGCAAGGAAGATTGACTGTTGAGGGAAATTAAGTCTGTCTGTGATTATCAAAACAAATAACATGCACATTTTGCAATTAACTCTGTTCTGCATTCATCTGGAAGGGAACAAGTATAAAACCTCACTGCTTAGTGTAGAAAGTAAGTCCTGTAATAACTGAAGGTACAGATGTGAATGTCCTATGCAACTCTAGCCAGCATTTCTAGCTGTTTTGCTTGTTTCCTATTGTAAATTTGCAATACATGGTTTCTTGCATTGTTTTCTTGTGAAATACATGATGTAATATAAATTTGACAAACACAGCACATGCAGAGTGCATTGAAGAGATCAGCAGCAAAACCTCTGAGTGTCTTGAATGAAGCAATGCAGCATAGTACTGCTTATGAATTCAACATGTTATCAGTAAGGGGGAAGAATCGGTTGTTTTTTCTTTTAAAAGTTGCTTTGAATAAGATGCTTTTTTCCAATGTTGAACTTTGGACTTTGCTGATAAAAGCACAGACAAGTCAGTGTGGTTAAGTTGGTGAAAAAACATCCAGCCGTCGATTCAAATTAAACCAAAATGTGTTGAGAAACATCAAGTGTTACATTTTCACCTTTATTTCTACAAGATGTCTTCATCTGCAGACAAAGGCACAGCTGCCCCCGGATGAACAAAAACACAAAGTTGTAGGACTCATACAACCATACATGCACACGCACACATCTGTACAGTACTTTTAGATAGGACCCTGCGAGGATATAAGAATCCACATAATCACTAGAAATGAAAATGCCAGATTGCATGTTGCAAGAGAACCGAGCGACGGGTTTCGCCAATTGGGAAGGTCAGGTGACCACTCTTGGGCGTCAACGAATAGACAGTCGGCCTGACTTAAATGAGCAGATGATCTGGCTTCACCTTCCCAGCTTTCATGCTGCACATTTCTCCGGTCGCCAAGCTGAAGTAATTCATTCTGCACTCCTCAAGGCTTTTCGAATGCAAGAAGGAATGTGATCAACAGCTTGGAATTGCAAAAAGCCCTGATACCTGAGCCCTCATGGCTGAGATGTTTTTTATATACCTTTCTAGAGAAAGTCACTTGAATTGATTTGTGTTAGATAGTGAGGTGTTGCTCTTTTTTGTTTTTTGTTCAGATACAGTTACTACAGGCTACTGTTGTTCTTTAGAGTTATTTATTTCAAAGAAAGTGCTCTTTTATAGGGTTTTTTAGTTGGTCATTTTCTCTTTAGACCATTAATTTGCAGCATACATAATATATAATCCATCAGGTAAACATAACTCATTTGCTACTAGGTTATCATATATTCACTTTGAAGTAGAGACATGACAGTCTTCTGAATGTATGTAGGCTACACAATGTGGCTGACATTATTGAAACTTACCAAGCAGTTTAATAATAATATGGACTTTTAATTAACGTGCAAACACAGAAGCTAGGTTGAAATTCTCTAACTTGCAAAATGACTGCAAAATGACTGTAATGTACTTTAAAATAACCATAGGCTAGTACTTCATGACCTTCAGGCAGTGATACTGTGTGTGTGTGTGTGTGTGTGTGTGTGTGTGTGTGTGTGTGTGTGTGTGTGTGTGTTAACAATATGCAAGCTGGGAACAGTAGGCCTAAATCCCAAAATTATTGTTGTTTGGTTGACAGGCCTAAAACACAGAACTAACACACGTTAGTGTAATTTTTTATTTTTTTTCTGTACTTGCATTCGCTATTTTGAGTGCATATGTATGGCAAAATGCAATGCGCCAAGACTACCTGGATGATGTACTCATAACAGATTGAGGAATGATTCTCACCCTCATTGGTCACCATCTTGGCTTCGTGGCCGAATGGGAGAGACCACCAAACTTGTGAAAATGGCGGCTAACTTTCTAGCTAACAGTGGCACAAACGGCGTTCATTCTTATGTATCAAGGGCAGCTATTTGTAATTTTGTGAACACAGTTGTGTTGTACTTTGTACATGCACAACAGCTAATTAGACATTTTTAACATTTAACACATTTGACACATTAATGCAAATAAGTACACAGCGAAGGCTGCTACATGGACGTGTACTAAAGGAGGAATCCAAATTGAGTCTGGTGAAAATGTTCACCTGGACCGCTAATTAGGTTTCAACCTATCGATGAAAGGTAGGATGGGAAATTAAAGACAATAAAGCGATGCTATTGAGTGTTTTTCCTCCTTTATCTCAGCAGTTCAGTGTGGAAACTTTTAGAGTCTGACTGAAATGTCAACCAACATCATTATGTAGTCCATGAAGAGAAATGTATTCGTATGTTTTTGTCTGTCTAACTGCTGTTTTTTTTCCTTTGCTTTGCTATATTTCCAACTCTTTCCCTGTTCCTTCTCTATGCAGTAATTAATTTGAAAATGTGCAATGAGGCTTTACAGAGACAAGACTAACAACAACTAAATTAAAAACTCTATTATAAAACAGATGGGAAGTATCTCTTAATCAGGTTTCACTATAGCTCTGCTATCGCTGTATTTCCTGCTCTGCCTTCTCTTGTTTCTTTCACTTTTCAGTTGGTTTGTCCAAATAAATGACACAAAAAGGACACCCATTCAATTTATTCTGAACACTTACATTTTCTCTATGAAAACAACAACAAAAAAGCTTTCTGTCTTTTACCAAGACAGTGTTCTTTCCATGTTTCTGTTTTAGTTGCCACAAAGCATGGTTGACATATACCACTCAAAATATATCTCAGTAATTCTTGCTTGAACGTCTTCAAAGGATGACAATTCTGTGCAACCTTTTATGATACAGAATATTTCCTAATGGCTGGCAGAAATGTATCCCAGAGGGCAGAACCACCTCAGTAATGTGTTGGAGTAACACAGAGTAATTTAGTGCTTGGTGATGCAAAGTGCAGCAGTCTCATTGGGACAATTGAAGGACACATGTACTGTACACTCAAACCACTCATGCCTGATTTACAATCAAACCAGACTAAACTTTGATGCCTACCACAGACGTGTCACAACCCCAATAATTAATGTCTGGTGACATTTTAAAAACTGAAACTTCTTGGGTAGGGCTAGATATACAGTATAACAAAGATGACATCCTCCTAAAATGAAAACAAAAACAGTCCATAAAACTTTGTACATTTGTAATTGCAATGTATGTCAGGCTTGGGAAGACCTGTTCCTGAAACAAATATATTTTTTAACTAGACTCAAAAAAGTAGTGCTAAATTTGACAGTGTCTGAGTGTGACAGTGTCTGAGTGGATCAATCCAAAGGTTGGGATCCAAAGATCCTAGGTTTTCAGTGATGGTCCTTTTTTTTACTTCTTCTTTAAATGTCAACCTCCAGCACAATGAATGATTTGTATCTCAACTTAACAAAAATAAATGGAACAAATCCGTGGCTGTCTTGGCCCACTGCACTTCATAAGGCTCACAGATTGGTGCAGGTTTAACCATGTGTTGCACAGATCACTTACAGAGGCCTATAGCATTTAGCAGAGTTGTATACTTATATTCAACCTCCTCTTTCAAATGACTAAAAACTGCTAATGGATGCCTCATTGCCTGGATCAAAGGCTCTCTGTTCAATTTAGGACGAAGGTTCTGTTTCAATGGATCTGCAGTTTGTCAGAACAGAGCCTTGTTGGCAGAGGGAGGCTCCACAGGGATGTCCGTTATCTGCAGTTGTATTTTCTCTGTAGCTTAATGAACTCTGGCTCCATAGTTTCAGCACAATTGTTTTAAATATGCCGATGACATGGCTTCAGAGGGCCTGACACAAAACGACAATAAATGTGATTGAACTTAGTCATATGGAACTTGCAGTGGCCCTACAGAAAACGTACAAAGGTGATTATGAATACATTTCCATAGGAAACCCAATAGCCTGTTATCTGGAATGCCAAATGTAGCAATTACACCTGCTGTTTGAGAAATACTAGTTGCTCTTTCCCAGGAAGATATAACTCTCTTTACCAGGATTCCCAAGATTTCTTGCAATATATTAAATGTGGTTTCAAACAAATGACTGCTGATAATTCATTATGAAATTGTGTTACTCTAGCTCTCACATGTAGCATTGTATACATATTCATGTGGGGCGGTAGAACAACAATTGCTCTTGAAGGATACTAGCCTTTCGGTAGAAACACAAGACTATACTAACCATACAGAATCATCTGTTTATACTTTTCAATTGCCATGCCTTGAGCCATGCCGTTAGCATTAGCAAACAGCTAGTTTAGCATAAAAAGCAACTGGAAGAAACCTGCACACGAAATCCAGTCAAACTCCCTCAAAGAAGTTCTTCATTATGCAAATATACAAGCACACACAGCCTGACACACATTTTTTGTATTTTTTCCGAGTAAAGAGAGCACATTTAGAGGGGAAGTCACAGGGTACTTTTACTTTTAAACATAATCACACTGCAAATGTGTTCTACCTTACTAAAACTATTTCCCCATTATTTTGTCCTTCTTGTCCTTGTGTATCAAAATCACCTTTGGGCAAATGGAAAGCAGCTTGCTGCTGCGGTTGACTGACTGACATCAAGCAATGCCAACTGGTCTGTTGTTTTCTTTAAAGTGCTCTTTCATACGACCGCGATATGAAGGCTGCGTCAGGCACCCTGAGTTCAGCAGTACTTGAGCCCTGGTGCCACATGAGGACAAACCACAAGAGTTTATTCCCCTGATGCAGTGCTGCTACACTTCTGTCTGGATGAACTCCCTGACCCCGGGTGTCTGATACTGTAATAAAGCCAGATGAAGAGATGCCCAGAGAGGCAGAGGGAGTCAATGAGAGAGATGGAGGGCAGGGGAAGGGGGAGGAAGGAAGAGATCATGGAGGAAGGACAGGGAGGGAAAGAGGGATGTGACTGAAGCGTGTTCTGTGCCTCGCTAGTGATTTCTCCATCTTCTTGTTTCTCCAGCTGCCTTTCTCCCTTCTCTCCATGGTGAAGGGCAGAGAGGGGACAGTACTGCTATCCTTAACCCAGGTCAGGGCCCCTCAGCCTGGGGCAGCATCCCACTAATCCCCCCCTCCTCTACATATTGGCAGAGAGCAGGTTTCCATCCAACCGTCAAGCACATTTGAAGTGACGCTGCAAGGACATGTACTTACACTCTAATACACCCAGGAAATACTTTACAATACACAGCAATGCTAGAGATGTACAGCAGTCATTCTGAGAGGCTGCTGTGGCCATATATCATCATACGTCATCTCCATCTGAGTTGTCTGTCTGCGGTATTTATTTTTCCAATTATGGTTTAGGTGGTGGATGGGTTCATGCAGGACTTTTTTTTTAATTCTCGCCCAGGAACTACCAATTCATTGCATCATATTAACAAAAATGTTCTTGGATGAAGGCCCCAACAGACTGCATGGTGCGGTATCATACTCTTGCTGAGAAATACAGCGCAGACTGAGTCAGTATATCACTGTGTAAATTAGCACAGGGGGTTAGATTGGAGAGAATACACTTAGTTCAGAGGAACTTTAAATAAGACAAAACAGCAACAATGGGAAATTATTTTACTTTTCATTTGGCATCTTTACTGTATTTACACTGTATTTTATTCATCTTGATGGCTGCTCTACTATTGTGCCATTTGTCTATTTCTTTTTTCTCTGTCTGACTGATTTCCTCACTTGATACAGCACTTTATCCTAGAAGGAGCGCACAACAGATGCATTTCAGCTGTGTCTTTTTGTTGTTATCTAACGGAGGGGCGGTATATTGGTGCACCGGTAAGCGCTGTCGCCTTACAGCCAAATAACATTTTTGGATCATAAAATCAGATTTCCATACAGAATCGGTCGAGACCCGGGTTTTCAACTAGAGTGAAGCAGATGATCCGCTGAGGTGACCCCTAACGGGAACAGCCAAAAAAAGGTGCTCTTGGGCCCATCAAGTACAAAGCAGGCACCGCACTAAAGACGGCAGCTTCATTATATTTTGCACAAAGACCCAACACCAACCAAATGACATGTTTCATGTTTTCTGTCTCATATGGTCCCTTTGTGGTAATTTGATAAAACCCAACTGTATTAAGAACTAAGCACCATATGAGGACAATACATGTACATACTTAATACTAGTTTTGACACACGATCCCTTTACGGCAAAAGGTTAGTGAAAAATGTTGGTTGATATGGCACTCAAGTGGTGCACTTAAGAGGTCTGGGGCTCTGGGGCAGTTGCACTTGTTGCTCGCTTGGTGATCCACCCTTGACCACAATCTTTACCTAAAGTTAATTCTTTTTAATCATGCAATAGAACAGATCCGTGCACAGCAGTATGGGTCAGACACTGATGGACAACTCACAGCTGCTGCTTTTCTGCTGCTGAGACAAGGTCTAACTCCAATTGCTTTCCTCCCTTCTTTCTTTCCAGCTGATATGGTTGTCATTCCCATAGCTTTTGGCCAATCTATCCAAAGCAACAAACCTGAAAGGAACAGCATTCATCTCTCTCTCATTATTGATGTTGAGGCTGGTTTAGACAAAGCTGTCACGAGAGAAGTTAGGATAGCCTTCTCACTTTAATGGATTATGTGTTTACTCAACAGCAGCACGCACAGTGCTTTATGCAGAGATAAGCATTAGAAACAGCGTAATCATTTAATTAGAAGCTCTCGTTAATGGTTGAAAAAATAAGTTCAAAGTACACCATTCGTTTTTAGATACCAGTAGTCACAAAGGCCAACAAAATTTTTTGGTCCACTTATCGATGCATTTGTCTAAACCTTCACTTTTTCATTATCCATTAATCCGTGCATTCTCAGACATTCATCAGTCTACCATCTTCGCCGTTGTCCCTCCACCCGGAACAAAGTCATCCGGATACTGGATCAGTCATCCATCCATCAGTTAGCCGGGCAATTAGCCACCCATCCAGTCAGTCAGCGTGCGGCGAGTCTGGTTGAAGCAACCAGTCGGGTCAGGTCATGTGAGTAATGAAGAGGAAGAGACAGATTTACAGCAAAGCACGGAGTCACGACCCACACATCATCCCTCTCTGACTCACTTTATGGCTCCTCTCATCTGTCTGTCTCCACTCACCTGTCTCTCCTTTCTCTCAGCCCCCACTGTACTCTCGACTCATCTTTTCACAGAAAGTGACCTCCGGCATTCCCAGGAATTAAAATGACTGCGGATGACTGTGGTTTCTATTCTTCTCTCTTTGTCTGGTGTTCACAGTTTTCGGGACAGCAGTCATGTGAAACCATTGGTACAACACTCCAGACTATGAGCAAGTCTATGAGACTATGTGGTAATATACTTTTCTAACTCTTGCAATCCAGTATTACTTGTGGAAATCATAATGATTGTTGCTTACTGTGGCAATTTAGTCTCATACTATCATATTTCATGAAAGAAATTAGAATTTGGCCTGTTTGATGACATTGAACAGGCGATTTGGAAGAAGAATGGTTCAACTACAGCTCTTAGGGTTCCTATGCAGAAGGCACATCATTTATTATGCTGCCACCAAGGTATAAAGGCAAATAGGTATACTTTTGTTGTGTTTTGAGCTCATTTACCCACAGGATGAGAAGGTAAATATACCATATTTTTTTATACAAAAATATGCTTTGAGCGTAATAAAATACCATCTTAAGAACAAACACACAATAAATGGAAGGGTCAAGTTCTACTGAGCAAACATAACTTGTACCTTTCTGTTTTTTGATTTTAAACTAACATTTAGCAAGTTGTGAGAACAAACAAGTTTGTTGCTAACAATAAAGACTAGCATTAAGTTGTGCTGTTAAAGATGAAGATGTTGCATAAGGTAACATCATCCTATATGCTAAAATCCAAAATGCATTTTAGCTAATTCAGTCAAGTATTTATTTCTTAAGTAACACACAAAAAACAATGTTTAGCTATTTTTGGGACACGTGACACGATTATTGTAATGCTGCAGGAAGTCCTGAGGGGGAAAAAGCAGAAAAGATGCTAAAAGCCCAGGCAAGAAAACTGTTTCTGAAAAGTGAAGCCAGCATGATGTTCATAGTGTGTTTTCACTAAAGTTCATTGTTTACTTTTTGGTTGCCTTATTTAAAAACCAAGACTACATCCACTTACATTACAGTAATTTAGCAGACGCTTTTATCCAAAGTGACTTACAATTCAGTATCTATCTACACACAGCTACGGGAGCAATTTTGGGGTTAAGTGTCTTGCTTGCTCAAGGACACATTGACATGAGACTAGTAGAGCAATAGCCGGGGATCAAACCACCAACCCTCTGATTGAAAGGCGGCCCTGCTCTCCACTTAGCCACGGTCACCCTCCACTTCTTATAAACTCTATGGTAAGGCCTTACTTTCCTCTTATTGGCTCACAGACCTGGGGTCCCCATGTATAAGGTCTGCAGTTGGACCCTCTCTGTGTCACTCTCCAAGTGCTAACAAGCTACAGGACATGCTACGGAGCCAGAGAAGCATACAGTCACAGTACAGTAATGTATAGCAGTTTGAATATGAAGCTCTTAAGCATTAAAACAAATCATACCGTCTGTGTAATAAAGCGTGGGCCCTTGTGTTTCCAGTAAGGGTCCTTATGGTCCCTTGTGTGTTCAGTATTGCAGGCTGGTAAGAATGAGTGGGCAGAATGGCGGCATTGCTTATAAAGAAAACCCTTGACTAGGGTAGGTGCCTTGTCAATATACAGTCGAGGTTTCTATGTACATTGAAACAACACCAAGAGAGTGGAAAAGGCCCAGCCACGGTTATACAACTACAACACTTATGAAGTGAACAGCCCGTCAAACCGGATTCTAAAGCTACTACTTGTGTAACAGCAGAAACGCTGTCCTGAAGAAACCCCTTTGCTTCCAATTTTCATGCACCCAACCATCCATCGTGAATAGACCAGCAGATCTTTGAGCAGTTTATTTTATACTGCATGAGTTCTATCTTTCATGCATTAATTAAATACTCCGTACAGCATCTCCAAGAGATCTTACACACATGCTGCAATTCCTTTCCTTCCATACATTTCTATTCATATAATGCAGGCGATTCACTTTTTTTTCTTAGTGAAGAAGGATCCAAGCCTGAAGTTGAAGCTCTCAATTTAGCAGTTACGTTCTAACCCTCAGCTAAAGAAAGCCCCACTCTTATGGATTCTGCTCTGGAAGTAAGAACACTTAATCCAGAATCCCACTGATGTTAAAACCTAAATAACAAAAACAATATATATATATATATATATATATATATATATATATATATATATATATATATAATATAATGTTATTATTAAATATATAATACATACATGATGTCTCATATCAAGTAAAATAAGGATAGATTAAAAAATAAAATACATAACAGAAAGCTTTTTTAAATTTGCATCTTAACATAAAGTACCCCATTTAACAAAAACTACACCAAGCAAAACCCTAAAAATGTCATAATTTCTTCCATATCTTTAAATTTCAACTCTTACTCCTCCAAATAAGCTCCTTAAGTTTCATTTCACAATAGTCACGTGCTCGCCCACTGACCAATCACAGCACACGCTGCACCTCACTGCATAGCTGCTCAGTCTGCCCCTTAATGCTGACGTAGTTGTGGGACAGCTAGAAGGCTCTGGCACGTCAAAGAATACGCCCAACATGTCCAACTAAAGTTTGGTTGAAGACTATGACAATCAACAATTTGGTCCCCATTCACTTGAACTGCAAATGGATTCACTTGTGAGTCTGAAGGCCCTGGGCCTCTCTCCTTACCTAGAGACATAGAGGTGAAATCTGATTGAATGAAAGCTCTACTTAAAACAAGCTGTGCTGGAAGCAGAGCGACAGAGGAAGACAGTAGCTGTATAATGAGAAAATAAGATAATGGGAAAAAATATGTTTATAAATTATAATACATGTAGTGTATGTAAGAAAAAGTATTTAATTATATAAAAGCTATAACTTTGTGATTCTGTTTAGGCCAGCAGAGAAGGCCTTGAAGGCCCTGTTGGCCCACCACTGCTGTAATGCTGCGGGATGTTTTTAAAAATTCTCATGACAAAAAACGATTCACAGAATTTCGTCAGGGGGCTTTACAACCTGTGAACATTGATTCCCATAAGAGGTGGTTTGGGTGGCCAACAAGGATGACATGGACACTTGCTCTGCCTTGCTTAGTCTACTGCCAGAATCCCGATGACTCCCAAGAAGAATCGGCGTTAAGAATCGGCATTAAGAATCGGCGTTAAGAATCGGCGTTAAGAATCGGCGTTACAGCAAGTTCAGTCTTTGGATCGTCTCCAGTTTTTGTATTGATCTTAACATCACCAATCTCCCACATATACATACCATTGCTGTCTTCTCACAATACTACAAACTAGTGCAGCGCATGTTCCAGTGTGACTGTTCAAAGAACCGCTGCCTGTAAAGACCCGCTTCGGATGGCAGTTTTGACTCGTAATTCAACACTGCAAGTCTTTGGGTCGCCAACAATACACCAGTCAAGTGTATAGTAGAGTGAATGCACTGCTCTAGAGACATCTGAAGGACAAACAGACATACAAACAAGAGATTCCTTGCTTTATAGTTAGATTGAAATTAAAATGCCACAAAATAAAAAAATAAGGTCTTAATAATCCTGCAACTGAGACTAACTACGGATAATGTTTTCTTAAAAAGTTGTGTAGGCAAGATTTAGCAAAGCAAAGGCTTTCTCCCTCATTTCAGAGAAAGTGCTTACACATTTCTGCAAGACGGGATTCAGAAATAATCATGCAAAACAGACAGATCTGGCAGATTCCAGAGGATTGGACGGGTAAACAAATGCAAATAATTATATTATTTAAACACATATTCAAAACCACCCAAACTGTTCACACTTGCACATAATCCCCCTGAAACTGTTTATATGTGCTGCTGGGGAGTCCCTGTGTGGATGCTTTCGACTCGGAGTGCAAAATAAACAGTGTGTGTTTATTTTCACCTGGCTGCAAGTGTGGGCTTTTATTTGGGTATAGTTGGTTTATGTGTGTGTGTGTGTGTGTGTGTGTGTGTGTGTGTTAGGGTAAGTCTACAAGAAATTAATGTAAGTCAATGTGATGTCCCCAAAAGTCTTGAAAACACAAGTGTGTGTATGTGTGTGAGAGAGAGAGTGGGTGGACGTATCCTGTTGTTGGTTTTAGTTTATAACTGTGTGTGTGTGTGTGTGTGTGTGTGTGTGTGTGTGTGTATTCAATCTCTCTCTCCAGTCAAACAGTGTTTGATTTCTGCTGCACACACAAAATAAGTCTGAAGCTTTGCTTATGATCTTAACGTTTTAACATCTGTTTTTGGGAGAGATCTGTAAAAAGTTCCATCGACAGCGTGCAGCAGTGACACGCCAAGAGATAAAACACACATCACAAACACTGACTGAATGCCTAAAAGATGACACAAAATACATATACAAACACCAGCGGTGATTCACCTAAACAAGGACACACACACTCACCACTTCAACACACACACACACACACACACACACACACACACATAAGATGAATGGCCCGCTGACAGATGTGATGCAGAGTTGACTGTGGCATAGACGAGATAGAGAAAGAAGGAAAGATAAAGATGACTAATGGAACTGTAACATAACCAAAATGGTCACCTTTCACGAATCAAAAAGAAAATCAGCCTTGACTTTCAGTTGATGGTCACACATTCAAGTTTATTTAATGGGTTGTAAATGTGGTTTTATTATCTTTATATGCCTGTTTGTCATTTCTCAGCCCTGTGCAATGCTTCCGGCGGTGATAAAACATGAAAATTTGAGTGTTTAACCATAAGAGCAGCAATTTGAAGCAAGTAAACAATATTTTAGACTCAGTCTCAGGGTATAAGAAATTCTGAAAATGTTTTGCTCCTTCATACAATGGTTAGAGATGTTATTTTGCTTTTGCTTGCACTCTAATTTTTCCACACATTTTGTCTGTAGCAGTTTTATAAAAGGGCTATTTGCAGGTTTTGAAAAAGATGGACAGGAAAACAGCTTTTGCTTGCTTGTCAACAATACAGACCCCCTGCCCTGAAACCATGATATGAAAAACAAGGAGGAGCAATGAAGTATGCACACGCAATGTAGAGGGAATCTGAAAGGATGCTGTGCTCCTAATGTTCATATTTTAAAAGGCAGAAAACAGATGCTTATTTATTAAACTGCTCATCCAGATACATGTAAGTAAAGCAGACAATGAAGCACATCATAAATTAAAACCTTAAGCACTTTCAGGGCGTTTTTTGCTCCCGTCACATTTGAGTCACCATGGCCTCGTTTTTCCTATAATTCCTGCACCTCTATGGAAACAGCACAGTCATGACTAGAACTAGAGAGAAAATGTCTTGAGTGCATGACAGTTATAATGCCATAAATCATAAAAATATATATATGAACGCAATTTGAGTTTCTTTAAAAATGTATTTTACAAAAATGGAATGGCATATACCTATTCAAATTTGTTCCAAATGACCAAAAGTATTTCTAATGAAACAAAATTAAAACCCCACTTGCTAAGAATATTGAACTATTTACATTTTTACAACCTCAACTTAGAACCTGTCTTGGGTTCTACTTCCCTCTACTTTCCTCTCTGCTCTGTGTTCAGCAGCCTGCAGTTCAGTCAAAGTTTTGAGTTTTTGTCACGTGTGTGTTGATCATTTGTGGCTTCTCAGTTGCACTTCACAGGATCTGGTTCGTGCAAGTGGTTGTTAATTGGGTGAAAATTTTATATGAATGTAAAATAAAGTGATTTTGATAAAATATCACAATTTTAAGCTTCGATTTGGTTGTTTTTCCTGACTAAATGTCAATGTTGCACATGATGTGTTTGAAGAGCATCAGAAAGTTGGAAATGATGCAAAAAAGAAAACTTCCAACCAATCAAAAATGTTAGATTGGTTTAAAAAAAACTAGATGATGGCTGAACAGGTCATTCATTTACATGCACTTGGCTGGTCACTGTTGGCATTTTGCAATAATCATCTATAGACGTGGTCGAACAAGACCATGTGTGAACTAGGTTACTCAAGCACATGGCAACCTCTACCCAAGAAGCATACACACACACACACACACACACAGACAGGTAGAAGATACAGACTTCGATGAAGGTGCTAAACACTGAGCCACTGTCTTTCGTTCATTCTGCAACATTTTGAAATGTCATGTAAATGAGACACACAGCTACTGTAACCAGGGTAAGGCATTCTTTTCAAAGAGTTTTACCAGAAGGTGTGTATGTGTGACAAAGAATGTTGTGAAGTTTCTGTCTGTATAAAAAATTAGGAGATCCCAGTACAAATTTGAACAGATTGGCAGACAGCACTACATGCCACATGTCTAATTTGACGCCACAATACAATTTATAAATGAAATGAATGCGTACTAATTGGTCCGTTTCCACAGCTAAAGAGCATCTGTCTGTTTTGAATGTCAAACATACGTACACAAAAGAAACAGAGGTTAGGCTGTTTGCAATTTAAATTACAAAATCTTACCAACCGTATCCTTAAAAGGCTTAAAACTGATACAGCAATCTGTAGAAAGTGTCATAGTATCACTATTGCAAACATATTCAGGATCTTTATATAAAGAAAGAAAAAGACATGTGCCTTTAGGGGGAATCAGAGATGGATGATTGAAAAAATTAATGTGTGACACATGGAGGGAAAGGGATGAGAATAATTCAACATGAGACATTGTTAACTTTGACTGTGTGCAAAGTTAACAATGTCATTCAATATGAATGCTAAAAATTATTGCGTTCAACCATTGTTTCTTTAACATGCTTTTGCATCTTTCCCCTCCTTTTTCATTCCACCATTTTAAACTTTATCTTTATGTGCAAAGCATGCGCACACACGCATACATACACAGACACACTTGTGTTAATGCGCTGCAACATTTTTCGAAGAAGTCAGAGGTCATCTTTCCTGAGGATTAAATCATGACCTTTCCCACTCTTCCACTCCTTTTCTTTATAAATTATTTCATTTTCATTCTCTCCATGCTTTATTGATCAGTCCTATGATTCTTTAATCACTTAAGACCTTTTTTCTCCTCCCTGAGGTATAAAGCACATTAACCATTTAAACCAGTTGGGAACCATTGAATATCGTGTCAGTTTCTCCCATTATTCATGCGCATGATGTGCCAACATGTATGTAAGTCATATATTGCTTAATATTATAATTAATAGTAGGGTCTTATTTTTATTTTTTTCAATTATTTCTAACAGTTATGATAACATTAAGTTCACTTGCGTAGCTGCTGAGACTTGAGAAACTCTGCGACATCTAGAACAAAGTCCAATGGGGCCTGTTACACATACAGCAAAAAAGTGAACAGAATGGCTAGATTTGTGCACTTTGTATTTGGAGCAGGTAGCTGTACATTAGGCTACATCTGTTCATTGAATGTGTCTGCCCCTGTAATATGTGGCGATTCGCAAGGATCAGGATTAGGCACAGGATTTGTTGCTCTCGTATCTCTTATTATGCAGATGACACACAGTTGTGTCACTTAAAATTGTAGTACCTGTATGAAGTTAAATACAAGCAAACACAGCATTAAAAGGATGTCATAAAGTTTTTAGAACTCATCAACAACAAAGTAGGCAACATGCAATATGACCAATGGCCCATTATGTTGCAAGTGAAGAGAAAATATATCCTTTTTTATTTTCTTTGTTGTAGTGGGTCTATAAACTGTGTTGATTGGGGATATTGTTTTAAGTCACTTTTGTTTTCTCTTCAAAACTAGTGACCATGTTGCAATGAGATCACACAAACCACAACGCCAAATGAGGCAAGGGGTGTAAATATCTTCCCAGCCATCTTCAAACTCAGCCTTTATTTTGATCTCAACGACACATCTGTACATTTTGTGACAGCATCTTGCACGGTTGCGATGCTGTTGCCATCCCTTGGCTACTCAAAACTTACTACAACCATCTATTAAACTTGTTACTCAGAAACAAACTTGGTGAGTAGTGTTAAAATGATCAGTAAAAATAATGTCTAAACTATGACAATAAAACCCAAGTTGTATGAAAAGCTTCTGTTCTCTCTAAATTTCCATTTTTTTTCTTCCCTAAAGCATTTTTCAATTTCTCCTACCAGTATGAACAAGAGATGTTGAGAAGGGCATCGACACTTTGTATCTACCATTCTTGGCCAGAGGAAAAGAAAACAAGAAGGGAAATAAGTGACCCACAATAGCCAGCAGGAGAGGAGGGATGGCAAGAAAGAGGGATTCGCTCAAAGCTCACATCCCACTTTCTCCCCAAATCATCTGTGACAATGTCCTGCTTATCCCATTGTGTGTGTGTGTGTGTGTGTGTGTGTGTGTGTGTGTGTGTGTGTGTATACTACTTGCAATCCCCACTCAATCCCACATTAATTATAATCAGATTGGTTATTGATTACACACACGCTCTCTGTATTGATCTAGCATGTGCAGTCTGGCGGAGGCCCATGAAACGGTTTCTCTGATCTGGAGGCACAGAGAGAGGGAGGGCAAAACCTTGTACATGAAATAACTGTATTCACACAAGCGTGTTACAAGACACTCACATGAGACACAGTGTTGGTTGTGTGGGGGGAATGTTCTGCAGAATTTCAGGGAGCACAACAGCATTTCCTGAAGCAGTTTGTACATCACATACAGAAATTCTTCATTTAAAAAAAATACTTGGCATGAAAACAGTTGTAGTTCAAACTTTGTGAATTCAAACAAAATGTTTTGGAAAGGATCATGGTTAAGGTTTAAATAAGGACATCTGTAATGTGAATTAGGGGACATGAACAGCAGTCTCCTGGGTGAAAGACCTGTATTTGTTTGACCTCATCATACACCCTTTCCTTCTATTTATGAAAACTTTGTCCTTCTTTATACAATGCCACCTGACTTCCAGAGCACTTGTTTAGTGCATCTATTGCTTTGTCTTGAAATGAAAGTAACAAAAATGCGTTGCAATGCATAGAGGGAGAGTGACTTCATTCTCTGTTCAGGTAGACTTTACTCGACTATATCTTTACATAGGCAATAGTTGTGTGCTATGATATTAATGCCCCAAATTTTGCACCTTTTGAGACCATTTGGTGAGACCAGACTGACAGTAACTCCAATACAATACTTACGTAAGGCTGTTTGTGGTTTCAATCCTCTCTTGGCAACGTGTTTGCATGTGTAGGCTCATGTTGTGAGTCAAGCTGGATGCTGAGAAAAACTAATCGTCATCGCCTCTGTGACTCACCGTGACAGCCAGTAGTCATGTTGCACACATACACAGCCATGGTGAGAAGACAGCTGGATCTGCGGCGTGTCATTTTTTTGTGTGTAGGTGATACTCAGAAGTCTAGCTTTTTATTTTTTATTTTTATTTTTTACTCAGCAGCAGCAAAAAGTTGAGTTTCTTTCTGCAGGAAGGAACTGTTCTCTGCAGTTTTCAGTGTTGCTGAGGACAGCACATAGTATTCTGAAACAAATAGTAAATCGAGATTCTGCTATACAGTGAAACTGCAAATTATTTAAACTGCAAGTGATATCCTTCAAACCAATTATACTCTTTTGCATACATTTTCACCTGTCATCAATAAATACATAAATACTAGGGGTGTCAGTGACAAAGAACTGACATAGTTGAATCTGATTGGCCGAGACTTGCTTATTGTCGACTGATTGTCCAATCATTTTCCTTTAGTTTTTTCGCACACTGATCCACCTCTGTTTAAACTTCATGTATCAATAAAAAAACAGTGAAACAACAAACATGTGCATATCCTGAATGTTGTTTTGCTGTTGTTTGAAAACAAAGGACAGTTTGTTGTGTGTAGTGTGTGTGTGTGTGTGTGTGTGCAGTTGCGACGCTGTCCAGAGTACTGAAACAATCGATAGAGACACAGTTTCTTAGCCCGCTTGCTTTTCATGGTTGTAGAAAGAACATTCTGCTGTAATTCCACCCCCCCCATTGCAGCAATCCACAGAGAAAAGGGAAACAACAGGAAAGTAAAAGGAAAAGTCAACGAGCGAGAGAGACAGAGAGAGAGAGACAAACAGCTGCTCTCCTCTTCCAGCTGATTTTAGAGAAACTTTCATGAATTCAAAATATATTTAGTGCTCTGATAGTGCTTCTTTCTTATGTGAGTGCTCTGAATAATAGATGTATTCTTTGATTTTGAAACAGTAGACTTATGCTGTTGCTATTTCACCTCAGGCTATCACCAACATGCTGTTCCAATGGTCCCGCAATTTTTGATAGTTCAACTTAGACTACATGGGGATTTATTCATTCATGATCGCACCTGAGTTATCCAATCGTTTTTTGTATTAACAGTAATAGGACGAGGCTGTATAGTAAATAGTAATACATTACACATTCATATTAGCCCATATCATTTTTAAAACTATTGTTTGAATAATTTCTGTTTTATGTTCAATCAAATGTTTAAATAACTGTTGTACAATATCTCACATTCATAGCACTCACTACAAGTACTCTTTATGACTTGTATTATGGACTCAGATATCTGTGCTATTATGTAGACTGGTTATGCGTTGTACATGCATTTATTGTTGGGAGAAATAAAACTGACTACTGACTACTTTTACAGACTGGCATAGACCAAATATTAAAGACACAAGTTCACAGTATACATCATAATAAATACGTATGTACAACATATGGGGACAGGATATTTCCAGTAAAATCCATGCTTAAAACATTTCCTTTTGAAAATGCATTTGATTCTTAAATGCTTTTTTTTTGGGCCTTGCGGTGATCGCCCCCTACAGGACTAATTATTTTTCCACATCTCTATGCGCCACTATCTACAACCAACCATAACTATAACTGACAGTTTTAGTCACAACTGACATGGACACAATGGAAAGTTTCCAAAAATGAATGAATCTGTGGATGAACCAAACTCCTCAGAGACAGAAGTGGGAAACACTTCAATCCAGATTGCGCCTTTAAAGACTAACAGCCATTTCACTGACAATACAGCCTCGTATATGTGAGTGGGATGAGACGGCAATAAACGGAACAGCTTGATGGCCTTCTAGTCTTGGCAAGGCATCCGTTCATCTACATCTTGTTTCATAAATTCACAGCTTGACTCTGATTTCTGCCTCATTACACTGTGAACAGAGAATGGGCCTGTGTGTGTGTGTGTGTGTGTGTGTGTGTGTGTGTGTGTGTGTGTGACTGAGACGTAAGATTACTGTCTCTGTCTCAAAGGAGAGATACTCCCAAACAATTGAAGCAGGCACCTATTTACATACACACACTTGGACGCACGCACGCAGTGAATTGCGTGCACACATCGGAGCAAATGCTCGATAACAAAATACACACTCTTCCTCACACACGCTGAGAAACATGACTAATAATCGCAGAGGGGGTCAACATCAGTTCAGCGTTTGCATAAAAGAAATGGAGCCGCTAGTTTTCCTTAAGAAAGCGAGCTGCTTCTCTTAAACACGAGTGGACAGCGGGAGGGAACAGAAGAGACGAGACCTTCGGTTCAAGATTGAGATTGTTAGCCTAGTAAGACTAGATAGCCACACACACACACACACACACACACACACACACACACACACACACACACAGATATGTCCCTCATGCTCAGCCCCACTCTACTATGAGTATTCATCTTGCTCTCACATCCACTGAGGCTCTATATGGTCATTTCCCTATTTTAAGTAATCTGTTCCATAGTACTAATTGGATTATTAAACACATCGCCGCTACAGAAATGGAATCTCATTACTGTCAGTTACCAGATCAGAATTCGGATTATTTGGATTTAACGAGTCCAAGGGGGCTTAGAGTAACAATTATAAGCATTGTATAAACATGCTTCACGTCGTAGCTATGACCACGAAAAGAATCAGAGTGGTGGCTGAGGGTCATACAAAAAACTATCTTTTACCCAGGAAACCACTGTTTGGGCGTGAAACGAGAAATCAATGTCGATTATATTTTTTCCAGAACTTGCAAACTCCAGTAACGCCACTTCAGTAGTAACTTTTAACCCATACAACAATATTTTCCTTAACCTAAGTAAGTGTTTCACGATTTTTTCCTAAACCTAACTAAGTGATTGTATTGCCTAAATCTTACTAACTCATTGTCATGATCCTCATTTTGTTTGAGTTTCTTTCTGGTTTTATTTTGAAGTGCCTTGCCTCTTGTGTTCCATGTTTGTTTCATTTCCTGTCTTGTGGTCTTCCCTCCTTTGATTCTTTCCAGTATCTGTCTTTGTCATGTTTCGTCCTGTTCCCTAGGATGCTTCTTTATTTTTGTCATTTCAGTGTTTCCTCTCTCGTTTCAGGTCACTACACTTCCTACCTTTGTGTGTTTTCCCGCCACTGTGATTGGCTGCCCCGCCCCTGATTAAATCCAATCACCTACACCTCCCCAGTGTATTTAAACCCTGTGTTCCCCTGTCTCTGTGCCAGTTCGTCTTAGTACATCTGTCTCTAGCGGTCCAGTGAATTCCTTGTTTCATGTTCCTGGTTTTTGTGATCTTTGCCTGTTTTTGCCCAACCTCGTTTTTGTCTCATCCCTGTTGGATTTGTTTGCCTGTATTGACTGCCTTCCTGTGCACGACACCTATCTTGCTGTTGTGCTGTCAAGCAATTGACCTGTTTTTCCCTGTGTTTCCATGGGGAGTAACACTTATTTCCCATGAAGAAGGAAGTTTATTTTGAAAAGATGGTATGCATGTGATGAGCAAAAATTGACATGTGTTGCCAGCTTTTGTAGGAAAACGCATAAACATATGTGGAGTAACTTTTTCGTAAGATATCATAGGAAGCTTTGTATGACGATATAATGCAGACACAGTGTATGTTCACGCACAAACACACTGTTCTCTCATTCAAAAAGGATGCAGCCAGTGTGTTGAATATAACAAAATGCTCTGATGTGAATGAAAAAAATAAAGTGTATTTTTAAAGCTGTGAGAAATTTGAATACCATTACAAATGCAACTCCATACACATTAATGAGGTGTCAACTGGAGTACCATTCCCTTTAGAACACGCTAACACAAACTCCAGTTTCATATCCCCCCCCCTGCCCTGCATCAGCCTGCTGTTTGGGAGCAGCTGTGCCACGCTTTTAAATATGTGTAGAGACACCACCAACACCACACTGTGACTTGTAGAATTATTTTTAGCTGCAGGACACATATTAATGAACCGAACGATGTCTCTGCACCTAAATATTATCATCAGTTTGAGAAAAAAAAAAAACAGAAGAAAATGGGTTCTGTTCTGTTGAGCTCCTGTGGGATTTCAGGTCATTTAGGTGAGTGTTGTGAGTTGTTGTGGCTAATAATGTTCAGAGAAACGCAAGGTATGGCATAGTAGGTTGTTTTAGCTATGGGACAATTGCTAATAAATAAGAGGAACTGCATTATTGTGTTCAGTGTTGATGGGTCGGGTTGGGAGGTGCCCTGAGCAAGGTCCAAGCAGACAAAAATAATAAAAATAAACTTTTTCAGTCCATTTCAAGGTGCTTTGTGACACAGTTTGCTTCTTGAAATAAAAATCACATTTAGAGTAGAACCTGCTAGTGAGCACATGTTCTGTAAAAGCGAGAATATGTTACAAAAAAAACATATCCATCCCCAGTTCCATACAGGTTTTGCTGCTTGCTGACCAGTAGCTTATGGTGGCAAATGTTATGTAAGCTTCTAATAAATAGTAAAATTATTGAGTCAGTTCAAAGTTTTTTTTGTTTATTCTCTACTTTCGCTGTTGCTGCACTCTTAGCATATGCTAATGTCCTAACACTGTTTATTTGTGTGTAACGTGTGTAATGTAATGTTAATGTTTTTTCATATGAACAATGGCTCAAACGAGTGAGTGTAATCAGAAAAGTGGGCTTCGTAGAGACAAACCTCCAACAAATATGTCCTCAGACTCTGCAATGGGCAGCTGTACAGCACCATAAGGCTGACAGACAAAGTGAGAAATCAGCGAGTGAATATAGTGGAGCGTCTAGCAGCGAAGAAAAGTGGGGCGTAAAGCCAGAAACCTGACTTGAATGAAGTATCGAAAAGGTAATTTCAAGTTCACGCAATCAGACTAATTGAAGACAGATTCAAGTAGTCAAGATGATTGAGTGTGCAAACACTATTGTTAAGCAGCCGAGAGCAGCAGTCACTTAATGTGATGTGGACCACTGTGATTGGCTCATAAGAAATCCAATCAAATAGGCTGAATTTGGGAGGAGTTGGAGGGCAGTAATCATACAACAAGACATCGGGGTAATGTTCATTGGAATAGTCGATGGAACAATACATTCAAACAGAACAAAAAACTGGAGGTTGTTAAATAACTAAAATATACAAAGTATATAAGATATTAAACATCAAGGCTGCAAAAGTGTATATATACACTTTGACTATATATATATATATATAGAGAGAGAGAGAGAGAGAGAGAGAGAGAGAGAGAGAGAGAGAGAGAAAGAAGTAGACGGGTTCATTGTGAACTTGTCACCATGCCTTTACAAGCTTCGAAAGTGTATTCAACGAAAAACGGGATGTTGACATAAATTCATGTTTTTCTCGAAATGAGCCGTTGTGAAATCTGACTTATTTTGACAGAGCACGCCATGAATAAGCTTGGCTTATTTTTGTAAACTAGCTTTATGGAACGGGCCCCAGGATTTGGAGGAGACCAAAACAAAGCTAAAAGCCCATTTTATCGTACATGCGACGTTGTCAGGCAGTCGGAACGCACAACCTCAAACCAATGCTAATGTAGCTGTGTGTCTGTGGTGTGAATTAGCAACTGTTTAAGTTAATGTTCGCTGCAACGATATATATAATACAATAAGCCCATATTGTGTTTACAGCTTGTCCCAAGTCTGAAAAGCAGTGCTTTACTCCCTCAGTTTTTTTGTAGAAAGGCTTCAAATGTCTTGCATGTCTACATCAACACTGGAGGTTAGAGAAAATATTTTCCAACTCTTTTATTATAGCTATTTAAAGAGAGGTACTTTGAAGAGGTGAGCTAATGTAAAAGTAAAACTTGGATCTTTTATTATTTCTTCTTCTTTTTGTATCTTTCATCTTCTTATCCTGTGACCCAGAAAAACGTCTTTGGCCAAAAGGCTGTAGACAATGCATTTATAACCCACTATTGGGAGACGGAGAGATTAGAACTGATAACCGGGGGCTTTGTTGTGAGCTTATAGTTAAATATGGATCCATGCTCCAAACGAATCCAGCATACACCTCATCTACATTGACTAAATGATGGGTGTCTATTTATACTTAATCTTCTTTCCCTGCCTTTCTTCTCTGTAAGCCGTGTGAGGAGTTGACCATGTGTCTGACCCGCAGCCACCAGGTTATCTGGGTCGTGTGCTAACCTCAGGGTGGAGCACGTGAACTGGATCTCAGAAATAACATTGTCTTATTTGCGGTTGTTAAAATAACACAGGACGTACTATAACGGGAGGCTGTGTTAAAATGTCAGCTGTATCTGAAAGAACTGGTGTAGATATCAGTGCTGGTACAGCAGCCGGTGAGTTATACTAGTGTTTTCATCTGCTTTGTCCTCTACTGTAGCAGTAAACCTGACCACAGATATGCAATCGCCGTGTTTCAAATAATTCTGACAAATCGGAAAAATCCAACCCCATCTGCTGTTGTTATACCTCTAAGTGTTCCTATTATTTAAATTGACTTTTATCAGCATTGGTGTGGGAATATTTTGAACACTTTGCCATATAGAAGGACGTCATGAAGATAAAGCAAGACAAATAGAGGCAAATTTATACCTGAGTGCACTTAGCTGACAGATATGAAAGAAAACCAACATTATTTACCTTCAGGACTGGAAGTGCATGTACTCAGCAGAAAATTTACTCAAAATTTGACCAAATTGCAGAATATGTTTGAGTCAAAATACAGTAATTTGTGAGGGTTAATTGCACCATAGACTTGTGGAATACTTTGCATATATCTAAATCTGATAGCCATATTCATGGCTAAATATTGACATTAATCTGACATTAGGAAATGTGAAAATGCAACAATTTGAGGAGCTTAATTGTTGCTGTATATTACAGGAAAATTAATAATACTATTGTCTCTGATCTGATTAATTACAGACAGATAGTGATGGTTCTGCTTTCCTATTTTTGAGGACAAGAAAACCATTTTGAAATGACTTATATCCTGTAGTGCTTTTTAAGAACTTGATGCAGTTAAAGCATCCTTCATTACAGGAGATACATATTAAACTTATCATCATGATGAAAAAGCTGGTCTACACAATCACAATATGATTTAATACTAAAGTGACTCAGTATATCATATTATTTGACTCAGACCAGATCTCAGAACTGGCTTATTGTTGATACTCCATGGATACATACTGCATTTGGGAAGACTGCCTTACAATACATCGCACCATAAATGCTATGAATTAAAAGGGATTTAAAACTTTGTGTGACTGGCTATGTTAGTTATGTCCTTACTTTATATCTATTATTTTTTCTTTGCAGTATTCAGGTTTATATGTACTGTCATTAAGATATATATATATTTTTTTCTTTTCTTTTTCTTTTTTTTCCTCTCAAAAATCATGCAACATGTCAGTACAGAACATGTAGTCTGTAAAAACTGAAGGCAAACACAACAGCACAGCATGATCGGTCACATCCTCTCGTCCTTCACACAACGCCCGGCATGACGAACATAAACTTTTTTTATTATATCATACTATCTAGTGATCCTCTCCCTTTACATTCTGAGGAGGCCTCCCCACACTTCAGTCATTTAAGACTAAGTCCTTTTACTCGTGTCTCTCTTGATCTCAATTAACTGACCAGATTAAAAGCAAATAGAAATAAATAGCATGCCAGTGATCACACATGAGAGTTTTGTACAGAAATACAGAAAAGATTTGCATTATGCATGGAAACAAAAACGATAATCACTTTAGCATGTGCTCAGCTGAGATTCCCGGGACATCGGGGAATTCACTACGAGTGCTTTCAGCACGGCTTTGATTGAAAAGGAGCATGCAAAGACGGCGTGTCTTTTAGAGTCACTTAAGTTCCACCGAATGCAGAGTTGCATCGTTAGGGATGAGTGTAACACGAAGATTGATGCGCCCTGTAAAAGCAAAATATCTGGAAGAAAGAGAGAGATCCTCTCAAGTGCCTGTTGAGATTCTAGTGGAGAGAGGGTTCCCCCTCAATATTTAACCACTTAAGCATCACTCTATCAAGTATGTGGGTGCACCTTTTTGACCCTGTCTTCTTTTTTTTCTTTTTTTTTTACATGTCAGTCAGGCCTGCTGCATATATGTCTCATAGTTCCTGACACATTCAATGTCGAACTGGGTCACACGCACACAGAGGAAATGATTTATTTATGCTCGTATACATTGTCCATACATTTCTGTCCATAGCAGCACAGGACATGCAAATCAAATCATGAAAACATACATTCAGAGCGCTCATCTTTTTAGAGGTTTGGCATGTCCACAGGCTGGCTGCACATACATTAAGTGCATGAATGACATTTGAGGGGACATTACGGAGCACATTGCAGCACATTGCAGCACTTACCGGCACGTTATCTAAAACAGCCCATGCTTCACCTCTTATTCCATTATGGTACTTAAAGAAAAATACTCAGAATGTAGTGTTTATCACCCAGGGCTCTTGACAGCTGACATGCTAATGTTTCGGCGCTGCTGACCCGGCGTCTTTTTAAACAAGTAGCTGGAACAAGATGCCGGACACAAACTCTGAGGCTGGGATCACTTAAAGTGCTGCTCCTCCGCTCGCCTGCTATTATTTTGGAGATTTATTTGGTGTTCTGTATCTTTTTGTGTTGTGTTTTTGCTGAGCATTTCACATAGGTCACTAGGAGTCAGTGGTGTTCCAATTCTGTATCAGCACTCATGCTTATTAGTCTATTTTTGCCCCATAATTCTTACATGTTCTTAATGTAAACATTGCGTTAGTGAATCAAAAAGGCGACCTCACATTACATAGCAGACTAGTGAAAGAGCTTTTTGTGTTCATTTTAATACATTTCCTTGTGTAGATTTGTCGTAAACTCACCGAAAGTTACACTTAGACAATGCCTCATTTGTATTTTTAGACATAACATTTCAGAATGTTTTTTGTAAGTATGTAAGTAATCAGCTGGGGACGTTTCATAGTAATATTTATTAGTTTTTTGTTTTGTTTTACCCTATTCACCTTTCAAGTCTTCAAAATGTAATAGCATTTTGGAAACCATATCTTTCATATTTTCCATATTTTTCAAAATATTTTCTTATTTATGGAGTGATACAAAGAGATAATTCTCTCTGTAAAAATATTTTTAATTTTAATATGTCAACAAAATTAAACAAGCATTTTGAACATGGCTTCATTCAGTGTACATATTTCTGTTCTGAAAATGTATTTGAATGAACACATATTTAAAAATATGGTCTTATTTGCATACTGAAACATTTAATTGCAAACAAATAATAATTGCCATAATAAAAGTAATCAACTGGGGAAGTTACATGATGATATATATTAGTTTAAACTTTTTACATTATTCACCTGTTGTCTCCCCTTACCATTATGTAACATGATAAATATGAGCAGCTGCAGCTTGTTTTCATATCCTGTGAGTTTCTGTCACATTGAATATATAAGAGGCTGCAATATGAGCATCTTATTAAGGAGGGTTTGAAGTTACATCCCATCTGGACACCATGACACATCTGGTGTATCACATAGATTACAGCAGTGGTGGGCCGTCAGGGCCAGCAAGGCCTTCTCTGCTGGCCTAAACAACATCACAAAGTTATAGCTATTTTATAATTTAATATTTTTTCATAAATACACTGCATGTATTATAATTTATAAAAATGTTTTTCCCATTATCTTATTTTCTCATTGTACAGCTACTGTCTTCCTCTGTTGCTCTGAATTCCAGCACAGCTTGTTTTAAGTAGAGCTTTCATCCAATCAGATTTCATCTCTATGCTGTCTCTAGGTAAGAAGAGAGGCCCGAGGCCTTCAGACTCACAAGTTAATGCCTTTGCAGTTAAAGTAAATGGGGACGATATTGTTGATCGTCATAGTCTTCAACCAATCAGATCTGTATTTTGACATGTTGGCCGTATTCTTTGACGTGCCAGAGCCTTCTAGCTGGCCTACAAGTACTTCAGCATTATGTGCAGCTCAGTATTAAGGTGCAGCTCTGCAGTAAGGTGCAGCGTGCGCTATGATTGGTCAGTGGGCGAGCACGTGACTATTGTGAAACTTAAGGTAGCCAGCAGAACTTATTTGGAGTAGTACGAGTTGAAATTGAAAGATATGGAAGAAATTATGAAATTTTTAGCATTTTGCTTGGTGTAGATTTTTTATTTTTTTACCTAGCTTTGTTTTTTAACACTCAATGGCTGAAGGAAGAGAAACAGATTTGTGAGTTACTAGACTGCCTTTCTGGAGAAGGACATTTCAGGAAAAACTGGACATTGTAAGAAAGGGTCGGCCAAACCCTCAGCTAGCAGCCCTGACCCAGCCATGAAAAGGCTGTACGAACGATATTCCTGGCTGGCAGAACGTTTTATGGCTAAGAATGCGTTTTATTTGCACTGAGCGTCTTGGTGTTTGGAGCTACGCTAACCTGAGGACGCCATAGCACGGCAGGACACTTTAAGCTACGGTGCTTTTGAAAACATGTTCCGCTGCAGGTTTGCTGGAGTGATTTGTCATGCTTTGTTGTCATATGAATATATGTGACTGGTTCTTGTGAGTTTGTTCTTGTCATTGTGTTAATTATATTGATTTTGACTATATGCATTGTCCGTTAATTACAAAGCATACCGTCATCCGCAGAGTTATTGTCCGGACAATTGAATCTGTTTGGGCTGTTTTCTTTTACAAAGCAAGTTATGGTCTGGAGAAATGGGGATTGTGTGGCGATTGCTTTAGCCCTGTTTGAATCAGTAGGGAACAGTTACCTAAATGCTGCGGGGAGAGTTCGTAGCTTGTGTGCGGCTGTTGTTTTCCTGCTAGCCTCCCAGAACACACGTGCGGTGACACAGCTGTGTTTTGTTTTGTTTGTTTTTTGTTACGGGTTCAGAGGTCACTCAGCCCGTTGTCTTCTACATGAGCGCAGTACACAGAAAACAATTTAAGTTTCTGCATTTTCCAAATGCACTAGTATTATTCAAACGTATTGTTCGGTTCATAAGCCTCGTATCGAGCGGTTTAATACGAATATGTATATTGTTACACTCCTACAAACAAATAACCGTAGCTGTGGCGTCATAATGAGGTTATTAGGAGGTGGTTCAACTGTAGTGGGACAGCACTGAAGGCCCAGGTATAAAATGCACGGCCCGCCACTGAATTACAGAATACGATGAAGCTCTCATTGCCATTACCTTACCAGTTGATACAGCAACATTTTCGGTGTGTGGATCACAAAAATGCACAGATTCAAGTTTGAGTGTTTGAAATTGGAAACACACTCAGAAAGCCACCGGAATGCATATGCATTCACATGCATTACAGGAACAGGCGCAGGTCCTGCTGAGGTGAGCATTGAGAGGGGTTAACATAATGTACTTCTAGGTTCACTTTAAGTTCTCACATTAATTATAGAAATCACACTCAGAGTTTCCTCTGGCATTGCTCTGGGACAAAACCTTGGCAAAAGAAGAAGTTCAATAAAATCACTTTAGCGTGTTCCACTCAAACACACACACACACACACACACACACACACACACACACACACACACACTAATGCATTGTAACAGTCTGTTCTTTCTTTTGGTATTTCGTGGTTGAAATTGAAATTTCAGACAAATTTCAGAAAATATTCTCATCATAAAGTGAAATCAAATCAAATATGCAAATGTATCAGTTCTGTGTTGTTATAAAAACTACAGATACTATTATATTTTGGGGGCGACTAGCTCACTAGGCTAAGAGGGTTGTCTGGGGACCGGAGGGTCGGCTGTTTGATCCTTGGCTGGAACGTGAGTTGAGTAGAAGTGTCCTTGAGCAAGACACTGTCCCCCTAGCGGCTCCCCGGGCCCCTGTCATGGGCAGCCCACTAAATATAGTGTAATAAATATAATAAGCCTACATGCATTTTTGTCTATGGTCTGCAAAACTGCACCAGAAAATTCCACTGGAATTCTTTTTCCATGAATGTGACTTTTTCAGGGATGTCACGAGAACCAATGCTTTGACACCTATCTGGGGGTAAAATTTGGGAAAAGTGACTGCGTAGGCACTGGGTATCAGCGCTCAAGCCTAGTGGTGTACCGTCATAAATCGGCAGACAGAGAGCTACCAACATTAGCTGATGGCAACCGATGGACAGCATGGTCCTTTTAACGGAACAAATAGCTAACGTCAACGGAGGTTGCATTGAGTTACATTATGACGTGTTCAAGCTCCTTTCAGTAAAAATATTTAGTATTAGGCAAAGGTACATTTTAAAGCTATCATGATGTGTTCAAATGTAATCTTGTGTTTGGATTTATAATAAATTCTTCAAAACCAGTATGTGAACTGTAATAAAGGAGTTTATGTTCAAGTGCATGGGATTCATTGTTTTGTTTTTGTTTTTTACTGTTTTATTGATTTGGGTGGACTGGTAGCTGGAGAGGTGCCCCCAAATTGCTTCTTGTGTGCTGTATACTAGGATGGGTTGAAATTAAAAGCAGGGGAGGCTTTGCTTTCAATGATTTCTTGTATTTAATGATATCATATTTAATTTCAGTGCGTAAGAAATAATAATCTCTCTCCTCTCGCCTCTGGTGCACTGGTGCAGTGGAACTACGGGGGGGGCGCGGCTCAGGGATGTGCGGTCAGGGGAGGCAGGCAGAGCCTCACCTGTCATCATGAAAAGTAAAAAACAAATAATATGATCCATGCAGAAAAAGCTTGAGTAGCTTGCACATCTTGTTTATAATTCAGTTTTAAAACCAGATACACCCGAGGGTCCCCCATTTGGACGCAGAGTACATCAAAACTTAGAGAGTTTTGTGTTAAAAGTAACTGGCAGAGAACCCACGAAGAACGAATATAGTGATGTTATAGTTCTGCAGAAACCTCAGCGTCCTGGGAACAACATGAACTAGGTCACTTCTACATGAGACAAATACATCTCCCATCAGCCAAGCAAACAAATAACAAAATATCATAAATCATACTCGATATGACTGGGACAGACCGGAGAAAAAGGCTGCTACACTCCGTTAGCAACGTGCTACCTACGAACATGCAGCATGAAAAAGCACGAGCGCCTGACGGAGATTACGGACATAGTTTCCATTTCTCTCCCCGGTAAACCATCGCAGAGATATTCAGCTTCGAACACAAAAAGTCACACAGCTTTCATCGAATATTGTACTTACTTTTGGTCGAATCTCAGCGAAAAAATGGAATATCTCCGTACTTCCAACGTATGTTTGTCCAGCTGCTGGTGCTCCGTGTGAATCCGTTCGATTCGTGTCTCTCCGACACTCCTCGGATTCTTGGGAGGGTTGGAAGCTCAGCAAATCAGATTTCAGAGCTGGACCTTTTTGAGCTTTATTGGCTAATAGTGCTGTCAATCATCTAGCTTTCAATTCCAGGCAATTCTATTGGCTCCTACGGTTCGAAGGATGTCTCAATGGTGAAAATCGGAGAAGGGGGGGCTGAGATACAGCCCTGAACAGAGAGTCTGAAGCAGGATTTGACCTTAAACTAAATAACTAAAAAGGGCATAGAAAGAGCTTAAAACACTCAAAAAAGGTCCAATCTTCGGTCTATTGATTCAATGAACATCATGAGTGATACATAGAAGTGATATAGAGTGTTTTTGAATTTTAAAAATACTTTTTTATTCAAATATTGGAGTATTTGATCAGTTTTCTAATTTGAAATGCTCTATATTTCATAAATGTTTCACTGTATCTATGTATAGCTGTGTATATAGAGCCTATATCAGTTGTTCTAAGAGCCCAGCATATTAAAAGTCTTGGATACCCATACTTTCCAAAAAACAATACCCTAAAAGTGCTGTTTTTCAAGATCGAGCTTTTGAGTTTTCCAAGTTCTGCTGTGTTCCATCCTTATCTTATGTGAACCAGTAACATGTATTCTGATAGTTCCATGATTTTTCTCATCTCAAAAATATATAATTTTTTTTTTTTTTTTTTTTTTTTTTTTATACAATTAATTAGGTATTTCTTATCTTTATTCGAGCTGAGGCCTGCAAATAGGCCTCGTTTTTAAAAGGAGAACCTAAGAGTTGGGTAAACTAAATTGTGGCACTCTTGTATGTCACAAAAAGCTTTTATTGAAAGCAATCAGAACAAAGTGAATCCACATCAATCATTGCTGGATACCTTCAGGTTTGAGAGAACCTGCTGTTAAATGTGGGGGAATATTCGTTGTTTGCACTTAAAATAAATTAAGTTAATTTTATTTACAAATGAATATTATTATATTATTATTTTCATTATTCTATATGTAGGATTTTTTTATTTTCTTGCACACTAATTCAGTTTGAAATGTGGATTGTTGGACTGTTCCTAACTTCAATTTTAACTAGTCTGAAAGCAATCTAAAATCCAATCTTTTTGGAAATTGATTTTATTATTGCCATTTTTTCAGTAAAACAAACTGTGAATAAACTGTGAAGTAGAAAAGTGAAGTGATATGTACTTATTTTAGAAAGAAAAAACTATATTTTATAGAGTTTATATATTATAATGCAATTAATTCAAAACAAAGACGGTACAACCCATTTGTGGTGGGTGGGATCAGGTGCGGTGGGGGAGCTTACAATGTTCCTATATCATCAAAGGGGGGCTTGACAGAAAAAGTTTGGGAACCACTGCTCTACAGGGAGTTAGGGTACAGAACAGAATCCCAGAACAGGAAGAGATTCAATATCTTGATATCTTGCTCCAGGACACTTCAGCAGGAGGGCATCTTGCCAATACCGGTGCTTGAACTAAGTCCTTAATTACATTCTACCCGGCTCCGTTCCCTCAAATTCCCCCATGTCCTTCTCCATTGTCGTTCAGCTGGCACTCTCATGCAGATCTTGCTCCAATAAATATGTGCTTTTCAGGTCCCAGATCAGCAGCATTACAGGCCGCCAAAAGCAAGAAGGTCTGAGGTGACCGTGGAATGATCTTGCAAAAAGCAAAATACTGGAAAAAATCTTAAAATAGATAAACTCACCCACATCTTTCCTCTCCACTTTTAACCTTTCCCTGAGCCTCTCATTTACTTTTTCTCACTCTGACTCAGTGTCTTTTTCTTGGTCTGTTTCCCATTTCACCTCTCCTTCCGTTCTTCTCTTACTCCCCTTTCTCCCTCTCTCCCTCCACAGCGCTCTACATTTGTTTTGATGTGGAATGAGCATGTTTGATGGGGAGCTGAATAGAAGAGGTGCGGGGGGGGGGGGGGGGGGGGGGGGATTGTCAGAAGACAGCAGGTCCTATATATAGCAGTGAGCGTGGGTAGGTACCGTATTGACAGGAAAGACACATGGTTTCTCTCCAAAGCAAGAGAGAGAGGGATAATGAGCCTGAGAGAGAGAGGTGGAAAGAGACAAATGCTGTGTGTATGTGAGAAACATTGAGAGCAGTGTATTATCAGCAAAACAAACCGATTCAAGTAAACATTCATATTAAAGTTATTAGCATAACTTAATTCAAAGTGCCCTTATTGATCCGATCTGTGGACCTTTTTAACTGCCACAGAACCTTGAGGCCAAAATCTGAAACCAGCATTTTTTTAAATTTTTTAACATGCACTGACAAATATATTATCTGTATTTTGTGTAGCTGATACTGGTAATAATATTTCAGTTTGAAAAATCAGATAAACGTCCATTAGCAATTTTTAAAATCAGACAATCCTGACACAAGCACTCCCTGAACATTTCATGTTGGATTGTATTCAATCCATCTTAAATATTGGGACAAAGTTTTGTGCACCAAACTGTCACTTACTTACTGTTACTCTGAAACTACTTAAACAATAGGGGGTTCGGCAGTCTGAGGGAATAAAGAGTGAAAGTGAAAACACTGACATACAGTATACTGTACACCAGAACAGTGAGTAAAATAAAGTACTTCCCACACATGGAAGAATACGGGGTGATTGTTTTTCTCCACTCAACTGAGGAAATGCTTTTTACATCCCGGTACATAGCATGAAGGCTGTGTGTCTGTTGGGACTCACTCTTTACATATTATTTTCCTCATTGTTCAGTGTAAAGAAAATGTTGCTCCCAATGGCAGTCAGAGCTGAGGTTGTTATTTATGTCTCCCAGAGCACAAAGTGCCAGAAGTGATGGATATTTCCACTTTGCTTGAAGAGACCAATAGCTAACCACTATGACCACCAGCTCACAACCACAGCAACCAGCTGGCCACCAGCTGACCACCAGCTTACCAGCACAATCAACAGCTAACCACCATTACCAACAACTTACCACCATTCCCTTGTTATATTAAAATTGACTACCTAAACAGGGATCACAGGAAAAGATGCATGATGTAATCAAACAAAGTTTGTAATTGTATCTCATTGATATAAGTCTCATTGTCAACTGTTCACTCTCCCACAGGCGATTCAGTATCATGCTACTGCTAATGCAACGCTATCGGTCTGATGACGATTTAGCCTCTGGAAGCGATGGCCAATACGTCAGGGTTTCCATGCAGCCAGTCAACATGTGGATATCCACGCCAAGACTTCTTTCTCTGTGCGCCAGTCATTGTTCACAGTCGGATTAGTAACTTGAATGAAGTTGGAGTTGAGAAGTGACGTCTATGACCAGATTGTTTCACAAGTAGCCAATTAGCCAAGCTAATAAAAAGCTAAATCATCGGCAGACGATAGCAGATTGCATTTCGTCCAATGCGCTCTACCTCTTTCTCTCTCCTGTTTACCATTATTATACCAAAACTTGCTTAAACGTGATTGGTCAATACAATTCGGACTATAAACGGACTACGGATGGAAAACAGAACTCTTCCAATGCTAAAATCTTGTCTCGTTGCCTACAGCTTCTGCAGTCATGTGCAGATATCTGTTTATAGAGATTGTTGCTAATGTAAACATTTCCTGCTGCTGTTGCTTTACTTTAAAAACATTCAACCGACGTGTATTGTGAATAGTTCACAAGAAATGCCATGTGACAGCCGACCGCTGTCATCTTCTGCATTTTAGACAGCTGATCGTCGAGAAGAAGACGAGTAGCTGTAGTGAGCTGATAGATGAAGAGCTAGTGACCAACCCAAAAAAAATGCAGTTGCTCAAGGCATGATGGAAAAAAGGTCAATGACTGACTAAATTCTTTGTTAAAACAACATGAGTTTGTTTGGCTGCACTGTAAACAGATGCACTAGTTGCTCTAATGTCATATTTTGGACAAAATAGCTGCTCAGGGAGAGTTTGCTTCTCCCAGAATTCTGGGACCTGTAGTCACTCGCTGTTACCACCACTAAAGACGAATGTCAGCAAATCAACCAGGACTCAAAGCTTCTTTCTATACAGCCTCAATGAGCATATGTGACCATTATACATACAGTAACTGAATTGCACATTAAACATCCATACATACAAGTATTGCAGATGGATTAACAAGCCTTATTGTAAAATATAAGTTAGTTTTCTGTCATCATCATGAACAGATTTAACCATATTGACTTTTACATTAGCTCATGCTGCCTAGTTAATAGGCAAAGTGCAGCCAAATGCTCCACTCTCATATACATGTGCTCAATCCATTATGTCTCTATGTCTCTACTCTCTGTGAAGCGGTAATCCTCCCCGGGCTGGACAGATTCACGGCACTACTTTCCTCTGCTGTAACGCTTCATCTTCTCTTTCTCAGTTCACCTCTCTCTTAACTCTGCTCTCTTTCTCTCTCTCTCTCTCTCTCTCTCTCTCTCGCTCTCTCTCTCTCTCTCTCTCTCTGCTGCCATACCTCATAGACACTTATTATTGCTCATTCTTCCCCATTTCTCCCTCCTTGTCTCCCGGTCCAGGTCCATTCGATGACACTTAGCAATAAATAGCAGTAGTAAATGTAATTGTAATGTATCCGAGTGATACGAATACGAAAACAGCAGGGATTAAATCAGCAGAATCAACATCCGCAATGGGCGAGGTAAAAAGAAAAAAGAAAAGCTATAAAAATAAAGTGAGCAAAGTGAAGAGATAAATGTCAAGGTAAAAATAAAGCAAGGAACAATAACAGTTTTATGGGACTCTTAATGTGTGTGTGTGTGTGTGTGTGTGTGTGTGTGTGTGTGTGTGTGTGTTTATCTGCCTCCTCCAGTTCACCAGTTATTGTTGTTTTGCTCTCAGAGGGGAGAGGAAATGGGGGAACAGCTCTTAACTTCCGCGGCTTTAATTGCATTCACTAAGTCCGACTCTCTGCTCCTCCACTAGAGTCAAACTCTTAAACAGAGTCAGTGTGAAAGTCGGGCATTAACTCACGTGAACAATAAAAGACACAGGCGATTCTTAGCTGATCGTAATGGCGACACCGCGTGAAACTGCGTTGACATCATCTTTAACATGACACAAACACAGAACTCGCCATTTCATAGTGCTGTCCAAATCTATATATAGTGGACTCAGAGTATCCCACAATGCACTTTGAAAAGTAGTGTACAATGTGTACTATAGTGTAGTATGTACCATCATGCATAGCCCTAAAGGAAAAATGGCAGAAGGACAACAGGAGGAGCAACGACAAATTGTTGTGGCGCAAAGAAATATTTTATTTAATGTATCACAAATGTCCGCTTTGTATTCTATTCATTTGGGAAAATATGCTTATCGTCCACACATTGGGATACCACTTTACTCCTTCCGTTTTGACCTTTCACAATAAAAGCTCAAGACATACAGTTTTACACTATATCACTGGGGGGGAGCTTCAATTCACTCAGCATTTCACTCAAAAGCAACTCAACAAAATAACTTACAATATGTATTTATCATTAAAAAATCCATGTCTGTGTTTGTTGTGAATGGTCTACCAGCCGGCATTGTACAGGCTTGTCTTAATTGTGCGACAACAATGACATAATCAACAGAGGAGAGATAATGACCCGAGTAGCCTCTCAAAGGGTTATTTTTATTTTGCAGATAAGCTCACTGTATAGAACTCCCTGGATGGCGAGTAGGGAGTACTGCACCAGCAAGTGTTCTCTTGCTGGTTCCTCTCATAGTCAAAGAAACAGAATCCATTAAATGGTTTAACAGGCTGCCATTTAAAAGCAAGAGTCGAGAGAATTAAAGAACATTGCGGTTGCTTGTAATGGTAGCTTGAGTCTGTGCAGGATTTAAGGCTTCAAGCTAGTGACGATTCTCTCTGATCAATCAGTGGTCTCCAGTGTTTTGGCTCCACCTTTCAGTATCCGCTCAACTGGTTTGGAACGGCGGTGATACTTTAAATAGAACCAGGTACCATCTGCAACTTTTTTCAATGGAAAACCCCAAAAGAATAGATCCAAACAGGCAAGTCGACCGTGCCATGCATTGTAAATAAAGTATATGTGTAATTTTCTTCAGCTTCGGCCCATGTAAATAAAGAACACATTTCAAATAAACACAGCAGAACCCAGTCCTCTCAGGTGTTCCAAATGCTCCATTTTTGTGGAGGAATCTTTATCCAGTTAGATCAGTTCCATTCCTCTTCCCGATCTGTGTCTGGTGACCGACCTGCTGCGCTGTGTTTCTTTCAACGTGTGCACAATCAATGCGTTCCTCCCATGGGGACTGTCGCACTTATTAACCAATCGATAGCACTGCTCCCATTAAAGTTATTTCAGAATCTATACTGCATTCAGATTATAGCTATGAGCTAATCCATACCATTAATATTCCAATCAACGGGGGTATGATCACTGGAGATGGGAAGCGTCTCGGAGCAGTGCTGCATTAACCGCGGAATCGATGAATGAGTAAAATAAATAAATACGTGTCACTGTGAGCGGAGCGAACTACAGGGGCCAGACCAGGGCCAGCTGTTCTTTTAAAGGGGCCAGTTACCATAGCGCTGGCTGTCAAGGCTTGCTGCCACAGCAGCACCAGCCCAGAAAAAACACTACTGTCCAGCTTCTTATAGTTTAGCTGGACATTTATGGGCCAGTACTTACCAAAGTTATGGAAATTACACTTAAGAATTCTCTAGAGCCAATTTAAGAGGGAAAAGTTCTTCCCTAAAAGTGTAGAGTAAGACATTTGTCAAGCAGCTCACACCTACATACAGTAAAGCAGTAACCTTTAAGAGCAGCTCTCAAGTGATCACATGATTAATACAACTGTGAATCAGACCTCCACTGTTAACTCCCAAAGACTTTATATTTCTCAGAGACACTATTTTGTATGATTTTTAAAATTGTAAAATCATCTCAAGAAGTAATGAACATTACAAATTATGAATTAGCAACCAAAACAACCTGTTTGTTTTTAATTGATCAAAACGGAAACTCCATCTATCCAGATCTCACCCCTTTGCAGACTTTGTTGCTCAATAACAACGTCACCTGACTTCTTTCCATCATAATTCATACCGCCACTAGAGGGGTTTGACACTTAGCATCAGCATCTGTAAATGTAGGGAACTTGCTGAAATGATAGATGCTGTCGTTCTTCTGGAAAGCAGAACTCGCTCACTACTTAATTGTCTACACTACAAGATATGGACATTTTCAGAGTTACTATGTCACCAGTTTAAGAGAACAACTGAACCAGTTGGCTCTTCCCAAAAAAATTCTAGTGCATGTCCTAAGCTCACCAAGACACTTAACCTCCTTAAACCTTGGTTGACACAAGTGCATGTTATTGAGGTTTCTCTTTACCGATTTATCGCCCTCCCTCCTGCACAAAGACTCCCCAAGCTGTCGCAATAAAAAGAATAGTAGCTGCTTGTTAAAACCCTCCTTATAGCTGCAGTTGTGTTGACTGTGTTCAGACACCGGCAGGAAGAATGGGAACGCAGAAGACAACCTGTCCACCTTTGGCGCAATCAGCCCGCGTCTTAGTGTCCTCAGACCAGTTAAACAAGAACATGTTCTTCTTTTCTGTTGGATGCTGCAGCCCAAGAAAGTGTCCTCGGTGGGCGACCAGAGCGAGGTTTTAATAGAGGTTAAGAAAAGTCTCACCCTGGAGCAAGCGTCTGTACTCTCGGAGTCACGTCCCCCGGCAGCCACACACGCACAAACACACACACACACACACACACACACACACACACACACACACACACACACACACACAGCAATGCTACCCTTCAGGTGCAGTGTGTTCTTTATTGAAACAGACCTCAACCAGGAGAGGTAGTATAACCCACGTGCAGGAAGCAACAATGCCTCATTCCTTCAGATATGCGGAGAGCAAGAACAAAACACACACACTAAAACACACACACACACACACACACACACACACACATGCACACACACAAACACACAAAAACAACAAGGTAGGTCTAGGCCGCGCCAGGTCAGAGCAGCAAGGCAAAGCTAATGGATGCAGACAATAGGTGTGTGTGTATAATAATGTGTTAGTGTGTGTGTGTGTGTGTGCGTGTGTGTGTGTGTGTGTGTGTGTGTGTGTGTGTGTGCCATATGTAGACAGACTAAGTGTGTGTGTCTGTGGATGTTTACATCGCTAAGGGCCATGTGTGACCCTGACCTCAACCACTTGCATGACCTCAGCATGTGCATAACTACTGTGGCCTGCAATCACGTGTGTCTATGTGTGTGAGTGTGTTTGTGTAGGTGCGTGTGTGAACATCAGTGTGCAGAGGCACAGAAGCAGCAGGATTTAAGATCAAAGTTAGTGGGACGTAAAGTAAAGAAAACCCAGCATTCATTGCCTGTATGAGCTGAATACACAGATTGGACATAATTATAGACTGGTTTTGTTATACCTGGCATATTGATGGGATTAATATATAGGGTTATTGGTCCGTCCCATCTTGTTCCATAAAATATAATTGAGAAACTAGTTTTCTTCATTGTTATGCAGCATTTTGAGGTTCAAAGGAATTCATTCAAGATTTTTTTTTTCCTCAAGGCAGACAGCGACTTATCTCAACTTACAGGGTGGGGAAGTTTATCTGTCTGTTTCTTATTCATTTGCAACATTTGTGCTTCAGAAAGGCAGATTCACCTTACATTTAACTTTGTAACTTTAAGTTCTGTCAGATTTTGCAAAGACCTTTTTAGTAGACCTTTGTACACATTCTTATAATGTGTTATAATCTACTTATAGCACTTTATAGTTTTAGATTTGAGTCATAACTATCCATAATGTTTCTTCACAAAACTAATAACACAGTATACATCATTTTATAATGACTTATAAGGTCAAGTATCATAATACTTCACACTGACTGGTCTCTCACTTATTTACTTTGGAAGGAACATAGTGTATTATGAAACTATTAATTATAATCACTGCTGTAGAATGCGATTTTCAACGATTGGTCATTGTTTGCTTTAAGTACACATTTTATTTGTTGTTCTTATACACTATATAATGTATTATTTTTTCACTTTAATTATAATGTATGACAACTATGGTAATTATAAAGCACTATGATCCTTGCAAAGAGAAAACAAACCCTCAGTGAGTGACCTGCAATTAGTATTATGACACTCGGCTTTAATATGAGTAATGATTGTTATGAAGCATTATATCATATAGATGTATACATATAGAGTGCTTCTAACTATACTTATACAGTGCAATACACAGATTAAATTGCATTATAAGTATGTTAATAATGCATTATAGACATGGGCGTCATAGATTTTGTATAAAAATAAAGTATACACTTCATAGTGTGCAGATATCTCTTTTATCAATAACCACACTATAAAAAGCCCAAAACAAGCTACTCTTCCTGACTTTTGAAATATCTTTGAGATGTTTTCTTGCTGCACCCTTAAACATAATGCTTAAGTGAGAAAACATTCATTAGTAGACAGTCAATCCCTCCTTCTGTTTGTGATACTATAAAATTGGTCCGATATTTGCTAAAATGCCAGCACAAAGTGTTCACAAGCAAAAAAGGTGGACATCTACAAAACAATGTGAAACAGAATCCTCTCTTTCCTGTTCAGAACACTCTGTACCAAACCGTATTACAACTGCTGTCCGAGGTGCTTGGTTATCTCAGTGGGGGCAGAATTCCTGCTGTTAACAAGGATGAGACAAAATCTCAACAGAATTGTACTATCACTGTTATTATTATTATCTATGTGCTGATTTGAATGTATTGCCCAATATGTTGATGGATAACATCTGTAACAAAAGCACAAGCTTGTTTAGTGAAACAATGAATGCAAAGGCAGGAGCACTAGTTTGATTTGCAAATCTTGCACTTTTTTTTTTTTACTTTGAACGAATAACCCTGGCATTTATTATTGATCGTCCATAAAGCTACAGCGTGCAAAGGAGACAGATTGAGACAACAATGGTCAAAGTTGATGCCGAGGCTTGCATATGCGGATTATAAGGACCACATGTCAAAGTCCAAAACTACACTTCCTATATTGCAATTCAAAAGTGTCTCTTTGTCAGACCCTTCCTACCTGGTACATGACCTTTGTTTAGCCAGTGTGTTTTTTTATACTCAAGTAAAGTCTCACCAAAGTAACATTATTCTGCGGCCCAATGTCCAAGAAAAAAAAATGTTGGCATTGTTGGTATCACTTGGGGCGACTGTGGCTCAGGGGTAGAGTGGATCGTCCTTCAATCAGAAGATCCCAGGCTCCCCTAGTCTATGTCGATGTGTCGTTGGGCAAGACACTTAACCCCAAATTGCTCCGGAACATACATCAAATTGCCTTTGGTGTAGCTAGTCCTGATGGGCTGGTGGCACCTTGCATGGTAGCCCCTGCAATCAGTGTATGAATGGGTGACTGACATGTAGTGTTAAAGCGCGAGTCGGAAGACTAAAAAAGCGCTATACAAGTACAGTATACTGGTACCATTTTACCAGTGCTCTCGGATACGTTGAATGTGACATTTTTGCATTCAGTCAGAGCAAGTGCTGTAGTATATCGAGCAACCGTAATTGAAAGTTACATGGTAAAATGACAAGTATAACAAGCAATGAAAGACCACTAAGGTGTGTGGTTGTGTTGGAAGGGTCAAACAAACACAGGATTCTCAGCCAGTAGACCATTGTTAGAGTCCCGTGTGAAACCAAAAAGTCAATATTGACTTTACGATTGTTACGTAACTTTCTTCTGCTTGCTACGTAATGTTACGTAAGCAAGTTGGCTAAGGGCGGTTGTTATTTATTTACGTTGTTACAGTTGTCATATTACGTTATTATTTTAACACAAACCATGTGACTTCAACCAAGTAGTTTTGATGCCTGAACCTAACCAATCGTTTAACAACCACAACCATGGGTCATGGTTTGTTTCTGCAAGTTTGACACATGTAACATATTTGTGAAACATTGTTTATGTTCAGAAACGCAGACGTTTAATGTATCTGTTTTAAGAAACGTACAATGCCAACATTTTTTCTGGCGACTGGGTTTTACTGGGTGTGTTGAATGCAGTCTCTCTTCCAGGATTATGAAGTAATCCTAACCTTGAATAGCATTTTTTTTACTGCCCCCAGATGCAGCAAAAACACATCTTAAAAGCGACATAAGAGATGAGTGTTACGTATGTAATGTGCATAATTAGACGCTATCGAGGCTAAACAGACCGTCGTAAAGCATGTAAATCATTTAGCGGGTCGTTCCACATGACAGAGAGACGCAGAGACGGAAAGAGAGAGGCAGGAAAAAACAAAGTTGAGAGGACCGAAATAGAGGAACACAAAACAGATACAAAGCTGTGAGTCATAAAAGAGAGACAGAGAAAAAATCCAGAGTGGGAGAGAGAGAAAGAGCCTCCAAAGGCTGTTAAAATAAAACCAGCTAAATTAGTTGATTATATAAATAAGCTCAGAAAATAGAGAGGAAAAACACAGAGTGAGGGAGGAAATGAAAGGCCAGAGGGAAGGAGAGCGCCATGGATAGAAGAACAGTAGAGAGAGAAGTGGGTAAAAATTCATTTTGAGGTTTGAAATTAAAACGGCTAAATGATCCGATTATCTAAACAAACCAAGTGATTTGAGTTTGGACACGAGTGAGTTCAAAGGGAGATGTGGAAGAGAGGTGGAGAAAAAGAGGAGGCAGCAAGAGTCATTAAAAATAGCTAAATCAAATGCTGTTCCTAAACAAGCTCAGAGATTTGCAATGCTAATCATCACAGGAGCGAGGTCAGCACGCCACTACAATCACCGGAAAATAATCTTTTTAATGCACCAAAATGAACAAACTTAGTGGTTCAACCGGAATATGACAGAAATGCTCAGGACCACACACACACACACGCGATTAAACACACACTCAATGTGATATTTCCTCAATGGTTCACAGGCATACCTCTGAGCAAGACTAGAGGCTGCCAATCCAAGCAAAGCCCCGGACTAAAACTCCCATAATGCTCTCAAAATTCAAACACACCATGAGGGTTCATGTGAAAGCAACCATGATTCAATTACAACTAAATAAAAGGGCTAACAAAATATTTGCAGCCTGACCTGACTCAACCCTGTTGGGAGAGGGGGGGGGGGGGGGGGGGGGGGGGTCTGCTCACAAACCCGAGCTCTCTGCATGCATACATGTTCTGCATTTACACATTTTTACATGCTCTTCTCTCTTTTATTTGGCTTTGAGCTCATGTCAATTTATGCTTTCTCCAATGCACACATACACACACATAAACACACACTTAACTCAAGCCCAGAGGGCATATTTGAATACATGCATCGGGTTGCACTGGTCAGAATGTCCAGAGGCACTGCTTGACAGAAACACACACTCTCTAAACCTTATCCATTAGCCGAGGGCTGCCGAGTCAATGTGCCTGAGGAAGAGAATAACACTAATTCATTTTAATAAGTGTGGCTTAGATGGAGAAAACCCTAAAATATTTAAAAAGTAAAGTGTGTGTGTTTGCATGTTTAAGGTGATGATTTTAAGAGAATGCTGCTGGGACAGGTGGTGATGGAAGAAGAATTGGAATATTTTACAAGTCAGGCAGTTCTTATCCAGCATTCATAGCTATGCCTGCGAAAATGAATGCGCTGTAATTCATAGATATCCCACAAAATCAGTTTATATGTAATCCACGTAATCATGAACCAGGAAGTATTAAGACTACAATAATCCACACCAGGTGGGTCGGAGTTGAAGTGGATGAGTCAATCTCTTTCAGCCAGGAGACCGCTCTTAGTGTAAAACGAAAAAGTTTGATGTATTTGTCACGGAATTTCTGTACTTAAGTAAAGGCACTTAGACCACATGCACGTAACGAGCGGATATTGACACATATTGCTGAACATTCATAAAAAAAGGACTGACAGATGAGGAGTAAATGTTTAGTATGATATCATACGAACTGTTGTTTGAGTATACAAGAGCCGAGGCATACTGAACGAAGAGGGATTTGTTCTGTTTGTGAGGAAAAACGCAAATATCGTATTAATGATGACGTCTTACAACGTTGCACAAGCACTAGTACGACCATATGGAAATACTCCAGCATTAAAATGTTTTACTTAAGTCAAAACACAAAAGTATTATCAAAAAAATATACCCAAAGTATCAAAAGTGATGCCCCAAGCAGCAGAAAGTAGAAAAAAGTGAATAACAAGTAACTTATATCAAGCTTTTCACAATCCCTCTTAGTTAAATCAAACTAATCCTCCTTCCTAAGAGCAGACTTTCAAAGATGTTTGCTACACCGACTTTCAGCAAGGAGATTACTCTTCAGTATGAAATGGTTGTAACTGTAAAGTATAGATGTTGATGTATTGTAGCTTCACTGACAGTTGCGATTTGGCTACTGAATGTACGTAAGTAAAAATGGAGGACCAACATTTGGTGACAAGTCTTTGGTCAGTTAGATTCTGATTTCCTACTCTGACATCCTTACTAAATACTAACCCAGTGACTTGAAACACTTTGTATTCAGAAACCATCTTGTATTGCACTTGACCGTGAAGTTGTTTCCATGTTGCAGTCGCTTTCGTAGTCCGTGTATGTGTGTTTTGCTTCTTTCAACTACCGTCTTGCGTCTGCAACTTTTCGACTCGCTCCATTTGGAAGAGGGATCCACTCTCTCGCTTGCATTTTAAATCATCTTAAAAGTGAAAGGGTAGCTTGTGCTCTGTCTGCGTGGGTGCTAATAATTTGATAAGGGTAAGAACATCTCGTCTACCTTTTGTGGTTCTAAGTGTAGGCACGCAGATGTGTGTGCCCTCCTCTCCGGCTGGTTTTTCTCTGACAGCCCAAAACACCTTTCGTGAATAAAACATCAGGTATAAAGCCTCAGTATATAATCCAATCTGACGGCCCCAACAGCCAGTAACGGTTGGGCTTCAGATGGCTGCTGAGGGGGTTGTGAAGGCTGTATAAAGAATGTGACCTTATATTTTTCAATCACTAATTGACTGTTGATTATAACCCCTTCCCTGAACAGCAGTTATTCAATCAGAGCTTGGTAAACTTTGGATTTCTAAATACTAAACACAGGGGAGTCTTTTCTCAGCCTTTACGAAAAGCATTAGAGGCTGCAATAAACACTGTTTGTAATAACATAGGCTGCAAGCATTAGTATACCAAGCTAACAACTAGCAACCTACAATAACATATTCCAGTGTCAATGTCATTAGCTAGGGCAATTTTGTGGGATTACAGTTTAAGTGTATTATAAAGCCCTTTTCATGATAGTATTTTCACCTGATAGTGTTCCCCCACTGTGTGGGCTACTCGCTCTCACTAATAACTCTTTAAATACCGACTTCTGACACCAAAGCAGCAGCTTTTAGCGCCTGTAAATCCAAACCCACTTGTGTCATTATTAGACAGTCAAACATTACCATGGAACAGTGACTTCACATAAGCTGGCCTGACACTGCAATACATAAACAGTAGTGTTTTGCCTAAGGACATGTAGCTTCTAGCATTATTAGCCAATCTCGTATGTAGCCACCCAGCATAAATTTAAACTCAGCAGGAAAGACGGTGTTTTGAGCTAACTCAAGGAGGTAATGTTACCTTAATTAAGCTAGCTACAGCTGATTAAATCTGCTCGTAAAGTTGTCATTTCAGCTGGCTAAAATCATCATTGGCTAGAAATGAGAAGCCTGCCTTTGCCACGTTCAGGAAATGCCTGTGTCATAAATGACTATAAATTATGAGTGGATTGTTATATGAACTGTATATGTGCCATCCGAGAATGTAATGCTGGACAACATAACAAACGGAACAATGATTGTGTTGGTAAAGGTTGCTAGCATGCAACCAGAGCCTGTTTTTAGTCATTAAGGATATATTTTTGTCCCTGCATGCAATGACGTTTATATCAGCAACAAAGTCCTCTAGAACATCAGTCTTACGAGGTGTTTAGTGTGTTTATGTGCATTCCCCGCAGAAAATCTCATATTCCACTGAAGTCTTGCACCGGTTAATCTGTTTACATTTGAATGTTCATATCCCAGTTACAGATAAATCACCAAATATTATTAACATGCAAACAAGGCTTAAGCAGCGTGTGAGAACAAACAGTAAATGGGATGAGGTGTAAACATGCCTCCGTATTAAAATAACTACCTTCCATCCATCTTGGATTGTCATAATTGGGATACGAATGTTATTACGGGATGGGTGGAGGCGTCTTGAGATGCAGCTTTTTTTGGGTGGAAATAATCTAACCTGACTTCGGGAGCCAGTATGCAGCCGGTGAGGTCAATCACGGTGGACTTAAACTTTATGCAGGTTATTTAAATAGGGCAGGCCTTCGTTGTGTAGGTGGTTTTTCCTTGACAGCTAAAAACACCTATGATGAATAAAACATAATTTGTGAAGCTTCACGACTTAATCCCATCTGAAGGTCCCGACCACTCGTAACACGCTCCTCTCTCTGATGATGGACATTGGTTTTTAATTGCCGTGCGGACTGTATGCGTAGCTTTGGGTCTGTCTAGTGAAATAAGGCTAGAGGATCCACTCCAAAATCGAAATGCCCCGATGTGTTGATCATTGCATTTCATCACTAGAGTTTTATAGAAATAGTACCACATGTTGTTTTACTGTTTAATATATGGATATTTCCCACAGCATTTGAAGACAGTATGTGTGTTCCAGCTTTAGAGTTTATAGGTGAAATCATGTCAAGCTAACTAACTCTTGGCATAAGAAACATGACAGCCCTGTTATTGACTGTGTGTCTATGTGTGTGTGTGTGTGTGTGTGTGTGTGCTAAAAATACATGAACTCTGCAAGACCCTTTTGTCTTGTGTCAGTCTCCTGGAAATAGCTTGAAGGGGTGGGGTGGGGGTTTGGCGGGTTGATGTACTGAGGGGACGGATGGACGAATGACGACTGAGCACAAACAGAGACAGAGCGAGCAGATAAAACACAGAAGAGAGAGAGAACAAGATAGAAACAAAAAAGACAGAGAGAGAGAGAGGGAGAGAGCCTCTGGCCTGTTCTTGTTCTCCTTGTTTTGGAGTGGTTTAATGGCTGCCGCAAAACACACACACACACACACACACTCATACAGACACCCTGGACCAGACAACTTACAGACCATGCATCTTGTGCTACATTTAAGTGCTGTTGGAGATATTGCTGTTACAAATCAAGCGGACACAAACACTAAACATTGTCGTAGTGGCTGAATATAATGGGGAAACACATTTTGTGCCCTGACATGATTGTAAATGTGTAACTATATCACATGTATTCAGTCCACCCATATGAAAAGGTAAAACGGACTACTTCCTAGGGTAGAATGGAATGGAGTTCAATGTTGCCTGTGAGAACTTTCAGATGCAGAAACCTGATTTCTCATTTCTTCAACCCACTCTTTCTAAGAGAAGGTCAATGATGGAGAATTCTGCAAACACAGGGTTAAGTTCTATGCTATCATTTTTTTTCATTTGTAATTCCGGCACTACTTCTGTGTGGCGCTGCAGAGCTGGGCTACACATGAGGAAATAAGAACATTTCAGCATCAATATAGAACGGATGTAAAACTGCTTCATTTAACCCATCGTTGGTGTTGTTATTTATACAACTATTGGTTTACCGGATAAAAGACAAGCTCTTGTCTGGAGTAGTTTTCTACCCTTGTACGTTACATACTGTACTGGTTTAATTTTCAACTTTTGAGCTATGAACTATTATAGTCGGCCCATATTTAAAGCTATACTAAGTAACTAAACAGTGCATATATCTCATATACTAAAGTAAATGACCTTGATGCTGAAATGTTCTTATTTTATACAAACATATAAAATCACTGTCTAACTGTTTCTCCGACAACACTGGAAGAAAGATTTGAAAAATGTTGATAAAGATTGTGAAAAATGAAACCCGAATCTGCATGGTTGGATACCACTAGAGGCATGAGAATAAATAAATAAGTAGATGAAATAGATATAATTGCCATAAAAAGGGTTGTCCAACCCCATAAACCGGTGTAACTCATAGAAGGATATGGAATTTTAAAGAAAATGAGGTGAATCTGGAAGAGTGTGTCTCTTCATTGTGTGTATGCACATATTGCTGATGGCTTTATTTGTGGTGACAAACGACTGAAGGTCATAAATTTAAACCAATTCTTATCATTCATCTCTACATTGCTGGTTTTGAGGACCACAAACCCAGTATTTTGCTGTGATAAATGGTAGATGTGACATTTATGTGGCGGCAAACGTGGTAGCTGTATCAACAGCTCTCTCTCTTTCAGTTCTCACACACACATAAAGCAACTTTTTAGCTACTCTGTGAAAATACAAAAGCATGTACTCGGCCCACTGCTCTGCTCCCCCATTGCTGCCTGAAATAAAACAGTAGCAGGCCTGTACACTTCCACCAGCTAAGTGTAACGCTCGCTGAAGTAGAGAACCGTAACAACACAGCAGTTCGACTGACCTCCCTCACACCTCCACCCACTGAAAGTTAACTTTGCCTGCAATCCTCGTGGAGAGATGAGAGACGGAGAGTCTTGGTATTGGACAGAGCAATAGATAGCTCCATAAAGATGGAGGGATTTGTAGCCTGGACCTCTGTGTGTGTGTGTGTGTGTGTGTGTGTGTGGGTTCGATGTGATGGGACGGAGTTTATGAACCCATAAACTCTTCGGGGATAAACGTCTCGCACAACACCACGAGGTTAAACGGCAAGTAGAAAGAAATAGAGAAAGAAGAGCTATGAGGTTCATTTAAAAGACAGACAACAGAATGAGATGAAGTGTCTCTCTCTCTCTCTCTGTCTCTCTCTCTGTCTCTCTGTGCAGACGTTTCTACTTTGGTTAAAAGCCTGTTCCAGCATCCCCTGCCTAAAAATCCTTATGTAAGCCCCATCTACTGTGTGTGTGTGTGTGTGTGTGTGTGAGCGTGTCCTTGTGTATTTTCATACATGCATTTCTGGTCACTGCAATTAATTTTTCAATGCAGGCAGTATTTTTCCAGCACTGCCTATATGTGTATGTGTAAGCTATTCATGATTGTGTGTACAGACAAATACAGGAGTGTGTTTGTGAACATACACGTATGTTTGGTATCTGTGTTTGGCATCTGTGTCTGGTCACTCTCCATTGTGTGTATGTTAATGTCTATCTCAGGACCCATCGCAACGGACAATATTTCTGGTATTCCGCCGTCGCCAGCAGATATTTAGCCCCAAGACTTCCTCTTCAGTGAAAAGGTTATTGTTTACAGTCCAATTAGCAACTTCAGATGCCAGAATGGCAGAGAGAGAGGATTGTTTTTCACAATTAGCCAGTTTACACGAAGCTAATAGTTTGTTTTATAGCTAATAAAAAGCTAAACCATCCGAGCAATTGTGAAATCTGCAGATTCTTCATGCATGTACAAACTTTGGTTTATGGAAACTTTCTATTTGACTGGGTCATAGCAAACCTTCTCTTCTACATGTATTAAACAAGTAGCTTTCAAAACCAGCTTATTTTTCTAGTATTAGTAGGTTTAGGGAAATGGTTTGGATTTAAGTATGTCTGTAACATAACTTACGTATGTAGTGTTACTTAAGTACGTAAGTTACGTAACAAAATACTGTGAAATAAGTCAATGTTGACTTTAGGTTTCACACGGGACACAAACAAGAATCTCCCGGGTGAAAGTCTTGTTTGTTTGACCCGTCCAACTACCCAAATGACCTGCCTGCATTTATTTATTTGTTTATTTATTTTGCAGGGACAATGCACACCAATGAACAGTCAAACTGTAAGTGAGCCAGAGTTAGCCAGAGAAGCTAGTTTTCATCTGCTGTCCCCGGCCAGATGTTTGAAGGCAGCCTAAAATTTGACTTTTTATGCTACATCACCCAACTCTTTCCTTTACCCCCGTCATAACTACTACATCCTTTAGAGGCCAGCGTTGTCTTGTTGTATTTGTTTCCATGACAAACCATGATGATAACAGCCTTCTGAACCTACTATAGGTGTAGCAGCCCTTCTAACTCTTAAAGCTGGTAACCACTGATAGCGACCAAAAGCATGTTCAAACTGGGTCCAATCTCGTCTGCAGTTATGCTAGCAGCTCTGTGGGTCTGTACTTGGCCACTGCAAAGCCTTGAGCTAAATGCTAACCTCCACCATTATCATCTAATCAATCCTCACTGCATCTAATAGTTATTGATACATTCACTTTGGACCAAAGAAGTGTACATAGACCAACTTTGCAATAATATTCATCCCATTAAATTCATTTTCAGTTAGCATTCTAATCCATCATAAACTTTAGCAGCTGTTTGACTGTGAATGACACTGCCACTACTGTCTGAACAAATTTGCAAGGTCAGAATATTTTGTCAGGCTTGTACCAAAGCAAACTTCTTTTTGTAATACTATAAAATACTGTTTAAGAAATTGAGATATTCAATGTAAATAAACTGTTCAGTTTAAAGCTTGACTGAATCACAGCTGGTTTTCACTGCCAAATTATGAATTATGAGCACAAAATACAAAAGAAAAATATAAGAGGGTTCCATTGCTTCAAACCAGCAACATTGTGACAGCAGCAACTTTTTTAAAATACCATCCTGGGCTCCTTATTATGATTTTTTTTTTTTTTTACTTTTTTATTTAATTTTAAAGAATCAAAGGCCCCTTTGAAACATTATAGCTCATTAAAAAATCTACCCAAAGAACACTTGAAGAATCCTTGCCTCTTCTTGTGTTTGATCATCCTTGACAAAGTAGCTTGAATTAGGTTTTAAAAGCATGTTTTGAGAGCAAAACTCTCTCTCCCATGGGTCTCTTTGCTTTTCTACTTCTTGCAGTGTGGAAGAACTTAGAGCTCAAACTGCAAACATGGCTTTGTACAAAACTAAGGAAGAAAGATAAAACAATTGAAATAAATTAAACACAGTAGAAAGAGATTAGACACAATGAACAATAGCTTGCTCTTCATTACATTCAACACAACTGAAATTTTCAATAATTGATAATTCACAATCAAGTCATGTTGCTAAAACACAAAATACAGCTGACAACGTTATATGCACCAAAACCAACAACAAGCCAAACAGAGCCAGCATTCAGCTTTTCATTAATATTCAGGACGCAGGTGGAGGACAGCAGCCTGGCACTGTGGGGGTGTAACACACACACACACACACACACACACACACACACACACACACACACACACACACACGACACACACACACACACACACACACCAACACCCACCCTCTCTCTCTCTCCTTGAACCCCCTGTTCTAAGTCCTGCTTCCATCAAGACACCAGAGCAGGAACTCATTCTTTTTCAGTCTCTCTGCTTTATACTAAGCTAGTCTACTACTGAATCCTCTCTCTCTCTCTCTCTCTCTCTCTCTCTCTCTCTCTCTCTCTCTCTCTCTCTCTCTCTCTCTCTCTCTCTCTCTCTCTCTCTCGCATACAAACTATAATCACGACTGCTCAACTTTGTCTTACTGTTTTTTTCCTCGGACAGGTGGGCCAACAATGAAGAAAAATAAAATGCACTTATCAGAGGATATTATTTATGTTCAAAACCTTCAAACCAAAGTAAAACTACATGATTGTATTTCATGGGAAGGATTATCAGCTCTTTGAAAGATTGTTGTATTGATGCGTATTTGATGTTGTGGGCGACTGTAGCTAAGTGGAGAGCAGGGTCGTCCTTCAATCAGAGGATCGGCGGCTCCATCCCCGACTCCGCTGGTCGCATGTCGATGTGTCCTTGGGCAAGACACTTAACCTCAAAATTGCTCCTGTAGCTGTGCCTACGGTGTGTGAATGTTAGTTAGTCCTGATGGTGGGCATGGTAGCCGCTGCCATCAGTTTATGAATGGGTGTGAATGGGTGTATGATGACAAGTAGTGTGAAAGAGTAGTCGGAAAGACTAGAAAAGCGCTATACAAGTACAAGACAATTTACCATCCATGTTTGTGAATAGCGTGGTTGTTTCCAGTGTTTTCCCTGCTTCATGTGCAATTTCTTTGATTCCATATAAATGTTTTACATTATTCTTTCTGTAAATTGATACAAGAATGAATCCTAAAACCTGGAAATGAGTCAGCATTTTTTTTTTTTATGAGTTTTGGCTTGAAAAAAGGTGGGCCAACAATGAAGAAAAATTGCACTAGACGCACCGGAGAGGGGCGTAGCTTATCGCCCTGGAAGACGTTCAACTGTCCGCCATCAACCATGGAAAAAATAACATATTTCTGGTTAGTAGTCCCAGATATCCCGGGAAACTAAACGCCGTAAAAGCCACCCATCGGCCAGTTTACTACAGCTGTATGAACACAAAATAAACAGATTAGGCTGTGATTTAACTGCAATAAACAGACAACTAGGGATGCCAAAATAACTATGTAATGACGCCGATTTGTAAAAAGTCTGAATTAATGTTTTCTCCGCAGGGCAACAAGCAAATAACTTTTAAAATGCTTGTTTTCTCAATGGAGCTCAGATCGATCAGTGCTAGGCTAAGTTAACATTGTAGCAGCTCCATCAACACTCACAATAACGTCATATACTGTAGATGTAAATACGGCAGCGTCTTTTCATTGTTTGTACCATATGGTTTATACACACACATTTATACACACAGTTTGGTCAGGTCTCTATTGATATGAGCTATCGTAGAACTCCAGGTGAACACAGACGGATACAGTATTTATTTCCTGATTCAACGGCAGTTGGATGTCAGTGATGACAGGAGAAACATCTCAACGCTGATAGGCTATCGTGCTGCAGCGTCACGCCATTTCTTTGCCGGAGTTGAAAAATTTGAACTCCCGCGTTTGGGGCGTTTTGCCGATTTGAAGCGAATTTGCATCAATCGCACCGCGCCATCGCAAATTCACATCACTCCAGTCTCATCGCGTCTGTGCATAGACTTTGTATGTAATCTTGTCGCGCGAATAATTAGCGTCAAGTTTGGTGTGAATGCACCATAAGAGATTTTTACATTTTTTTTGTTCTACAGTTTACATCAATATATATACCTGACAGGATCCTCTGGGTGGTCTGCTTTCTTCTTCATTTTCCAGGGAGATGTAGGTCAGGTGTACTGGACATTTGTGTAATGGTATGTTGCAAAAATGTTGTCAATGGCAGCCCATTTAACTCATAATGAGGATGAATCGAATTGTAACTTCAAACAACGATTGGCCAGAGGTGCAGAGGGACGTAAAATAAAGCAGGATTTGAATTTCTCTCTAAAAATATATTTTTACTAGCTTAGCAAAACAATTTCCATCACTGTCTGTGTATGACTCAGGTGGCAACCCTCGTTCCTGAGAAGTGAAGCCAATGCGGAAGTCCCATAAACTTGCATTCTCTCTACTGGCCATCAAGGGGCAACTCCTCTGGTTGCAAAATAAAGTCTGATTGTGTAGAAGTCAATGAGACTGACTGATTTATTACCTCAGTAAACATTGTAAACATGAGTTTATGGTCTTAATCACTAGTTTCAAGTCTTCTTCAATACAGCATGATGTTCATTTAGTAAATTATGGTCCATTTTAGAGTGGAAAAAAAGCAGAGTATGCTTTAGGGCGAGGGCTACCTTGTGATAGGTCACTACTATGGTGTTGTGCTAAAGCTTTAACCCTTTCACAAAGTGTTTTCAGTTCAAAAAAGTTAAATGTTAAAAAGCTTCACCCAGTCGTGTCAATTCTGGTTGCAAAAGAACAAGATGGCGACGGCCAAAATACCAAACTCGAGGTTTAAAAAAAACAATTCACAAACCAATGGGTGACGTCACAGTGACTTCATCCACCTCTTAAATAATATGGTATAACTGAATGCAACACTATTGATGCCTTTAAGGTGACAATGTACGAAAGTGTACACCTTTACCCTCCTTGTGGATGATTCATTGCATTGAGACTACACTGACATGTATAGGACATAGAGATCAGGGAGGCAGTGGGATGCAGCTCAGAAGAAGACAGTCTTTTTTTCCATTCTTACCAGATACAAAGACTTTTGCCTTTAGACGAGAAATGCCAACACTTTTCAAACAAACTGTGACCTTGAGAGCAATTTTGGCCGTAACACACACCTAAAGAGGTACACATTAGTTCAAATTAAATAAGTTTGATAAGATGACTATCATAGAAAACAGGATGTTTGCCTTGGTTTAGTATTGAACTGTATAATTGGCTACACTGGACATGTGGAGATGATAGGGTTGAGAGTGAAACCTTGAACAGCAGTTGGATCAACTATTTTACTTTTGTTAAAGTTGCCTTCAAGCCCAAGAGTATTTGGAAAATCAACACAGTAAATATTGGAACAAGTGTTAAACTCCAGGCATTAAAAAGCGTAATTTTCATCATAAAAATAAGAAAAATTGACATATAATTTGTTCACTGTTTCCAACATTAATCTCTGTCACTCCCATTCTCCTTCTCCCATCTGTACACTATGCAACCTTCATCCCTTCACTTCCTGCTCCTCTGTCATTTCCTCCCCCTCTCCAGCCCTCCTTCCCTCCGGACAGCAAAAGCTCTTCTGTCTCCCTGAAGGTCTACTGTCAAATACACGCTTACCTCGGCACTCTGGGCTGATATGTGTGTGTGTGTGTGTGTGTGTGTGTGTGTGTGTGTGTGTGTGTATCGCTACATCTCTACACTAACCGGCCCTGCGCACCAAAGCGTCTATGGGATTTGACAGTTTTACTCAACTCTGTCTTTTGGGAAACACACATAGGGATGACAGGGCGTGCACAGGACTTACTGTATAGGGCAATGTGTGTGTGTGTGTGTGTGTGTGTGTGTGTGTGTGTGTAGGTGTAGGTGTGTGTGGTGTGAATGTGTATGCATTGGGAAACCCCAGAGAACTCACAGCTCAATTGCACAGACAGGAGTTTTAAAAGTTAAGACGTAAAATCGTTCATGTACAGAGAGGGGTTGTTTCAACAGTACCAGTTACACATGGCTAATTGATTAAAAATAAGACTTTTTATCAACAGCACACTGGTTTTCCTCCTAAAGGTCAATTAAATTGTGTACAAACTTCAATAAAACACGTGAGAATGTTATATCAGGCACCCTCACTACACCTTTAGTGACTCAGTGTATGAGCACGATGTCTTTTATATTTTCAGGAATGAAAATATCAAATATTTTCTTGAAACTGTAAACAAACAATGCCCGTGAATAATGCCCCAAAATAAAATGTATTGGAAAATATGGACTGCAAAATAAATTAAAAAGATTTTTTTAACAAAAAAAGATGAAAAAATAGAGAATTTAAAAACTGAATTAATGAAGAAAGAGTAAAAAAGAAAAATGGGGGATGACTATTTTTAATTAAAATTGTAAAAAATAATATTTATCTAAATCTATTTTTAAGTATTTATTTTTTGCTTTGTATTTTTGTTTTTCAAAAGCAGAGAAGAGCCATTGCACCTGTTCAACAGCTCGGTAAATATTTTTGATACATAAGAAAAGACAAGACAAAAAAAGATAAAATCACAAACAAAATAGAAATTGAATTTCATTGCAGTTTGAGTGTTTTTCTGCTGCTGTGTCGATAGGAACCTCCATCATATCACAGGTGATGAATAATAAAAGACATAAATCAGCTCAGATCAGCAAACAGATGCGATGCATATAGTTCCCACAGTCCCAACGGTCTGTGTGTGTGTGTGTGTGTGTGTGTGTGTGTGTGTGTGTGTGTGTGTGTGTGTGTGTGTGTGTGTGTGTGCGCGTGCGTGTGTTCTTTGCAGGCCAGCTCACGTCCTTTATAATAATGGTGGGAAAAGTGTTCCATCTAGATTTGCTTCAAAATCCTTGAACCTAATTACATGCAGGACCAAACGCATCAATCACCATAATTACATTTAGTAGCTATTAAGACGAATGGTGGGAAGGTGCTTTGTTAAGATATGTATTGATTTTGATATTATGGTGAAATTAGATTACTTACTCACACATTCTAATCATGTAATGAGTGTCTGGTCACAATGCTGCGGTATCTCCCAGGCTTTCTGCCTCCAAGACAGACTGTATCTATCAGCCCAGACCTTCTCTGGTGCACATGGCTGAATCAAGCCACCAGGCCACCAGGGGCCATGAGCTTTGGGCCCCTGTTAAACCACCAATCCCCCCTTACTCTGTACCCTTTCACCTTCAAGTGCCCAGTAAGTAGAGTGCACACTGCAAACTACACATGGCAGCTTAATCATATTTTGCCCACAGCTCCAGAAACCAACCGCAATTCTTGAGATGAAATACTACCTACCCCCAGGTCTGTTGATTTAAACCTGCAACATGCTTTTCCTGTACTCCTGTAAATTGAGTTTTAAGAAGTTCACTTAAAGTATCACTTACAAATGATTGGATAATGTTCCCTTGGGTTTGTTTCTGGCTTTGACTACAATTTACAGTTAATACAGTGAAGGCAAGTGGCAACTTGTGGTCATTAAATTGAATGGAAAAGGGACAAATGTTCAAAAAAGTTATCAAAGTGACTTTATATATTTCTATGCGTTATTCATCTGCAGGAGCCACCCATAGCTAGTTGTAGTCTTTATATTTGGCGAATCAAAGTCGCCGAGCAGAGTCGCACTCCTGTGCAATTCCATTGCAGCAGCATAAACCGGCCAGTGTAACAAGGCCTTCAGGGCTGCAATGCTTTTAGAAACTAGGTTGAGAGAGTTACTCATAATTTGGCCTTCAGAGCACTGAATTATGAAATGAGGTAGCTCATTTAACCTGTCGCCAGACAAAGGTTGGAAGGTGGAAGGTGGAAGAAGCTCTATGAGCTCAGCACAGATGACGGATTGTTTTCACTTGTTTTAACATCATCGGACTGAATGAGACATCGACATGCTCGTTGTGTGAAACATTTTTTTTCCCAGAGTAGCATGGTATTTGGTGCCAAGATTGGGGGAAGAAAAAAAAGGTCTCACACTGAGTCAGAGTTTGCCTTGGGGGGAACAACAGAACACACCAGGCCTAGTTTTGTGTTTCTGTTTAATGCTAGCATTAAAAGCACAGCTTGTCTCCTCCTACCACACAAACAGAAATAGATGCTAGCAGGACAGCATTGAGCGACCAGCCACCGAGCGGAACGTGGATTAGCATGCTACCCATTAGCTATTCCTATCTGAAAATGTTTATGCCACTAAAAATAGGTCAAATGGTCGTTCAAACACTGCCCTATGGCCAGAGGTTGTTCAGAGCCAACAAAGATGAGAGGACATCGTGATCCAGCGTGGTGGCATCATGTATTTTAACAGGGGACGTGTGCTCAGTTGGATGCAGAAAAGCTGATGGGTGGTGGGGAGGCACATCGAAACACAACAGATTCAGGATGCTTCAGGAAATCAGAAGCGAGAAAATGTATTTCATGTTTTCTGATACCTGCTATGGAAAGGCTGTTTTTTGTAGCATGTTAATTAAATGGTCCATGGCTGCCAATACATTTCTCTTAATTGAATTCATATTATTAATGTTAATGAGTTGGTGGTTGTTGTTGCACAGCTAGCAAAAATATGTGCAATAAGGCTTCTGAAATAAAAACCTTGTGGACTTGATCTAAAAACTTCTAATGTATGCTTTGTCGAGTCTTTCCGCAGGACTACAAGCAACAACTTCTGAATGATTCAAATGCTTGTTTTCTGAATGGAGTTTTGATCTGTGCTAGACTATGCTAACGTTGTAACTGCTGTATAGTGTTTTTGCTTCAGCCTCTGCTGGTTACACTCGCAGATTTAAAGAATCTCAGTTTCCTGTGGGCCTTTAGGCTCTATCTCGAGAACGTTTTAATGCCACCGTGTTGTTACTTCTTTTGGTAGGTTTTCTCTTGATACATATTTCCAGCCTGAGTGTGAGTCAATATTAAAAAGGCTAAAAGAAAAAATTCCAGGGGGAATAACTTAAAACTGCAGGCAGCACTCTAGTCCTAATGAATCATCATTTATTCAAAATGAAAATCACTGCAACCAAGCAGGTACAAAAACGGTTTAACGAGCAATGCAGGACGACACACACACACACACACACACACACACACACACACACACACAATATCTGCGCCTTCGAGAAGTTGCAGTCTCAGCACAGTTCTCTGTCAGCCTTTGGTTGTCACGAATATGATGAGGTCAGAGGTTTGGGGGTGGAGTTTGATCCTGATTGACAACGACAGCCCTGACATAATCTCTACCAGTCAACCAGCCTCCCACTAGACCCTCTGTGTGTGTGTAGGTGTGTGTGTTCAGTTCAGCGTGTCCAGGGCAGATCATAGCAAAAAGGGTAAAACTGACAAAACATGGAAAGGTTTTTTTTGACATGTATCTCTTTATGTATGTGTGCTTTGTGTGCACTGTATTTGGGAGATAAAGCAAAAGTGACGTGGAGGAGAGGCAGATATATTCGGACAAGAGATTGTGTCAATCTTTTTGTGAGACCCTATCTTCCCTCTGGATTTACACCGCCTCTTTCCGTCAGAAAAGAACACACTCACCAGACATTGGCTCTGTGCTGAACCGAACTGTGTTCTGTAAAGCGTGTCTATTTCTCACAGGATGGAACAGATGGTGAGGCGTTTCTAAACCGCAATATGTATGATTCTTCAATTAAATATCCCATCTTTTGCATTTTCACTTCATAATGAGATCATAACCGTGTTCACTTTGATACATTTGCATGATTAGAGCAAACAACTAAGACCGACCACTGAGAAGGCTGCTGGGAGAATCATTTCTAGCATGTGAAAGCCAAAGATGACAAGAGAGGGGGTGGGCTGACTGGAGGCAAGTACAGTAGGCTTATGGAAAATGTCTTAATTTAGCAAAACACCAATCATCCCCACGATGGTCTCATTTTTCATAGTAATTACATAAAGGCACCATCACATGTAATTGATTAAATTTTTTTAGTTCAAGGATACCGTGAAATGAGCCACTTTGTTTTTCAAGAGGGTAATTAGATGTAGAAGAGTTATATATTAACAAGCAATTAAGGCAGTTGAAGAAATGGTTCCAAATGAAACAAATCCAGAATTTCCAAATGAAAAGTTAAGACATCACCAAAGTTATTTCAGTTCATCCTCTGACGAACATGAATGTATGTACCACATTTCTTGGCAATTCATTCAATAGTTGTTGACGTTTCACTCATAACCACAAATATCTACCTCACGGTGGCACTATGAGAGCAGTCAAGGAGATCACCAAGATCATTGGAATGTATCCTCTGGAAACAATGCATGTATGTGTAGAACTGTGTGCCAATTACATGAAGCAGATTTTGAGGTATGTCACGCAATAAATGAAAAGTTTGACCCACTGGGGGTGCTAGATAAAAAGTCAAGGGATCACTACAGTCATTAGGATTCATCCTCTGGGGACCATGAATGTCAGTACTCATTTTCATTGCAATCCATTAAGGGTGTTTGCACTTTGTTTAAACACAAATGACAAATATGTGGAATAAGTTGGTAATTTAAAAAGTACAATCACAAACATCAGTGATAGCCTACCAGGCAGGCCGGCAGGAAAAAATAGACCAGACAGACGCTGAAGCTGAGAAAGCAGACAAATACGTATTGAAAAATGTTTCACTTAGGAATCGATGCATCATATGATTGGCTCTTCTGATGGGTCTTCATAGAGACCAGCGATTAAGCCATCAGAACGAAGATTGTCCTATAAAGATTTGTGGCCGATTAATTGGAGCACTCTAGTATTGGAATTTATAAGCTACAAAAAAATACAAATAGCTCCATGAAAAAGGAGCAAACTCTATTTACTAGGGAATATTGAAGGATGAGGTTAAAAGCTCTTAAAAAAGCAAAAAAGGCCAGTGACTGGATTTTGTCCAAACTTAGAAATGTCAACGTTCAGTCAAATGAATTATACCATGTTAATAAATCAGCATTTCTGCTGAAACAAGTACAACTAACTCCTCAATCATCTACATCAGAAATCTTTAAACATACACATTGAGACGTTGCACACACACTGATATTGTCTAACATGTGAAACAGCTACATGTTCTTCTCTACGTGTGTGTGTGGTTTATAAAGGCTGACACAGGACTGCATTATTCACTGGATGGAGATCAGTTTGACCTCCAGGTTTGACCTGTTTTTTTAGATCTAACACATCCTCTGGGGCCACACACACAAATGCACTCCTCTCATTGGTTTGACACAGAGACACAAATGTACTACACTGATGAAACGCCATGTGTAAATGTTTGTGAGTGTGTGTGTGTGTGTGTGTGTGTCAAGGTTGGTTCATAGAAAGCTAATACAGAAGCTGTGTGGTCTCAGCAGATCAATATTGTTATTCAAACAGGCTGGAGGAGACTATAAAAGCATTATTTTTCTCTCTCTCTCTCTCTCTCTCTCTCTCTCTCTCTCTCTCTCTCTCTCTCTCTCTCTCTCTCTCTCTCTCTCTTCCATTCACCACTGCTCTCTTTATCCTTCAATCCTCTTCTTCATCCCTCCATTCATTTTTCTTTCATACCCTCTCCCTCCCTCCTTTCTTTGTCTTAATTTACTCTCTCTTTCTTCTCCTCTTCAAGCTTTATCCTCTTCCATAAGTCCTCCTCCCACTTTCTTTCACATACATTTCTCTCTTTTCCAATTCTTCCCTCATCTCTCCATCCTCCTACCTTCCTTCCCTCCCTCCCTTCACTCTCTCCCTTGCACTGTTAATCTAGGACAAAAGTATAGCGTTTGAATCCACCGGCTGATGCTATAGCCTGCACAGCTGGATTACCACATTTCTATGAGAAAGAAGACGGAAGAAAATGATGATCATGAACTTTTGAAATTGTTATACATATATCGTTCATCAACACGTGATTTTATGCATGATCTTACTGCTGAAGACGACGTCTGGTATACTCCAAGCTTTTGGCATGTATTAGGCGCTTACTAAAGTTAGAAAGAAGTTTGCTTCAGGATGCAAGTCAATGTTGCCTTTTACATTTACAGTACGCTCTTCAACCACTTCATGCGCTGTATGTATATTGCACTTCTTAGTTTGATGTCGCTGCCATTATGAAAAACTTGACTTACATTGATTATTCATTGATGAAACATTCCTCAGTTAATTAGGTAAACATGACGGAACCGAATAAAAGGAAGATAGTGTGTGAGTGATGTAAATGTCAGAAACGATTTATACTTTCAAATGGAGTCAAATGGATGTTTGTTTAATTTGCACGGAATCCTTTGCATTATTGATAGAGCACAATTTTAGAAGTAACTGAAACTAACCATCATTCCCACACAAAGAGAAAAAAAAGACAGGAAAATAAAAAAATATATAAAAACAAACAACAAAACAACGAGCACATTTACATTTACACATTGTAAAAATGGCCAGATAACAAATGAGGTCGTCAGAGCTCTAATGTACTGTTGGTGCGATGTAGAAGTAAGCCCCTCAATACCTGCTCTGTGGGCGTATCATGTCAAAGACTTTGTAGTCTTCCATTGAAGAAAGTAAAGTGATCCATTATAATACAGAAATACAAACTGGAAAAGAAAAAAAAAAGACTTTGGAAATGGATCACTATGTTCATTGGGTTAGTTTAATTTGTTTATTAACTGTAAAAATTAGACCTTTGTCATTTTTACTTGTCATAGTAGGAAAAGCAAAGGTGTGTCTAATAACATTAACAATGGTTCTGTCCCATTTATGTACGTAAGTAAGCAATGTCAGACAGCCAGCGGGCACAATACCAGGACCCTGGAACTAGATCACTTATATGGAATGGAGCCATGATTAATGTTATTAGTTACACCTACACTGAAGAGAACAGTCTATAGAGTCTTTAGGTATAATGATGACACCTGCTTCTTCTCCTTTGACCCATGTCTCATCTGGTAACTAGTTGGCCCTGTTCAGTGTTCCCTCCAGTCACCTGACTCTGAGCCACAGCTGTTCTTAGGTAAGTCATTAACGTCCTACTAATAGAACACAGTTCACAGTCTTTGCTTGCCTGATCATTAAAGGGGAACTCCAATGATTGTACAAGTCTGATTATAGGTGTAGAGCATCACTTCTGAATATATCAAAACAAAAGTGCCATAAAGCCTTTTGTGGCTCCAGAAGGGACCTGTTGGAATAACTTGCCGAAAGTGATGTCACTTGAGTCATTGCCGGTTGGGGCTGAACAAAAAACAAATAAAACGGGTGTGGAGTTAGATAGAGGTGTGGTTAACAGTGTCGTTTCATCTCTGTTTGAGGCTAGCACTTCAAGACTACATAAGCTAGTACAAGCATAACACACCTGAATCTCTGAGCGAGCTGTTGGGGATCCGATGGCATTGTGGGAAATGTAGGCGCCATGTTTTGACGAGGAAGATGAAAGCGTGGAAATAAAAAAATAAATATCCCTAGTTCCGCTGCATCGATGTTGCAACACATTCTCACTCCCAACTCGTCACGTAGGGACCCCTTGGCGTCACTTTTTAACGCACTTTAGGCAACAAAACTACGTGGTTATGTTGAGGGAAAAAAATAGTTTGGTTTAAAAATGTAAGTTTGTTACATAACTTAAGTTATGTATGTTACATATGTAAGTTAAGTTTGTTATGTAAGATTAGGCAGTTTCACACACAAGTTGGTTACATAGGAAACAAACAGAGGTCTCCAGGGTGAAAGTCCCGCCAAAGTTTGACCCGTCCTTTCAACACAACCTCCTCCCTATGTAGACTTTGTTGTTCTTTATACTATATACTTCTCTATACTACCCACCTTGCTCCTTTTACTCCAGTTATAATTACTTCGACTACTAGAGGCAGCCCTGCATGTCCTAAACTGACGCTAGAAGGGTTCAAGGAGCTTTATAGTTTGAGTGCAAAGGGCCACTTACCAAGCTGCTGAATTTGATGAGTTGGGAGCGAGAACGCCCTGGATTCTACCATCCATCGTGAGTCTGATAATGTCATAGGGGTGCAACACTAAACTGGTGTAGTATTTTCCACCACATAAAAAAAAAAGAATTTGATCGAAAACTCACTGTGTCCTTTTGCTCTGCAACACAGCAACAAGTGGGAAAATTATGAATTATTTTTTTTTAATTCTTTATCATGTTATACTGGCACTTATTTGAGAAACACATTGAAACATGACCAATCCCCCGCAAGATGATTCTGTATTTGCAGTACAATATTTATGCACCAGTGATGCGGGGAGCAGAGAGAAGGAAAAAGTTGCGCAGGCTCAGTGCCGTGATGTGACCGGAGTTGAAGGGGATCCATTAGTGAGGACGTCATGGGGTCTGGACGAGAGTCGCCCACAGACACACAGCAGTCATCGCTAGTCATCGTCATACATGGTGAAATAAACAACGCAGACAGGACTTCGACAAAAGTCATCACTCCAATGAGGAATCACAAGAACTGAGACAGACGATAACCTCACTGCTAGGGTGAGAGATTCACTCCCCCGCACACAGCAAGGTATTGGAGGTATATAATTCTAACAGACACACCTGCTGTAAGGGTTATGAAACAAGCTTCCAGGAAGCAGCAGAAACTGAGAGAAAAGTGTCAGGTAAGGCATTTCCTTTTCAAGCCATGACAAATTATCACATTGATGTAAACACATTATGACAAATGCACTGTTTTCTCAGGGTTTAGGAGGAAAGGAGATGAAATAGTCCTTTTATTCTTATGTGATAGTAGAGAGTGAAATATCTTCTTTTTTTTGAGAGAGAAACACATTTACAGTTGTGGTCAAAAGTTTACATACACTTGTAAAGAACATAATGTCATGGCTCTCTTGAGTTTCCAGTTATTTCTACAACTCTGATTTTTCTCTGATAGAGTGATTGGAACAGATACTTCTTTGTCACAAAAAAACATTCATGAAGTTTGGTTCTTTCATGACTTTATTATGGGTTAACAGAAAAAGTGACAAAATCTGCTGGGTCAAAAATATACATACAGCAACATGAATTAGCAATTTTGGTGACTTAGAAAGTTGTGTCAATGAAATGAGCTTCATAGCATGGCCTCTTAACTTCTTGTGAGTGATTATGAGTGACTACAGCTGGTGACTTCTCTGAGGCCATTTAAATAGGGCTCATTGGATACAAACGCCCACAAACGCTACAATGGGAAAGTCAAAGGAGCTCAGCATGGATCTGAAAAAGCGAATCAGTGACTTGAACAAGTCAGGAAAGTCACTTGGAGCCATTTCAAAGCAGCTGCAGGTCCCAAGAGCAACAGTGCAAACAATTGTTTGCAAGTATAAAGTGCATGGCACTGTTTTGTCACTGCCACGATCAGGAAGAAAACGCAAGCTATCACCTGCTGCTGAGAGAAAATTGGTCAGGAGGGTGAAGAGTCAACCGAGAACCACCAAAAAGCAGATCTGCCAAGAATTAGAAGCTGCTGGAACACAGGTGTCAGTGTCCACAGTCAAGCGTGTTTTGCATCTCCATGGACTGAGAGGCTGCCGTGCAAGAAGGAAGCCCTTGCTCCAAAAGCGGCACCTTAAGGCTCGACTGAAGTTTGCTGCTGATCACATGGACAAAGATAAGACCTTCTGGAGGAAAGTTCTGTGGTCAGACGAAACAAAAATCAAGCTGTTTGGCCACAATGCCCAGCAATATGTTTGGAGGAGAAAAGGTGAGTCCTTTAACCCCAAGAACACCATGCCTACCGTCAAGCACGGTGGTGGTAGTATTATGCTGTGGGGCTGTTTTGCTGCCAATGGAACTGGTGCTTTACAGAGAGTAAATGCGATAATGAAGGAGGAGGATTACCTTCAAATTCTTCAAGATAACCTAAAATCATCAGCCCGAAGGTTGGGTCTTGGGCGCAGTTGGGTGTTCCAACAGGACAATGACCCCAAACACACATCAAAAGTGGTAATGGAATGGCTAAATCAGGCTAGAATTAGAGTTTTAGAATGGCCTTCCCAAAGTCCTGACTTAAATCCCATTGAGAACATGTGGACAATGCTAAAGAAACAAGTCCATGTCAGAAAGCCATCAAATTTAACTGAATTGCACCAATTCTGTCAAGAGGAGTGGTCAAAGATTCAACGAGAAGCTTGCCAGAAGCTTGTGGATGGCTACCAAAAGCGCCTAATTGAAGTGAAAATGGCCAAGGGACATGTAACCAAATATTAGCACTGCTGTATGTATATTTTTGACCCAGCAGATTTGATCACTTTTTCTGTTAACCCAAAATAAAGTCATGAAAGAACCAAACTTCATGAATGTTTTTTGTGACAAAGAAGTATCTGTTCCAATCACTCTATCAGAGAAAAATCAGAGTTGTAGAAATAACGGGGAAACTCAAGAGAGCCATGACATTATGTTCTTTACAAGTGTATGTAAACTTTTGACCACAACTGTATATAAAGACTCTTGGAAATAACAAAAGACATGAGACAAAAGAAGGAAACCCCTTTTAAAGAGAAGAAGAGAGATCAGAGTTATTTATCTTGTTGTGACAGCTGCTGTACAAATGTTTTTTGTGTCGATACTGTATCTCGACGTATGCAATCGTCTCACTGGAAGGACATTTTATAGTAGTATAAAATGTATTTATATGTGCATGTCAGTGGTGGGCCGTTAGGGCCAGCTATGCCTTCTCTGTTGGCCTGAACAGAATCACAAAGTTATAGCTATTTTATAATTTAATATTTTTTCACAAATATACTACAAGTATTATAATTTGTTTCCCATTAGCTTATTTTCTCATTGCACAGGTCCTGTCTTCCTCAGTTGCTCTGCTTCCAGCCTGCAGTGCTGCTTCCAGTGCAGCTTGTTTTAAGTAGAGCTCTTATCCAATCAGATTCAGCCCCTATTTCTCTATGTAAGGAGAGAGGCCCAATGCCCTCTAAGTAGACCTTGCAGGTTAAAGTATATGGGGACAATATTGTTGATTGTCATCGTCTTCAACCACTCAGATCTTTAGTTTGACATGTTGGGCGTATTCTTTGACGTGCCAGCGGTACCGAGGTAGCCTGCTAAATACGTCAGCATTAAGGTGCGCCGTGATTGGTCAGTGGGCCAGCGTGACTTGTGTCAAACAGAAAGTTAGCTAGCAAATGTAGTATTTAGTAAGAGTTCAAGTTGAAACATATGTAAGAAGTTATGACATTGACATGACATTTTTAGCGTTTTTAAATGGATTTCTGGAGAAGGACATTTCCAGAAAAGCTGGACATCATATCAAAGCTCACAGCTAGCAGCCCTGACCCAGCATGGAAAAGGATTTGTACGAACGGTATTTCTGGCTGACAGCGGCGGAGAAGCGTTGCACATTTTATGGCTAAGAATGCGTTTCATTTGCAACTGAGCTCTTGGTGTTTGGAGCTGTTTGGAGCTACACAAGCTACGTGCTTTTGAAAACTTTTGGAGAGACCTGAGTGGACTTTGTCTTTTAAGTGAAGAGCAGCTGTGGTAAGTTAACTGATTTTGCGTCTTTACATCTGCAGTAGCGTTTCTACTGTGTTTATTTGTCTATTGTGTCGTTTTTATGAATAATATGAATGGCTCGTGCACTAGCGCTGCAGTGTTGCTGGATTAATTTGTTGCTTTGTTGTCATATAAATATATGTAACTGGTTATTGTGAGTTTTTCTTGTCATTGTGTTAATTACATTGATTTGGACTATATGTATTGTCCGTTAATTTCGAAGCATCCCGTAATGCGCGGGGTTATTGTCCGGACAATTGAATCCGTTTGGGCTGTTGTTTCCCCGCTAGCTTAGCTGCGGTGCCGCAGCCTCAACTGTTTTTTGTTATTGTTCCGGGTTCAGAGGTCACAAAGCCTGTTGTCTGTTACGTGAGCGCAGTCCACCGAAAACATTATATTTCCCACAATTTAAGCTTCTGCATTTTCCAAATGCACTAGTATTATTCAAATGTATTGTTCGGTTCTTAAGCCTCGTACCGAACGGTTTAATACGAATACGTGATGTTACACCCCTAGAAACAAATAACCATAGCTGTGGAGTCATAATGAGCTTATTAGGACATGGCTCAAGTAGTACAGCACAGAAGGCCCAGGTATAAAATGCACGGCCCGCCACTGGTGCATGTGTATGGAGGAAGTTGGGTGAGAGAGACAGGCTGGACTGTGACCTCTGTGTCCTTTTCTGACCATCAGTGACTCAGCAAAAATGAAAGTTACGAAAGTAACTACGGTTCTATGAATCCTGGATGACACTGAGTGTTTAATTAACACTGGATATCTTCTGTCTCGCACATGTGCAGGTAGAGTCTTTATATCAACAAAGTCACCTGTGACCTCAGATGACTTTGTCGTCTATAAGTTCCGGTGTCATCCTGAGATCAGCCCTACGGAATCTTCTCGCGAGTTCACGGGATTCCGAGTGACCAAGAACTCTGGCGGTCATCCAGGATTCATAGAACCGTAGTTACATTCGTAACTTTCATTTTATTTCATCCTTACTGACCACTATAGGCAGTGTTTAACACTGGATTAGTTATATATAGTCATGAGGAATCACAAATACCCACCTCATATAGCTCAGGCAGAGGAACTTGGCCAAAGAACCCTCCCCAGTGGGTGAGGGGTGGCAATGTTGACTCTGTAGTGCTTGGTGAATGTGCTTGGAGATGCCCATGAGGCTGCAGCACATATATCCTCCACAGGCACACCTCTCAGGTCTGCCCATGACGTGGAGACACTCCTGGTAGAGTGGCCCTTCACTCCGGATGGTAGATCCTAATTTCATATACGTACTTGCATATTTTTTTTAGTCATATAAATTAAGCTGTGTGGTTAATAACACATGTTGCAGTCGCCTGCCAAACTCAGAACACATATTTACTTTTGCTTTACCTGGACTTTAATGTATTCTTTTCTTTGACACAATCGTCATTAACTAGTTCCACACAAGATGTCATTAGCGAGTTCATAACCCCAATTCATCAAGTTTTAACAATTACAATAATGCTCAATCTAATTATAAAGAGTAATAATTGTAATACAGAAAAAGGAATATAAAAATAAGTGACGTACATAGGTGACGAGACATTGTCGATAAGTATGTGACCATGTGTGAGTCTGATTGGACGTTGGACGTTTCCAGCGAGTAAGGAGGAGCGAACGAGTCGCGAAGCACTTGCCAACATTGCTAAAGCGGAATGCAAAATGTCACTTTGCAGAAACAAACCAACAAAGAGCAGTTTATACATCCACAACAAACTGAGATGATTACTTAGCTGGCATGACAACATGCAGTAGGAAACGTCTCGTACTTTGATTTTTACACACACAAGCAAAGGACACACGGTGAAACATTAAGGCAGACCTTCACAGTTCAGTCAACTAACACTCAACACACACTAAATATACAGCACGACTGCATACACTACTGTTAAGTGGATATCTGAAAGGTAAAGAAGGGTTTTTACGTGACACTGTGATATGAAAGCCTCATCTATAGTCTTAGTCAAGCGTGACTCACAGGTGCTAGTTGCCATTTAAGATGCTCCTCTCTCTGAAACATCATGATTTCAGTCTTCCAAACTCTCTCGCTGGTTGTGAATATTGATGATGCATAGGTGGCAGAGGAGAGGGGAGCAGCTCTCAACATGCCCTCTGCAACTGTCACACAATGCTTGAAAAATTATATGGTTCAACAGAGCGTTTTTTGACCCTGATTACAGAGGAGCCTTGGTGTACGTGTTGTTTGGGAAGTCTTTCAAACTTTTGTGAAAAACAGCAGTCATTAGAGAGAGCCCGACTTTGCCAGAGGTGCCTAATCTACGGAGTGACCTCCGCTCAGTGCAACTGCCAACATCAACAGAAATCAATAACTTTTCTCCATGATTACAATCACCATTATAAAGCAATTGTCACAATTCAAAGAATATTTGATATGATTGAGTCACAATTTAACATTTTTACTTTAAAAAATATTCTTTTATAATAATAAATGGTTTTTTTTTATGTCGAACACTGACTCAAAAAACCTGGAAATAATGAGTTCTGCCACATAAAAAAGAGCAGCAAACACAGTCAGAGATATATTAGATAATGTTTTAGCCAGTCCCTAAGGAGGGTGACTTTTTAGCTAAAAAACTACTGATTGGATATTGTATGCTTCAGTTCCTTTGTCAGTGCTGTCCTGAATTATGATATATCAATTCTGTCTCCTTCAATGTTATCTCCAATTCAATTTAAGTGAATTGTTGATAACATCTCTAGGGAGACATATTTTCACATGGATTACGGTTATAGTTTTAATAAATATGTTTTAAATTGAAACAAAACAAAACCAAAATGCAACAAAGCTACTTGATAAGGTTAAATACATCATCATGGTTTGGGGTCAGTGAACGTATCTTTATTGTGGTGACAGACTATGTGTCCTACAGTCTCTGCTCCGTGCTACAATTTAATCCAAGCGCTTCAGCTGAGTTCAGGTTATCCTCCATTCCTGTCCTTTCCACCATCAACTTTTCGCATTTTTCTCTCAGACACTGTTACTGTTTTGATTCAACTCTGAGAAATCATCAAAACTCTCTGTGACCCTCTATCTAAGGTCCCACCACCCCACCTCCAGGGATACTTTTCTTTCCTTGTTTATTTTTCCCCCAGCTAAAAAGAAAAGTAGAATTAATTTCAAGGTATTTCATCTCTTTCGTTCACCTGCTCTTTTCTCAGTAAAGGTACAAAAACTAAAAACAAGCCAGAATAGGACAGATTGCATCACGTCTATGAAGAGTTTAGATTTGATAACACATCAGGACTCAAACGTAGACTATATGACTTGTGAAGATGTGGCTTTTTGCAGGGCTTTTCCCCTGGGCTTTGCACTATTGGGAGCTCCACAGCACTTCGACAACATAAGCATTTTCCACACCAACAATTGTTCCTAAATGTTTTTATTCAGCTCGATATTTAAACATAAAGAAAAGCCATTTGATAACCTAATATGTTGGGTGAAGTTGGGGTGTGTTTTGTCGTTGAAACACCATATCACATATTACTCTTTTTTTTACCCCCACAAAAACATGCCTTTCCACCACGACCCTACGGTAAAATATACCAAACCTCCCTTAGCAATAGCTGCCTTCATTTGGAAACATGGGTTGAAGAGCCCGTTCCCATGGAAACAAACTCCGAGCCACAATGTGCTTGACTCGTGAATAAGTGAAATTGCTTGCCATCACTTTATGGCTGGTTGGCCTTTTTTTTAAACACCACCGGCCCTCCCCTGTAGCGATGTGTGTCGCCCTGCCTTTAACCTCCTCAAACTTTTTCTGTCATTCGCCCCTTTTTGAAGGAAGACATATTTTCAAGGCAACAGACCTAAATAAGGTGTACTCTGCATATATTTAAGTGTGTGAATATCTATTCTACCAGTTTAAGGCAACAAACTTAACTATTTAAAACTATTTAAGTTGAGTAAAATGTTTACTTAGTGCCTTACACAATAAGAGGTGCAGGAAGTGTCTGAAGTGCATGCACGCATACATACAATCATCCTCATTGTGATTTGCGATGTATTTTCAGTGAGATGATGTAATATCTCACTATATTACATCTCACAGTATATATATTTTAGTATCATGAAATGTTTTAAAATATGTACAACTGAAAGGGAAAGTGAGGAACACAAACACTGACAAAACACAGCAGTCCTGCATAAGTAGTTAATACGTTTTATTGAACACAGTGTCTTGTTTCTTATGGCTGTTCACACACTCCCACTTCAGAAAGAGAAAGTGAAGACACAGTGTCTTCTTTGTCTGTATGGCAAGTTTGAGACAGACCGTAAAACCATCACTGACTCCCAGTTAACGCACCTGGCATGTGTTTAGATAAGAACGATAGCCAGGGCACAGAACATCTACTTCCTGTCTATGTTTATCCCAGGGCGTGAACTCATGTGTGCATAACATGGTTTGGTATCTTGTACGACGTTGAACTTTTCACCACAGACACTGACTGAGGTGACTGTGGTGCATCTTTCCCTTGCAAGTGAAATAAATAGAACAGGACAACTTTGAATCATTTGAAGACTTCATTATTTTCTTTTAATTTGTGAACAAAACTCTTCTCCCAATTTATCATTACAAGTTTTTCCAAAACAATGACCATGTAGCATTTGTCTAAAAAGACACTTAACAGTCTCAATCATGTAACTTTTAAAATGTCACTGGTAGCTGATGACATTTGAGATCTGAAATTAACACAGCCACTGACCCTAAGAGTTTTCTACCTTTCATGCATTTCTGTTGTCTGATCTGTCTCTCCATATCTCTATTCTCTCTCTCATTAGCCCATCAATGGTGGCGACTTTAAAAATCTGTTTTGTAACCAACTGATGTGGAAAACAGCATTGTGAGGAGATTTTATTTATGCTCTCTATTGTGTTCAAAGATTCAGTTCAAACTCATCTGCCCCCTCGAAAGGAGAAATGAGACATTTTCAATGATAAGCTGCATGACAATTTATTACACTAATGAATACAAGCTATTGCTAGACACCAGACTGGACCCAGAAGGGATCCAATATTGGGGGAGAAAAAAATGTGGATCTCAAAACCAATTAACACCCAGCTGCCAATGCAATGGATCAAAGCGCAGCAAAATTTGCTAGTTCTACTGTAATATTGGTTGGAATGGCTTTTGTTCTTTTTCATCACAAACATGGTGGTGAATCATCTATTGAAAGAGTGAAATGACCGTAAATCAAAGTCATGTTTTGCAGAGTGTTCTGCTGCTGCTTTTCAGAAAAGGTTGTCTTTAAAGATGCCAATCATCCATAAAGCATGCAAAGCATGGTATGGTCAATATCAATATTTAATGTGCTGTCAACTATATGAGAAAACTCCAACAACACAAGATTCAGGAGCAAAAACTGAGAGAATTCAATTTAAGATTTGTGTATCAAAGCTTTGTAAGTAAACTGCAGGCCAGTAAAGTTCATCTGCTGTATGTGTGTTTTTATAATGCTAGCCAGTGGCTATTGGATTGCACGCCAAAGGGTCATAGGCTTCATCATGCCTTCTGGCCACAGGATAATAGTCCATGCATGTGTCAGCAAACCCACTCAATAAAACACTGCAGAGTAAATCCTGTGAGCATTACTGACACCATAAAACTCATCGTATTGTGATGCAAGACTAAGATGTGTGAAAGGAGCCGGTTGCCAGATGATGCTGAAAATAGCACACTTTAGCACCAGCATGAAAAAATTATAGGGGGGGTTGTTTTGGGCAACACATATACCCATTTGTTTTCATGGTCATGACATGTGACTGTCATCTTAACATTATGCTGTGATGGCTTTGATGATGTGGGTTTCGTTCTTAATTACAAAAGCTCATGTGACACGGCTTTTCTAGCTTCCTTACAGCAGATAGTAAAAATCAGTGACCCTAAGCTTAAAACTGTGACGCTCTAGACATGTCAGGGATGGCTTGTCATTTTCCGCTCATCACTAGCATACATTGTACATACTTTGTCTTTTCATAGGTCTACTTAATTTTTTGGTTTACTTGTTCAACAAAACTACTAGTTTAGGTTACAGAAACGTTTGAGGTTTAAGGGGGGGGAAAGTACAGTAGTACAGTAAGTGCATTTGTTACGTATCTGGTGTTAGTGAAGTATGGAAGTCACTTATTTCAATTGTGACATGTTCTTTCAATTGACTTGGTTTCACAAGGGACAATAACAGCGGTCTTCTGGGTGAAAGTCCTGTGTTTGTTAACATTCAATCTCCCCTCCCAGCCGCCCAAGCCCAGCTTCCGCTCAAAATAATTCTTTGATTTTGTTAATTTTCAATATATCAGGAGTCATTCATGTGTAACTAATTTGAGACGAGTTGAGATTTTTTATTTTCCCACAGAAACACGGATAGGAAAAGTAGCACTAAGAGGACTGCACAAAATAACTACAAGGACAATGTTATACAGTCAAATAATCAAATTCAAAATGCAGTAGTGCACAAACAAAAGACAATTTAAAAGATCTTTAAAAAACATGTTCCAACTCCTCCATGTCCACCCTTAAACCGGCTCCTTTTCCTGGAATGTCTAAATGTGACCAAACCCCACTTTCCTGTTTTTAGACTCAGACTTTGGAGATCTGTGTATTACATCGCAGTGGTTGTTGCATGCCAACGGCCTTGCATGTTGTGGCTAACAGGCTATGCATGAGTGAATGAAGGTGTTGTGTTGTGGCTTTTAGAGTCAGGCTTTAACAGCAGGCTCTTAAAGCTAAGGTTGACCTGAATCCTGTGAGTTGTTCAGTTTATAGAGTCTGCGCTCTCCCGCAGCGTCCGAGGAGGAATTTCTATTCAGGTGTGTATTTATTGTCAGGTGACGCATAGCGTTGAATGTATTTGTCAAGTAAATGATGGCAGCTTTTCATTTGTGTGTGAAATATGGGCCACTGACCTCAACGGCTCCATTTTAAGGCTGCTGTGGTTTATTTTCTATCAATTCTACCAGGTGTGTTTCTTTGTTGAAACAGCATAAAATGTGGCAAACATTGACATATTCATTTTATCAATCAGAAAGATGGAGGAAGCGCTGCACTTCAGCCTCTTGTTACCAAATTGAGTTATACAAACCTTCCAAAACATTTTTTCAACCTGTCTTTTTTGATGAAAAAAGTAATGTATATCCTGGCAAAACATATTTTTCACCTGGTTATTTTTTTTCTATTTTTACGCTTGTAAATAAATAAATAACTTAGAAAGACCCTGGTAAAAATCAGTCATAAACACAGGAGAGAAAACAATTAAGATCAGACTGTGAAAAATGGATTACCTGACCAACCTGGTCCCACTCCCAACTCATCAAATACGTACATTTGGTCACTGACCCTTGGCGTCTGATACTGACGCAATGTGGTACACTGGTGGTCTGCGATGCACCAGGCTTTCAACCAAATCCAATGTAAACCCACCACTGTCATGAATAGGCACAGAGAACAACGGATGTAATATAAAGTGTGCGACAGTCCGCGCATATGGCCGGTTGGAGGGGTCAAACAAACAGGACTTTCACCCAAGAGACCTCTGTTTGTGTCCCGTGTACAACAAGTCAATGTTGAATTATTATGTTGCGTGAATCGCTAGTCATGTGACTCGCTAGGTACTTGCCAGTTACTTGAGTTGTTAGTCAGTCAAGTTAACATCACACACAATCTTATTGTGGAGTTTTGCTCCTAAACCTAAAGCCAAACCTGTGAGGACAAAAGTGGATTTTGAAAAGATACTTTGCATGTAATGAGGGGAAATTGACATGCTTTCTCTGACACGTCTAAAAAGGACCTTAGTGGGGAACCTGGAGTGTCATAGTTTGAAGCTTAGGGCCACTGTCCAAGTGTTTGTATTTGAGTTGGGAGTGAAAACGTGTTGAGTCCTAAATACAAAACTTTACTGCATCTGAGTGACCACACCAGATACATACTAATCACCTTTTACTTTTTTTCTATTACCGGCTTGGTTTTGTGGCAATTACTAGAGAATATATTTTTGCCATTCTCTTTGCACACAATGACACAAAGTCTCAGACCCTGCTATTGTCCTCTCACTGAAAAGTCCTGCCTGTGTTGTTGGTGCAGTCTCCCCATTGAAAGTCGACTGAGATCGACGACATCACTCGTTACACCGAGTCAAGAAACCTTGATATGATGCATGGGCCCCTCGGTGTGTGTATACGCACACACTGATGCAAAGCAGTGTGTGCGTGCGGGTCGGCGCGGAGGCTAATTTATAATGATGACAGGAAATATTCCATCATATCTTCACACTTAGTCATCTTTACCAAACTGTGGGGAGGAGAGAGAGCGGAGAGCCAGGGGAAGGAGATGGGAGAGAGGCGCTGGATTGAAAGAGATGAAGGTAGAGCCACACAAAGACAGACAAGGATGGGAAGAGGAAGATGAAGCACAGGCGGATGAACAAGATGAGCATGCTAATTCAACTCTATCACAACTGTGTCTCGAAGAATAATGAGCACATTTATGTTGTGCCAGTCATCTCCCATCAACAATTACAACACATTTATTATTTGTCACAGTTTGTTACGTTTTCCTGAAAGCCTACACTGTATGAGGGACGGGTAGTTTGTCTCTTTTAATATGATGAAGTTAAATTAACTTTTTACTAATTGTGTCCTGCATACGATTATGCCAACAACAAAAGGCTCACAATATAACATTCATGAATATCACCAAAAAGAAATAATACCAGTTCACATAACTTCATAATGGAATACATTCATAAAATACTCATCATCTTACTATACTATAACTGTCACCTACTGCCAAATAAAAGTAAGGAAAAAGTAACCCTTAAAATGTTGGATCATCTCGATTTTGCAGAAGCATTTTCATGAAAAACTGACACTCTTCAGCACACTAAACAAGAAGTGGGGCTCACATTCCATTTGTCCAAAATCACTCAGGTGAAAGAATGTATTTCCCTTCTGAATACTTTTGAATAAACTAATCTAAAAAAAATATCAGTTCAGATAGTACGACATTTAAGGAAACACCTATGCGTTTCTTTACTGGTTACAAGGCAACCTCATAGTGATGACAAAACTCCAGGAGGTTACAGGCCCCTAGTGCTGTTTGCCAACTTTAAATTAAGACAACATTTGTATTCTTTCTTCGATGTACTGATTAAAAAATGGAGATATGTTTTGATTAGTGACCTATAGAGGTGTTGGTGAGCGTATGTATGAGTTTTGGACAGAACCGAGCTCACAGTTCACCTTGCTTCCAGTCTTTACGCTAAATGAAGAGGTTCATCTCCAGGGTCTAAAGCTCTAGAGATCACACACAAACATGATGTGATATTTATCTTCTCATCTAAATCAACGCAAGAACGCAAATTAATGTATTTTCCTAAACGATCTGGTGAGAGTAAGTCAAAGTTTAAAATGGTTTTGATAAAAATGTCACATTCATAACAGAAGTGGGCGTCACACATGATGTGTTCAAGGACCATCAGAAAGTAAAAAATCCGACAATGATCTATGTTTTCACAGCTTCTGGCTATAGTTTTTTGGAGACTGTGTAAAGAACACATGCTTTTCAAAGCCGTAGGGTTTTGTATTTGAGAGGTTTAACAGCGTTGGCGGTGGCACGTAATGTGCAAAATTACTAAACAAATAAACTTTAGGTTTAGGCAACAAAACCACTTAGTCAGGCTTTGGAAAAACATCATGGTCGGGCTTAAAATGTGAACAAAAAACATGTTAAATACAAAAAAAAATCATGAACATAACATTAATAACACTTTGCAACATTTTTCCACTGGTCTTGTGGTGGAAAAGTCCTGTCTTTGTTTGACCCATCCACCTCACCTCCCGACCACCATGATTAGTCCTTTTCAGTTGATATTAGTACATCACTAGCTCTGAGCGTTGCATATTCTTGTGGATGTGTATACTTAATGTGTCCACCACAACAAAGGATCTTAATTGACTTTCCAATTGGCATTGTTTCCATGGAGTCCCACACCCCGTAAAGTTATGTTAAGAGGTCGAGGTCATTTCATATCAGGCTGTGTGGACAGCATGATATTCTCTGCTAAAATGAGAAGTAACTGTGTTTCTTCTGAGGTCTGGCTCGGCTCCTTATACACCACCAAAATCACCTTGAATACGTCATCTTGAAAAGAGATTGGTTTAATTCCAGAGTGTGGGTATCGCCATTAATATTTTTTCAATTATTTATTTATTTGTTCATTTATTTCGGTGGGCTCGGATGTGTCAGATTAATTCTGAAAAATGCAAAGTTGCATTGCTCTCCAATGGGCTGGATCATACATTAAGCAGTAGCTTGAAGATAAATTAATCTTGTCTTTGAAGTTTATCAAAGAACCCCTGAAAAAAAAGTTTATGAAGTACTTTTATTTTTGTCATTCCTGAACATAAGATGATACAGGAATTTGGAAAGGAAGAGATTTTTTCCATCCCGAGTTGAAGGTTTAATATTTTTTTTTTGAGAGAGTAACATTAAGCTCTGCTAGAAATCAGCTTGGCAATGAATCAAAAGTTGATGATTATCAAGAGCCCATGCTCATTTAACTTACATGAGATCTACATATTTACTGTGAAGTTATACTAATACGATGGATTTCACACAAAAGTGATGAGTAAACTCTCTTAAAAAGATGTGTAAACTGAATCCATCTACACTATACCCCTGCTACCACTCATTTTAGCTTCTGATCTCAGCTGCATCGAGAACTGAGCTTTGAAAAACTATTTCATGTGTTCAAAGAAAGCAAATATTATATACTCAAGAGGGTGAAGCAGGGAAATTCTCATTTGGGTCACAAACAGCGAAAAACAGTTTAGTAGTATTAAGGTCAATCATGCGGTAATTCATATATTTAATCTTCTATATTGATATGATTTGTCTTGATTATGTGGTGTATTGATCTGATAACATGACAGGGGATTTGTCACGATGTGACACCAAAACAAACACACACACACACACACACACAGACACAAACAGATTGGGATAATGTAAGCTCCGAGAAAGCAAAATAACACTGCACTGTGGAAAAAGTGGAGCCAAGTTCAATTTACTGCATTGAGCACATTCTTAGCAGATCACTTTTTAAAAGCCAACAGAATGGTTGAACTGTTTACCCCTCTCAGCCCAACCACCAGGAAAAGATATTGCCATTGTACGTTGGGTCAAACAAACTCGTGTCTGGTGTGAAACCAAAAAGTAGCTGTTGACTTTGTGCTTGTTACATAATGTTGAGGAATGTTATTTAAGAAAGTCCGCTATGGGCAACTGTTGGTATTCATGGTATTTACGTTGCTACATTTGTTACATTTCATTGTCAAGTTAAAAAACATCCATGTAGTATTTTGGCGTGAGATACGTCTTCAAATTCATGCACGTGTTCACTCAAACTGGACTTGCAAGAATGTTTCTTCTCACTCACCTCGCCACATGTGGGGTTTCAGGCCGTGTCACTGTGAACATGTCTGTGGTCCCTCCACTGCGGATACAGGGCCGCTACTCAGCCTTGATGCCAGTTTCTCCCAGTGGCCACTTGCAGTCTTGGACCACTTTTATAAAAGAGACCTGGAGCTGCAGCTGAATAACATAGTGTTGTACCATCGAGGTTTTATATTTGTCTTTCCTCGAGCCCAGAGAGGCAAATTCTATGTGCATGCCATTATCACAGTATGAAGTCAACAGGCCGAGCAGGGAGAATCACTAATGCACATGTGCAGTGGGCCGCAGAACGCTGTGGCGAACCCAGAAGATTTTTGCTGGGCGAGCAATTTTCATTCAAGTGAATGGGCGCCATCTTTGAGCAAGTTATCCAATACTTCCACGGTTACCTCAAAGGTGAACACAGCCAACTGCTTGCTATTGGTCAATGTTATGAATTTGCATGTCAAAATTCACAAAATTTTAACTCGCATAACATTTATATGGGTTATCCTGCTGGTAGCAATCCCTCCGTCTTTATGAAAAGGATTCAACTTCAGGATTCAGGGCGGCAGGGAGGAAGAGGGCAGAAGCCAGCGACTGCTATCTCCAAAGCTTGTCAGGCATGCTGTTTGATACATAGGAGACATTTCACAGGTGAATTCACACTCAAACAGACGCACAGGGATGTTCCGGGGAGAATGTCAGGGGTGAGAGAGAAAGGGGAACGGGCGAAAAGAATTTCAGTCCGCCCTTAAAAATCAACCAGTGCTTTCTCCTCCCCTCCTCTTTATCTCTCTTTCTCTTGGTAAGCAGCATGTTGAGTTGAGAATCTCCAGTCAGTCACTCACCGGCTCTGCATGGCTGCCCACCAATTGGAATACCATTACAGTCAAATCACTCGAAAACATGCAGGTGATATGAGTACACACACACACACACACAAACACAGCATGACAGCCACACGTTTGCGATGGCTGTAATGAAGCAAGCACTCCAACACCCTGAAGCGGACGGAGAGAGGGCTCATGGGTCACCACTCTCTCCCTCTCTGTTAGTGTCGGCCGTCATGCTACAATCGCCTCTCGCTGTCATTCATTCTCCCTCTCGTTCGGTCTTTTTAATGTTGCTCGTCTCTTCTTCTGCTCCTCTCCCCCTCGGACGAGCAGGCAGATGAGATGGGGTCGCTGTGATTTGTTTCACCCGACAGGCCCGCCGCCGGAGTCAGGTTTGATTTGTGACCCGCTCTGTCTCTTCCGTCTCGACGTTTGATTTGCGGCGCTCTCCTCGGCCCTCCCGTTCAGCGAACCGGTCGACAGGGGTCGGACATAAACATGCTGCTTTGGCTGTCCTGCAGTAACTAAGCATCACTGTTTTATTCTTGGGGGTCAAAGATGAGTTTAGTCAAGCTGGATGGAATTCAAATCAAACACACCTCAAGGAGAATGAAAGGACTGCAGCCCTGCCTCCGTCTACCTTCCTGATTGAGACCATTTGCATATTGCATTCCAACCGCTGACATTTGGATGACAAACTAACATTGTTTGCCATCGCACTCCAGTCCATGAATTAGATTTACTCTGCTTATAAAAGGCAATGGCTGCTAAATGCCATATCTCTCTGTGACTGAGGGTGAGTGTGTGTGTGTGTGTGTGTGTGTGTGTGTGTGTGTGTGTGGTGTACGCAGTCTGGGTTATTGTCCATAACAGCGTCTTTCTGTCTCCCCATATGTCTCTGCGGGTAAATGAAAACGCCAATCTCTCTTTGCCTTTTCTTCCACTTTCCTCCCACCCTCTCCATCCTTCCTTTTTGCAGTAAACATGCAGACTGGTGTGCATTTATAAGCAGTCAGCTAAAACCGCTCTTATTTACCAGCCACACTTATTCACCATGACCTTTTAAAGAGAGAGAGAGAGAGAGAGAGAGAGAGAGAGAGATGATCTAATGAGGAGGACAGCTAGGAGATGGAGGGAGAAGATGAAGAGGGCGAGGGTGTGTGTGTGTGTGTGTGTGTGTGTGTGTGGTTTTATGAGGCATATTTTCTGCCAAGACATAGGGAAAGAACTGACAGACCCACTGACTGACTGACAAGGTGATTGTCTGGATGTTTTTTTTCTTCTTATAAGAAGAAGTGTCATGGTTTGTCAATAAAGTTAACTGGCTGTTTGCTTTTCTAAAATTAACATCTATTTAGGGTGACTGACACATGGAATGTGACCAACTGATGGAAAGAAAAACATATATGTATAGCAGAGACATGAACTTTAGAATTGCCAAAATCATGCAAGACTTTCAGCTGGACTCGGACTTATACACCAATGACTCGTGAATTCACTTGGACTTGAGTCTTTTGACATGAAAATACTTGACACAATCTGACTGCTTTCAATCAAGTTGCAGGAGAGAATCATGAAGAACTAAAGTTACGTTACTGAGCAGCAGTTGGAGGAAATGATACCAAAGATGATTTTGTTCAATGCATGGTCACAAAAAACTATTGCAGCGTGCAGAAATTACAGCTTCATCAGCATCATACCCTGATTTTCTGACTTGTCAGTCTTGACTTGGGACTTGAGTGCAAAGACTTGAGACTTGGTCGTGAGTTGCAAAACGACTACTATGTCACACCTCTGTTGTATACAGTTGTGAGGTCTATATGTCACTGAGTGACAAGCTGCTTGTTGCTCAACTGTCTGAGTGACTAGTCACTTAGTCGCAGTGTGTCTTTGTCTATATGCCCAATTAAGTGTTCTCTCTGAACACACCTCGACATGTTGGTCTAAAATCTCTCAAATGTTGAAGGCGGGTCGCAAATAATTCACGTCATTTTAACACTCATGATACCATTCACTCAGCTTTTGTGTCCTGTATGAAACCATCCGCATTCTAATGTTCCTCCACTCACTTCTTCAGGGTTATCCTTTAATCTGTGGCCCTTCTGTGTGCGCTTTTAAGATTTCTAGTAGCTAACCAGTACTAGTTGACTGTTCTGTTTGTCCATCTGCTCTGTTCATGACAAAATAAATAACATCAGATGCCGTTTTTTCTGTCAATGGCTTCCATTATAAAGGAGTGTATCAGTGTTCAATCTCACAGAAGAACACGATTAAAAAGTCTGGATATTTTACACCGTACTGCTAAAAAAACAGTCCATTCTATTAAAATGTTGATGATGATGAAAACATTCCTAAATATAAGTGCTGTAATCAGGAAAGTATTAGCTATAAGCTACTGGTTATTTCTTACTTAGCATCCATCATCCATCCTTCAGCGACACCAGAAGATTAAATGTGTCCAGTATATGTATGTGTGTGTGTGTGTGTGTGTGTGTGTGTGTGTGTGTGTGTGTGTGTGTGTGCGTGTGTGAGACCATAGAAAAAATGCTGCTGTTGGACGCAATAAGGTTGCTTCACTCTAGAAGACAAGGTGTCACACGTATGCACACAAGGATAATTAGCAGGTGTGAATAGAGAGCAGCAGGCAGGAAAAGGTAGCCAGAGAGAGAGAGAGAGAGAGAGAGAGAGAGAGAGAGAGAGAGAGAGAGAGAGAGGAGAGAGAGAGAGAGAGAGAGAGAGAGAGAGAGAGAGAGAGAGAGAGAGAGAGAGAGAGAGAGAGAAATGGAGATATGGAGAGGTAATTGGTGCACCTGTCTGCGGGGGAAAAGACAGCTCTATCCACACACACTCACACTGAGACACACAGGGACACATGTAGACAGAGACGAACACCGAAAAACTCAACACACAGTGACGCAATTGTCGGCGTGTGTGTGTGTGTGTGAGAGAGAGAGAGAAAGAGAGAGCGAGAGAAAAGGCCCCCAGCACCTGTATCGAATAGTTCACAGCTTGGCAGCCAAATGTGACAGCCGAAAGCCAAATTTAGGCCTTTTCAAAATGTTTTTTTTTACTTGGCCAGTGTTGCAAAATATTCAATAAACTTGGTTTGCTGTGATACTAGTTTGGTAACAATGTAAGTCTAGATTAAGTTCACTTCTAAACCAATTGTCTAAAGCAGAAAAAAGCCTCTGGACTTTTGGAAGGTGCCAAATGTAAAAGGATGTAATCGTTAATCATTGGATATCAAGATGAAAACTGTGTCTTTTTCAGTGAATTTCACATTATGTTGAGCATCCTTACATACAATATGTAGCAGTAGGATGGTGTCCTCTATACTGCAAAGCCTGACATTATTTATATAGTTGTTGATAGTATTGAGGAGAATTTACATAACTGAATACAGTAAGGGCTCTCTGCGGAGATGTAAAAAGCCTCTTGAAAGAAACTGTCAAAGTACACAGAACAATGATGATGTCATCATGAACAAGACTAAGAACTCTGTGAGGATGTGCTCTACAGACGGCAACCTCCGATTGTGAAAAGTGAAGCCAATGCAGAAGTGTCTTAAACTTGCATTCTCTCTAATGACCAGCAGGGGGAGACTCCTCCAGCTACAAAAAGAAGTCTGATTGTATAGAAGTCTATGAGAAATGACTCTACTCATACTTAATTTATTACCTCAGTAAACATTGTAAACATGACTTTATGGTCTCAATCTCTAGTTTCAAGTCTTCTTCAATACAACATGATGTTCATTTTGTAAATTGTGGTCCATTTAGAGTCAAATATATCATAAAGTTATAAAGATAATTGAGAATTATTACATTTTAACCGGCGCAGCTTTTCTATTCTTTACGGCACTTGTTCATTGGTCCAGGAAACACACCGACCAATTACATGTGTAGTAAATCACGTGATGCTACTCAATCAAATATGTGTATTCCAATAAGCTTACCGACTCGTGTGAGATTTACACACATGGGGGAGAGATGAGGAGAGAGACTGAAGAGTAGGAGAATTACGTGAGTCAGAGAAGTTATTTTACATGACGTTCTCCAAAAAGAGAAAAGTGGTCAGCGAGACCAGAGCCTTTAACCAAGAAGCTCTTCCCACAGAGGTTTAAAACCAGTATGTCTCATATGTTCAGAGACCGTGACGATTATTAAAAGCGGCATTGTGAAGCACCACTATGAGTCAAAGCGCAAATCTTTTGAGCAAACGTATCAAATCAAATCCGAAATGAAGACACAGAAAATAAACAATCTAAGAGCCCAATATGATCAGAATCATTCACCGTCTAACAATTATGTTAACAGAGAGGAATAGTGTTCAATAACCACAGATAGAGTCCCTGCACACAAATTTCTCTTTTTAGAAGATGAAAAAAATATAGTATCATGGTTTTCTTGGCTGACATCACATCACACCTTTCTAAAATTAAATTCTATATTTTAAGATGGACATTTTTTAAAAGCTTTCTGTTATGTTATTTAATTTAATTTCTTAAATCCACTCCTTATTTTACTTGAAATGAGAATTTATTTATTATCAGATTATGTATTATTTATAATTCATCCAGTTCAATTTCACATATTACAATAAATAATGTTGAGATATTATTCAATTGAACTTTCGTCATTTGAAATGACAGTCAGTTGTTGACCATATACAGACGTTATACAACTGTTAGGCTACGTCAATATATATGGCACTAAATTATAAAGCAAAGTAGACATTACTCTGGTGTTCTAGACCGTTGCATGAGGAAATTCTCTCTAAATGGACCTCGTTGAATTTTGAATGAATACACCTGCTTTAGGAAGTGGTTACCTTATGATTGACAGGTCTCTACTGCGTCGTTGTCCCTTCTGGGAGTTCTTCGTGTTTTGATCTTAGACCCTTTCACAGTGTGTTATAATTTCAAGTGCAACTATTTTGGTTGTCTAAAAATGTCTTATTCAGTTCAGTTGTGCTCCATCCTCTCCCATCCCTTCTGGTTGCAAAAAGACAAGATGGCAGCAACAAAACTCTTCAAAGCTTCAAAACTTTAGTCCACAAACCAATGGGTGACGTCACATACCAACATGCTCACAATGACAATTCTAACTTGACTATAAGATCACTACATTTGCATCCTTTTTCCAGTTTACACCCCTACATTTGGAACTCTTTACAACTGTCAGATAACATAGATAAAATACAAGACTGTGTCATTCATGAAGGCAATGGACTTCAAATTGTTACATAAAACATGGAGCGTGAAGGTTTACAAGTTATGAAATATAATTTTATAAAGTAGACAGAAACCATTTGATTCCACTGTCTTCATTGTGGAAATTACAAGGTGGACTTTAGATGACCAATCTGTGCAGTAATAACTTTATAAGCATTGGTGGAATTAAGTATTGTGGTGCACGCTGAGACAGTTGATTGCATTCGTGGAGTTTGCGTTGTAAAATATTGTTCAGACAGACACAAACTCTTAAAATCCCTGAGGTCTCTGTGGCACAAACAACATGATCTCCTTGACTTTCACCATTTTTAAAAAAAACAAACACCTGCAGAAGCCTTAATCTGCATAAATGATTTTAGCTTTATGAATGTCAGCATGGATAAAAGTCAACTCAATGGATATATGTAAATCATGATTATCCTACTTCATCAGAACGGTCTTGGTGGCAGATAGCTTTCATTCAAGCGGAATCATAAAATGTTTACATGGACGATTTCAAAGACTAACATATAAAAGCTAAGAGGAGTTTCATTGCACATCTTTTGATGTGGTCTTAAACCAACACATGGAACTTTTAGGTTTCACAACTCGTTTTCAAGTTCCATGAAAACGGAGCTTTTGTTATTGTTTCATTCAGTTAACCAGACTCACTCCCCATTTACAATACTTAAACTTCCCACAATGGAAAAAAATATTGTCCATTGAATGTGCGCTAAAAATCCCACGATGCATTGTGTCACATTTTATAGAGTGGATATTGAACCGTTAACCGTGGTCATTTCACCATAGGTCAATAGGAAATGAGGATTGTTGTTAGTTGTTATGGTGACAACACATGTCAGTAAACTGTGTTGGCCTCGGCTAAGAGCGGAGATAGTCACAGAGCCAAAGCGACGCCATTTCATTCTTTCTTAAAGGGACAGCAGGCTAATGGACATGCGCACACACACACACACACATACACACACTAGATGCTGAGGCCATTGTGTTGCACGTCACGCCGGCATGAGTGAGTCAGCAACTTCCGACAAGTCTGTTAATGCGGTAGTTAGCCCACTTCAACCAGTTGGAATTGCAACGGTAGCCCGCCATAGACTGTGGGCCTCTCGCCAAGTACGCCAAGTACGGACTTGTGTATTTGGAGTATGGACTTGGGAGTCTGGACTCTCAAGTCCAGACTCCCGAGGACAGGAGGACACAAGTACACAAGTACAGTCATTCTGCAATTGGAACAGCAGCATACTTGATAACATCACCACCTCAGCTGGTATTGCTAATGAGTTTTATCCGGTTTTTTTTACTGTAAAGTATTTTTACAATCAAATTAAATATGACAACCCTGCTTTTTTCGTTTTCATTTAAAATAAAAAAAATCTTAACAAACCGACCACAGATTTGATGTTTCAACAACTAACTTCTCAAATGGGAACGTCTGTTGTACTCCGATTCTATTTCTATGATTTGTAGAAGACCCAGCAGCCCCTCTACTCTCTCCTCTTCATTTCTTTGATACTAAAGAGAACTCCCTCCAGGAGCAGACATATTTCCCCTGAAGATCATTTCCAGGTCTTCCATTTAGTTTGAAGACGTACAATATAACAATAGAAAAGACGTGGATGTGGATGAGAAAAATTGTAAAACGAAGACAGAGTTCTCCTCCCACACTGTTATATGTGCATGTGTGCATGTGTGTACTGCACGTGTACTTGTGTGGGTGTGCTCACAGAATTGTTCTCGCTCCCAGTGTGAGTGTGATCCGGATCCAGGGCTTCTGCTAAAATCTGCCGGGCTGTGTGCCAAGCATTGTGTTTTAACACCAGACACAACCAAACACACACACACACACAACTAAACACACACACTCACACACACACACACACACACACACACACTCCTCATAAGAATCTACTATTTCCTTGTTAGAGGTGCTCTACTCTGACCAAATGTGCTCGAGCATGCGTTGTGCATGTGTGTGTGAATAAAACACCTGTCTGCCAGCACTATTGCCTCCAAGCATGGCGTGTTAAGTCCCCGTGCATGTGTGTGTGTACATCACACATTTGTGCATACGAGTGTTTGCGTGTGAGGGCGCCATCACGTAGAAACTTGAACTTGTAGAAGTGAGTGGGCTCACATCATTGCCATGCTGCTGATTGTTCAACGTCCAAGCTAACACACACACACATTGTATGTACACCCAAGCACTCACATTCATCTAAAATATGCAGAAGGCTTTGATTAGGCATCCAGGCATCAACACACACACACACACACACACACACAGATTCAAAAATGTCTTTGTGTATGTTTTCAAAAGTTGGCTGCTGTAAATGTATAGAACGTCAGAGGCGCAGTTGGCTGCTATTGTGCCGACAAACTCTGCAGCCTTTCATTCTTGGCTTAGAAAACTTGGAAAGGATCGTTTTTTGTCACTTTTGTAACTTCGACTTAACTAAGCAGCGACTTTTGGAACATTTCTTAGAGATATTAGTAACTTTTGAAAAGAAACTTTTTGTGAACATTCCTTCTTGGCAGTTGAATAAGGTTGTTGTTTTTTGTAACAAGGCTCTTTTTGAAAGGTGAAGTTTACACCTTGAGACTTGGAAGTAGCTGCTATATGTACATGCAAAAATGAAGTCATGCATATATTCCTGCTTTTACTTGGCAGCACACTGAAAATTGTATTTCAATTTAAAGCTCCTATTTGTAGAATCTGTCTGATTTTGGCGACCCCTAGAGCAGTGATTCTCAACTGGTGGGTCACGACTTAAAAGTGTTTTGAAGGGGGATTTTTTATGCAGCGGAGTTATTCACACTCCTTAACAGTATTTGGCGTTAATGCCTTGTAATGCTAATAGACACCTGCTATTTCACAGTATAGAAGAACACCCACAAAGTTTGTTTTCATGTGCTAATTTGCATGGCGAAACGCAAGTACAACACCGACTACATGAGATATGGATTTTCTTACATTGAGGACAAAAGAGGGCAAAATACTTAGTGTGTTTTGTACAGCGAGGTTCTGGCACAAGAAAGCATGAAGCCGTCAAAATTGAAGCGGCATTTGGAAACAAAACACCCTTCTCTCAAAGATAAACCTGTTGAGGACTTTCGAAGATGACTTCAAGACCTGAGGACATCACAAAAGTGTCTTACTTACCTGCAGCCATGGACATGATGTGTTGGATCAATCTGGAGCGGATAAACTGAAAACTATACCTCTGTCAAATGACACTATAAGTGGGCGAATTGAAGACATGTCGGATGATATCAAACAACAGACCACAGCTCAAATTAAGGTTGAAAATTTGGGTCGCGGTTTGTCATTAAGGGGTGATGGTGGGTCCCTCAGCCAGACCAGTTGAGAACCACTGCCCTAGAGGTAGTAGTGGAGAAGACAGATAATGAATACAACTGTAAGCACATGTGGCTGTGGTAAAGATGGATTAGTAGCCTCCTTCTCAATTCAGTGGTATTGTTCCTGCTTATGTTTCTCAAAATGAAGCCCGCAGTTTGTCTTCTGACACATTGACAATTTATGCAAAATGGTCAACACTTTTCTCTGGAAGATTTCTAATGAAACTTAGCCTTTCACGTCTTTAACTAATATTAAAACAAGAGTCCATAGCCATGCTAATAGCTCTGTGAGACTGTACATGGTCATTTGATTTGATTACATACTAGCATCGTAACAGTGAAAATGCTATGTTAATAATCTTAGTTTAATGTGTTAGCATGCTGCTAATATTTGCTAATTTGCACTAAATACACAGTGCAGCTGAGGCTATTGAGAATGGCATCAGTGTTGAAAGTATTAATTACGTAATATTTAGTATCTTTGATCATTTTTACCAAAATTTGCAAACAATGTTATCCATATATTCATTATATATATTGAGCTTGTCCCACCACTGTGATTGTCTGCCCCGCCCCCGATTGAATCTAATCGTGTCTAACCTCCCCAGTGTATTTAAAGCCTGTGTCTCTGTGCCAGTTCGTCTTCGCCCTCTGTGTCAAGCGTTCCAGGGTTTTCCTGGTGTTATGTTCCTGCTTTTTCTGATGTCTGCTTTTACCTGTGTACTGAACCTCTGCTTACCGACACCTTATCCTGTGTTTTGGGTCGTGCATTTGAGTCCTGTTTTTTACCCGTGGTTAACCTGTCGTAACAGATTCCTCCTCTAGGGACCATACATATCTAAATTGTTTTTATGCAATCCATCTAGTACATGTTGAGGTATTTCACTGCATAAGTGAAAATATCATATGCTGCTGCTGCTATAAAATAATAGCTGTTGAGATTGGATCAAAGTGGTAAACCAACCAACCGACATTACCATCCCTAAAGCCACAACGCTAGCATGGCTAGTTATATAGCTCCCATACATTTTAACAGTGGTAGCTGTGTGCAACCGCCCTGCACCAAAATCCTCTCAGTGCAGTTGTTTATTTATAAAGTATTTGAAGATCACCACTCACCCAAAATCGAAACATATATTTAGCAAGTTCGGCTTCTTAGGCCTGTCATGATTATGTGTTATTGTTTGCATTAACGCAACTGTTGGTTTATGCCTCAGAAAAGTTTAGCAGCGTGTCTCTGTTCAAGCATGCTGGGCATATTAACTTCTTTGGCACTTCTTTCAGCTGCATATCCTCTTCCTCTTTCTGATCCTCATTCTCTTTCTCCTGAGTATGATTTGTGGAACAACGGATAATTTCTCTCCATACTAGGAATAATGTTGTTACTTACATGTGCTTCTGCATTCCCATGAAATTACCATGATGGCGCGGATTAAATTAGACCACGACACCGACAACATGACTGATTAACATGGAATTATATTTGATGTCTAATTCTTCTTAGGGAGAAAACAAGTGTGTTAACACATGTAAATACACCTTTGATTTGCACATGGGTTGAATGTGTGGGAAGGTTCAGGGCCAAAGGTTGCCGTGCTACATGTTTATCAAATCGCGTGAATCACTAAAACATGCACACACAAACACATTTGCGTGCATACATCGTTAACAAACACACAAACACGTGCGCACACTTTCAAAAGTTTGAAGGATTACAATCCCTCCTGTAACAAATTAACCTCGAGTGTGAATCTGGCAGTAGACAAATCATTCTGTCTGTTTGTGTGTGTGTGTGTGTGTGTGTGTGTGTGTGTGTGTGTGTGTGCGTTTGTGTGTGTATGAATGCTGGCATTAGTGCTTTCATGCTACTTCATGTGTGTGTGTGTGTGTGTGTGTGTGTGTGTGTGTGTGTGTGTGTGTGATCCATGCCAAAATATTGGGAAACAAAGATGTATTGTCTCCCCCGTGAATTTATATTCAGCCAATTTATCATATATGGATCTGTGTGTTGGTGCTTTTGCGTGTGTGTGTGTGTGTGTGTGTGTGTGTGTGTGTGTGTGTGTGTGCGTGTGTGTGCCAGCAGGATATGTTAAACTGCAGATGAATTAGCTTACCTCCACATGGACCATTTTGCCTCCCTAAGTGAAACAAAGTAGTGACGTGTACTTTGACCACACATCTCACTGATTCACAAATTGTGGTCTAGTGACATTCAACAAGCATTTGCTTGAATTATGAGTATGATACCCAAATTACCCAAGAGGCAATTGAATTTCCCTTTAAGCAAGACAGTGAACTGTCCAACTTCACACTGTTTTCTACTCTCACCATGTGTTTTTCAAAACCATTCCAGATTTGTGATATTGCAGTTTGTGAAATAGTCACAAAATGCAATCTATTGGTTTTGTGTATAGGGACAAGAATTGTACATATTTTTTGCTTCGTTCTTTACAGGATATTACATTAAAAATGGAAGTTGGGTTTAGGTAACAAAACCACTAACAGTTAGGTTTAGGCAACACAACCACAACCATAGCACCACGTCTCGTGGTTGAAAGTACTGAGTTTGTTGGATCCGTCCACCTACCGTCCTGCCATACATAAGTGGTCTCACTTGCTCAGACTGTGGCTTAATCTCGTGGATGCACAAAAGGATTCCAATTGACTTTCCATTGGCATTAATTTCGTCCTAAGAGACACACAAAAAAAAATCTTGTCCATTTACAAGAAACCAATGAATTGCATTTGGGACTATTTCACTACTTGCCATGAATACTGGTTTTGAAATTATCTTTTTAGTTGTTATTACTTTATTTTGTGCCTGGGATTGGTGCAGCCTGGCCTAATACACAGAATGTATTTCGGCAAGCAGAAATGACCAGTCTTTACTAGTCATTTACTGTCCGACTGTGAATGTAAGCAGCTATGAATTGCTATACAGAATACAGAACACATTTGCTATTTAGAAAACAAAGATTTCACCATTCTTCCTTCTGTGGTTTACCGCGTTAACTTTACTGTGTAAGAGCATTCAGTAGCTCTGGCGTGCAGTTAGCGCAAAAGGCTCAATCCACTGTGGACCTATATGAGTGTACACTCAGTTACACACTCGATGCAGACTATACAGTATACTGTATGCAAGAGAGGTTTAAAATATCCTCCTCACTGCTCTAATGGATCTGTAGAGGTGGAAACGGCTAGGAGAGCACTTCACACTGATACCAGGATGGAGACGTGCATACATGTGCACACACACACACACACACACAGACAGTTAAGATCGCACTAGTGTAAACAGCTTCCATTTTTAACTCTGCGTCTGCCAGGCTGTCTCGGACTCTTTGCTAGAAGTACTGATAAGAATTGACATACTACCTCTCGCTCCATGTCAAACACAAACACACAGCTGCACAGTCAAGGCTAAATAAACCAAGTACAGTAAGTATCAGTTTAAAGTTGAAATTAAATGTAGGGGAAATACTTGGAAAAATTGAATAACTTAACAATACTTTTTGTAGCAATTAATCGCATTGTTATGCGCATAATTCAATAATGAATTCAAAAGTATGTGCATTTTGCACTTTTATTTTAAAAGTACTGCTATATGAACAAAAGTGCAATAACATTTGGTTTGCAAACACTTTAAATAAATAAGGTGCTTTTTAACAGCAGTATTCCCTTTACACAGCAGCAGTTCAAATACAGTTATAATGATTCTGATAATAGATATTCAGCCGGTGTTCAGAACATTATTTTCATGTGTGTAATAGATGCAATTTGAAATATACACCTTAAAAATTGCAAACCTATCTACGTCATGTTTTTTCAACAAACCAAGCACCTAATATGAGACAGGCAAATACAGCAACTAGCAGGTGAACGAAGTGGAGCATGATGCTTTTTCTCAGGAGACTAAAACAGAGCTACAAGGAGAGTGAACATTCAACTTCATCATCACTTGATCACAAACAAAACTTCAAATGAATGCCAATGCTGCTGCAGGTCGGATGTGTGAAATTGCTTTAACAACAGTGCTCTTGACATTTCTTGTTCTAGAAAGAAAATGAGTTCACCATCAGGAAAATATACATTCATTTGTTGAACAGAGCACGGACAGCAAACCTGAGCTGCTTGAAATGTAAAAAAACGCTGCCATGTTGCCACTTATGGATATATTGCTTTTTCAGCCTTTTGGCTCTGATTTGTCCTCCTTCACTTGCTGCTACACACCACCTCCCTTATCGTCTGTGTCTGCTGGCCTCTTAACTCCCACAATATGTGGCCACAATCTGTTTTCAGTTTGACAGGCTCATTTAGCCTCAGGGATATAAGCTAAACTGGTGTAGTGGGCGAAGAGGCTGCCCTTTTGAATGTTTCCTTTACTAATGACAGTTTCTTATCAACATAAATCTTGTGTTGAATTATGATTGTGGTGGAAATGCATAAAAGTTGCTGCGGGAGGTAACTGGGGATTTTTTTTTCTTCGCTTTGAGCAAAAGAATGTCCTTAGTTTGTTAAAAACGCCCAATCAACAACATCGACCTGTGGAAACGCACCAAAGAAGAAACAATAGATGTAGAGATGGATCTGTCACACCTTAAAGGGGAAGCCAAACAGCAATAACCAAAGCAAGCACTGACATGGAACCCACACGGTTAACGGGGGAGACGAAGATCAAGAAACTCAGCAGTGTCAAAAGAGTTTTAAGAAGAACGACTGACGTGGTAACGGCTGGGGAAAGAAATGGTCCAAGACAGACAAATGTGGAAACGTTTCATCAATTAGCCTTTCTTCTGCATGGAATACAAATGCCTAAGTCAGTAAGTAAAGCTTTCACCTCATCATGAAGATAGCAAGTTGAAGTTTCATACAAGATAAAGGTCCCACATAATAAATGATTCCATTCTGTTCGAGTCAAGCTTGTTTGTTTCAATGAAATGAAATGATCTGCTTCAGCTTTCTAGATGCTCACATTAACACCAACTGTGACATGCAGAAAAAAAAATCAGCATTGTATCGTTGTTTACTTTTCATAGCAATCAGCATCTTTGGCTACAATCTCACCTTTTAGCAGTAAAGCTAAAATCCAAAATTAATGGCATGACATTAAACAAATAGCAATCCCGATGACGAAAATGTAACATGCTTTCAACTCAGGGTTAGTTTGTTAGTTAGCCTGCACTGTTTATTTCTATTTCATGTATTAATTCAAGGAACATTACAGATCTGATGTTTTCATCTGCCGCTGCATTTTGTCTCATCAGCGGAAGCTTTTGCGGAAGTGTTTAAGTCACATGATCCACGTAAGTCGTAATTAATTTAAGTCTGTTTCCTTTGCTCTTTGTTTTGCTTTTATCCAGTCAAAAGTTGTACCCCTCTGCTTAGTGTCAAAAGCCATATGTTCCACTTATTCCCCCGATTCCAGACGTTTCCACTCAAGGTGGCATCAAAACAGGTGATTGGGATTTTAGTTTGCAAATTAATACAGACCACATCCATTTTGTAGTCATCTTCTCCTTCTCTGCTTTCTTTGATCTCTATTAACCTGATGTATAGGTCTGGCTTCAATGCTTTCTCTGTCTTTATCTCTCTCCCTGTCAGACACCTGAGGGAGGGACAAATGTGACCTTTTTTTCATCTCTTTCCTCTGCTCAAGAGTTATATGCCAAAATAACACCTCGCCGGGTGTCAAAATGACCTCAGGTTTTTGCAAAGACTGTGTCTTTAAGTGGTTTGGTGTGTATGTGTGTGCGTGTGTGCCACTAAAGGAACACTTACCACCTAAGGCTCTTTTTTTTCCTTTTCTGTCACTCGTTTCCTTTCTTTCCCTCAATCAATGTCTTCACACTTTTCACTTTCCTCTCTGCCTCTTTCCCTCTCTTTCTCTGGTTCACTACTGCTTTCCGTCCTAAAAAACTTTGTCTTTGTCCTGCTCCCATTCTCTTGCCTCACTTAGCTGAAGTAATAATCACAGCTTTCTATTATGTTTGGCTCTCTATCTATTACTAGTAGGTAAGCTCAATTAAGCTGACTGATTAAGTCTGACTCTCCTGGCTGGAGGCGGCATCTCGAAACACCGCCATGCTTTAGCACCTGTATGTGTGTGTGAGTGTGTGTGTTTGTGTAGGCATATGAATGATATGTGCATAGTCCTCTGAGTCATATTGCGTAGCTGTATCTAAATTGTTAGTGTGTTCATGTCTGAGTTCGTAGGTTTTTTGTTTTTCTTATTTCACAGTCAAGCATGCATTCTCATGTACTAATTCTGTTGTTTCACTTTATCGACACAGAACAAGATTGCTCTTTTTAATGACTCCTTGTACCTGTGTTGCCGACTGTCGCACAGCTCATGGTATTTTCCGTCAGATTTCTGAACTTGTGCGGACGGTTTCAACGTCCAAAACCTCTTTTTTGATGCCCCAGCATGACATTTCATTTTAGAGCAACAAGCAATCTTGCTGCGCTCTGCTGCCTCTGTTGCTGGAAAATGAAATCATAAAAGCTAAAAAAAAAAAAAAATTTAAACCCAATAAAGATATACCTGTGCAGCGTTGTTCTCCCTCTGACAAAACTGTGCTGCAGTGTTATACTAATATAAAACACCACTGGGAGAGATATTGGAAACTGTAAGAAACGGGGGTTGTGAAATCAGCCAAAATGATCCAATGACGATCTCTTTGAATGGAACAAAGAGAGACATTCACAGAAGGTGCACACCATAAGCTGTATATAAGAATGTTGTTTTTTTCGCAACCGATGAGGAGTGACGTAAAGACGCCACTCTGGTAGTGGCAGCAACCTGTCAATCACAGTAATCCTGCCCTAAAGCATACTCCACTCTATAGTATATTTCACTCTAAATGGACCATCATTTACTAGATAAAAACCATGCTGTATTGAAGCAGACTTGAAACTTGCAGTTGAGATCATAAACTCATGTTTACAATGTTTACTGAGGTAATAAATCAACTGAGAAGTAGGGTCATTTTCTCATAGACTTCTATACAACCAGACTTCTTTTTGCAACCAGAGGACTCACCCCCTGGTGGCCAGTAGAGAGAATGCAAATTTTAAGACACTTCCCCATTGGCTTCACTCGGCAGAACCGGATGTTGCCGCTTGGTGCACACACACCAAAGCAGACTTTACTTTAAAGATAGGGTGGGTAATGTAATTTAGAAGCATTGTTTGTTATATATGTTTTAATTGTATTATACATCATGACAGAAATAAAAAAAATCCAAAACTCGTAATAATTTCAATCAAGACAGGGTTGATTGAAATGATTGGTGATATTTGGTAGGTGGGCAGATAGGTAGCCTGTCCAGAGTCTTTGACAAGCTGCTAGCTTGAAAGTTGTGGGTGCTAACAATAGCCACATCCATTGTTTACATTCATTATGAAACAATGTTGAAAATGATCATTTTGGGGGAGTGGCTTTTGAAGTATAAACATCTACTTTAAAGATTAAATAAAAAAAAATTACAACACTTTTAGATCACTTATTTAACAATATATGCAACGGTTTTTACAAAAAACGTCTTTGTGTTTTTTTGTTTACCAAAATCCATGTTCTTTTCTTTCTGTAAAACAAAATTTTAAGTTTGTACCAACCAATTTCAACCACTACTATCATGACATCCAACCATGAATCTATCTGCAAGTTTTACCTACATGGGAGGTGTGTGCGGAGCCACAGTCCTCGGTAGCTCTGTGTTCCGCTACATTCTAAGCCCGCCCACTATTTAGTGATCCAATGAACTGTGAAGGATTTGATTTAAATCCTATTCGAAACTGTACACCTTCTAAAAAAATGATGTTTCTCTGCGGAATACTTACAGTACAGTAAGCTAAAACGCTCTAACTTCTGTTTAACTGGGACTTTAATGGATACATTTTCTTTCTTTCAAATCACCTCCAAGACACCAAGAAGAAATATATTAACTTGCTGTGTCTATTGTACCAGCTTTTCTATATTCAAGCCTTGACAGTTTCTGCTGTGTCTTCACCCAGAAATGCTAAAAGGTGATTAGTCAGAGATTTGTGTGATTTTAATGGGAACCATGTTGCCTAGAAAGTATATTTATATTGTACTGATTTGCAACTAGATGTACTGGCACCTGAATAACATTTCTATTACCATTTAGTTATTCATTAACAAATTTGCCAAGGCAAAAAATTGTTGAAACCGAACATATCTGAAAAACTTTAGCTAAGAACTGATTTTATTTGTTTGTTTTTTTACAAAATCTGCTCCTGCGTTCTATTATTTGCAACAAAAGCATGATTAATGTTGTTTACAATCGTGTTTGGGAACTCACAGCACTTAATTAAGCTTTGGGAAAGAGTTTTGTTTCTGTTTAATATTGATCCAAACCTATTAAACCTTAAATCTTAAGTCTTTGTCTTGGCCAAAGTCATCATTCTGGAGTCAGGATGCAGTGATTTTTTGATTATTGCAGACAGACACCATGTGATTGTGAATAAAACAAAACAAAAGACAACAAATAAAAACTAGTTAGATTTTCAGGATACATTTATAGAATCTAGCCTTCAGCATGAAAGTAGATAAAGGTCACAGAGGAGTGAAGAAGAATTTGACGGCAAGCTTTTATGCTGCTAAATGTTTTCCTTGTTTGCAGAAAAAAAATCTATTTGAGTAATACACTGTTTAACATGTATATATGCGAATACATATGTACAGTATACACATGTAAATATTAAGTTGTTTTTTTGCACATGTACAGTGTGCACAAAAGCCATAAATAAATGAATAAATTAGCTTTGTGTAATTGTCTGTTTGTCTGTGTGCTTGTTGTTGCTAGTTTTTGACAGGTAACTTTGGTATTTTCAACATAGACTTAAATTTCCCATAAATTTATGTCTAAGAGACTAATGGACCGAACAATTTTTTTAATTTGGTCCAATCCTGAGCGAGAACGTTGCAGACGGCAGCCGCTAAACAGGCTGCAATGAAATCCATCCTTGACAACTCCTCACCGTCAGTGGTCATTCAATAAAAACACTTGTTCTCGCCACTGACCTGCTCGGATTGTGAAGTGTCTGGCAACATTATGGAAAGGGCCGTTATGAAACATTTCTGTGTTTTTGTGTCATGTGACTTGTTCTCAGTACACAACTAAACAACACGTTTAGATAACGTAGTGGTATCTAAAAGAATTTCAATGTAACGGCTGAATATTTAGCTGATTTCTACAATGTGGAATGTGACGCATACAAGCCAGCACGTATTTTGCCCGTGCACTCATTGCTCGTGACCAGAGTTTTCCTGGTCATGAGCGTGAGTGGCTTCGGAGGTGGGCCTGAAGAGACGGGCTGTCAGTGTTGCTGACTTTCTTGCCAGATTTTGCAACTTTTGGAGCTAGTGCTGCTAGTGCGGTTGGATAATCTTTTTAATCTAGCGTACTCTTGCTAGTTTTTCAAAATTACCAACCCTTTCACTGACTTTCTTTTGAGGCATTCAACTACATCTCACCAAATTCCCTGATTAATGCAGTTGGCACAGTTGTCAAATTGACAATTAGTTATTTGATGACTGGTCAACTCTGAGCAGACTCTTTTGTAATTGTTTTTAAAATAAATTATCTTAATACTTTAATAATACTCCACAATCATTTTAGTGAGTGCTCAGCGTAAGTTTTAGAGGCAGCATAGTAGTAAAGAATCACCCAAGCATGTATGTGTGGCTACAGCAGCATAGCATTAGCAATAGTAACCCTGGGATTAGCCATTACAAAGTCAACCACTGCAGTTTATTAATTCACTCACATCTTGTTAATGGTAACATGTTTTAATCAATGAAAACAAACCAGAAAAAAGGCCTGAGCTGAAAGTAAGCATTCAGCAATTCATTCATTAATCAACTAATAGAAACTCTCTCCAAGTGCTTGACACGTTTCTTTGTTGTATTTTTTGTGTCCAGATATGTGAACTGTATGTATGTTTCATATTTTGCGTGCTGAGCAATATTTAAATCAACTCCAATTATCTGTGTGTGTGTGTTTGAAAAAACCCTCTGAACAGCTATAGAGACTTGCTGACCGTTCCTCTGTGTTGCCATGGTGGGCTAATTAATCAGATTAATTGAATACTGTTGATCAATAGCCAACGGGGTGTATTCATTATAGTTAATATGTTTCTCATCAGCTGTAGTAGCAGCAAGGATGTGTGTGTGTGTGTGTGTGTGTGTGTGTGTGTGTAGGAGTGTGTACTTTAATGTGAGTCAATAGTTGTTAAATTAAGGAGAGATTAGAAGGGACTTTGATTCGATAAAATAATAATCTAACTGCATGGTAATGAATCACCCTAGAAAATGTTAACTCTGCCTTTTTTTCCCTCAAGATAAAAGGTGGAGGGCAAAAAAAGGGACACAGATTTTTCTTCACCTGACCAGTAGTTCTTGTCAATGTACATGCTTTAAGTATGTATCAGCTAATTAGCAATTTATACATATTGTATACATCATTATGGCATAGGCATGTTAATTATAATACATATGACCATCATGAATAATTTAGACTTTTGTCAAGATGACTGGTGACACCAGGAGTACTGTTAACTGTGTTTTACTAAATGAAAGCTACGTTTTCTTGTTTGGTGCCATAAGCCTAATCCTCCAAATTTCCCACAAAAGAGATTATCCAAAATAAAAACACAATTTTGAGGTGGAGAAGTTGATCTTTTAAGTAATGACACCTTTTTAATACTGAAATCCATAGCGCTGTGCATGTTATTTTGCATTTCCAGAAAAGGAACTAATTAAAGTTTTAAAGTAGCACTCAATCAATATATTTTTACTACCAACGGATTACACTATGTTTGACGTAAAAGATGTGATTTAAATGACAAAATCACACAAAGATTTTCCACTAGCATTCTGAACAGTTTTCTTCTCTGGTTGCAAAAAGAAGTTTGTTTGTATGGAAGTCTATAAGAAAATGTCTACTTCTCACTTGATTTATTCCCTCAGTAAACATTGTAAACATGAGTTTATGGTCTCAATCTCTAGTTTCAAGTCTTCTTCAATGCAGCATGATGTTCATTTAGTAAATTATGGTCCATTTATAGTCAACTAGACCATAAAGCAGGGTTTGCTTTAGGCCGGGGCTACCTTGTCATTGACAGGTCACTACCAGTGCCATATACGGTGTCTCCACGTCACTCAAAAACAGTCCAAATATGGTCATTTCCGTTCACCGGTTGCAAAATGGCCAAAATCCAAGATGGTGAGGACCAAAATGCCCAACTCGAGGCTTCGAAACCACAGTCCACAAACCAATAGGTGACCTCACGACGACTACGTCCACTTCTTATGTATAGTCTGTGTAAAAGTGTCACTGGTCTCCAACCACCATGAATTTAAAGAAAGTGACAGAGCTTCACAGAAACCAACAGTAACATAACAGTGGTACAAACAGCTGTCCCTTTAGTGGAACTACGATGTTCTGTAGGTTACAAAAAAATAAAAATAACATAAATTGTCTCTATGTTACATATGTAATTGCAGCAGCTAAGGACTGCAATGTGAGTGAACAGAGTGTAGTTTAGTGTCAGTTACTGTAAAGAGGTGCCACAAGCTGATAGCAGAAATAAGAGTTGGAGGGGAGTTGGGCAGTAACATAACGGGGCCTAGACGATGACCTTTCTAGTAGACCCAAACACACTCTTACACACTCAAATAACACAGATACAATTTGTCTCCAGTATGGCAAACACTAAACACGTGCATTTTTAAGACAACTGCACCAAATTACAGCTAGACTACATAAGGATGCTGCATCATTTTAATTGTGTCTGCTACCGTATTTTGAATACACATGAGTACTTAAACAGTGTTTGAGTACAATAAGACGCCTTCACCCTTCAGCAGCTCTTAAGCCAAATGGCACCCTGGAGAGATAAATAAGCAGATAAAGGAAGGGAGGAAGACGGTAACCATAGTTATTAAAGTAAATAAACAGTTTTTACATTCATGAGTGTAATATTTAAGAAATATTTATTTGATTATTTTGACAGCATTCATTTCTGTCAGTAATTGGCATTTGAGTCACTCAAATACCAATACAAACTTAGGTTTTATAGTGTTTTATTACTATGTGATTTTGTTAATATTTGGAAATGAAATATGTGCATAAGTAGAAAAAAATATGTGCAACCCCCCAAAAAAAAACTAATGAAATTGATGCATGCATGTAACCTCCAACCCTTCCACACACACAAACACCGCACCATTCTCTGAAAGGATAAGAGCTCCTTGAAAACCCAATTAGACTGGGGGCAAAGCCTACAAAAACCTTCCACTCTCACACATTGACGTGCATGGTGGCACTCACACTCACACTCACACACATACACACACATACACACACACACACACACACACACACACACACACACAAGCCAGTATTTTAGCTTCCTGACCTGCAGCTATTTCCAGTGTTAAATGGACTTCGAGATTCCAGACGAAAAAGCTTGTACTATGGCATGTACCTAATTACACTGTTTGTATGTGTGTGAGTGTGTGCTTTTGATGTAACACAAGCCTCTCAGCACACACACACACACACACACACACACACAGACACACACACACACACACACACACACACAGTCCATACATGGTGTCCTTTATTTAAGATACAGCTCTTCTGATTTCATCTGGCTTGTCATCTCTTGAAATGGTCCTGATTTGTTCAAGGGTGCTTTGTCTCTGATTGTGTTTATATGCAATACTTTCTCCTGGAAGTTCCATTTATATACTACTAATTTGTGTATGACAGTATGTTTTAAAAAAAATAATTGTGTTTTGCTTTGAGTAACTTTTTACTTTTTCCAGTGAGGGCCTAAACACAATCATGATAAGTTTGATCACGCTTTGGTTACTAATGAACAAATATATAGGAAAAATAAATTATGTGCATTGTTTGGGAATATTGTGCAGATATATTCGATTATGTTAATTACCAACGTTTCCTCATTATTTCAATTATGCTGGTGGCATTATGTTTCTTTCAAAAAATATTTGCGGCGGCAAATTAGATCTAATTCCTCGGAGATAGGGTTGCTATATGCCTTTCGAAGTCTGACAAGAATGCCATCAAGGTTTTCTTTAATTTATATTATCACTTATAATCAGCATCAGTTAATACATGAGACGAGAAACACAGGATGTGCACAGCATTTAATTGTATCTTAGCAGTGCTCTTTCTTTGTGTGTGTGTGTGTGCTTTGAGTCAAAATGTGTAGGTGTGTTTATGTGAATCTCGATGTTTGGAATACCTTGAAAATAATAAGTAAGTTTCATTGTGAAAAGTTGCACTTAAGGACAGGTCAATCGATCACAAAACAATACAAAAATCATCCCCTGGTGACCTGAATATTCTCAGTTTCCAACTACTAGATATGTTGGACGGTTGATCAATGGACAACGTCTCTGTCAATAGGTCCAACCTTCAAAAAAATAACAAATGGATTTTTCATATATAAAACGTTCATGTGCTATTTTACTTACATCTTTGTTTATTACTACATCTAGATCTTTGCAGCCAAACTGGTTGTTCTATTCTCACGGAATATTTTTTGGACTATGCTTAGTGAGATGAGAAGGTTGATGCCACTGTAAAGTAATTACAAGATTGCATTCCCTGCTTTATGGTCTATTTGACTCTAAATGGACCATAATTTACTAAATGAACATCATGCTGTATTGAAGAAGACTTGAAACTAAAGATTGAGACCATAAACTCATGTTTACAATGTTTACTGAGGTAATAAATCAAGAGAGCGGTAAAGTCCTTTTCTCATAGACTTCTATACAATCAGACTTATTTTTGCAACCAGAGAAGTCGCCCCTGGTGGCCAGTAGAAATAATGCAAGTTTAAGGCACTTCAGCATTGGCTTCACTTTTTAGAACCCAAGGTTCCCACCTGACTTTGACAATAGGGCTTAAGCCGGCGGGAGTCAATAGACCCTTTTCCTGGAAGACATTTAGACTTGACTCAAAGCAGGATAAGCACAGGTGTAAACAGTAAGGATGGAGCCAGCATCCATCCGGTCTATAAGCCTAGCTTAGCATGAGGACTGGTTCTGACCAAAGTTAAAAAAAATTGACCTCCCAGCACTTCTAATGCCAACTGTTCAATTCAAGTCATTTTGTATAGCCCAAAATCACAGATATGTATCAGAGGGCTTTACAATCTGTACACATTATTAATATGTTTTACCTTGGCTGACAACTTTTGACTAACAAGATTTTGTAATCATTGTGACGTTACCAGGCAACCAGTAGAGTGAAAGAGTCACGTTTTCAGCATGAAACTCTCCCGAAAACCTCAACCCGTCTTTTTTACACTTAGGTTTATGTACTGGTTAAAACACGCTCATTGGCGAGCTTGTAGGAGGATTTGTAGACTTGACAGAGTCAGGCTTACTGTTCCCTCCTGCTTCCAGTCTTTATAATAAACTAAGCTTATCCACTTAGGGTTCTAATTCCACAGTTAACACACAGGTGTGAAAGTGGTGTCAATATTCTCGTCTACCTCTCGGTAATAAAGCTTTTCCCCGAGAAGTCAAACTGTTCTTTTAAAAATATGAAAGTGCTGATGAGTCAGAATGAATCTAACAATACATCTGTAAAGTTTCTGTGGTCTCAAACCTTTTTGTAAGGCCAGAACCCAAAATGAAGAAAGAATGAAGAAAACTTGAGGTCAGAGAATCCATTCCCAACACCAACCTGCACACGATGTTATCACACACACACACACATACACACACACAGTTTTGTGTTAATCCTCGTTGAGAATAAAACTGTCAAATCAATTTGGACAAGCCACGGCCATTACATTCTAAGAGAAACACGAAATAGAGGAATTAAGTGAGACCGAGTGTGTGTGTGTAGAGTGTGTATTGTTCAGTGTGTGTCTGTGTGTGGCTTAAGCCCCCCCGTTCTGGTCCCTCCTATGGGTCACTAGTTATTAACCCCTAGACAGTCACCTTGACACACTCCGTCTCACACACTCAGATACACACATATTCAGATAGTGGATTGACCCAATCATATGAACACACAGAAATACTCTAACCTTCTCTAAAACACACACACACACACACACACACACACACACACACACACACACACACACACACACACACACACACACACATCTTTATCAACTTGCCGTGACCCAGCCCTCCACATGAATTGGAATGAAGTGTTAATCCTAATATTGGATCATCAGACAGTCAGAGATTATCCCTTCGTTTTAAGGTTCGCAGCTTAGTTTAAGATTAGTCCATTTAACTTCCATTTAAGGGTTATCACATCTCCGGCGCCGGAAAATTGTTTCTGCACGGTCCATTTCAATATAACAACACACACACTGAGGACTCATTAAGGGCATAATTGAATCTAATTGGGAGAAACCGTCTATTCATACATGCATAACAGCAGGCTGAAGGTGAAGATACTAAATGTGTGTGTGTGTGTGTGTGTGTGTGTGTGTGTGTGTGTGTGTGTGTGTGTGTGTGTGTGTGGCAAAAAATTGGTGATACTCAGAGAAAGACATACGGATTATCAGTATGCGAAAGAATTTGGGGAAATAATCTGCTGAAAGTGACAATGGCTGCCAACAATGGACTAAACTCTTAATACAGTGGTGGTTTGATGTTTGTTTCAGGACTATTTGCATGTTTGTTTTCCATTTACTTCCTTCTTGTGTCATTTATTTCCTCCCTCGCACTCTCTCTCTCTCGCTCTCTCTCTCTCTCTCTCTCTCTCGCTCTCTCTCGCTCGCTCTCTCTCGCTCTCTCTCGCTCGCTCTCTCACGCGCGTGCTCTCTCTCTCCTTGGGTAGATCGATATAGGCTAATTGCTGTGGAGCATTAGACAGTTGGGAGTCTTCTTTTCCCTGAGGTGGCTAATTAAGCCCGTCAAACTGAGTGTGTGTGTGTGTGTGTGTGTGTGTGTGTGTGTGTGTGCGTGTGTAGGAGTGTGTGACTGTGGGTGTTCGCATCAGAAACACCTGTACCCTTGCGTTCTACCACAACAGGCTGTGAGCACACACACACACACACACACACACACACACACACACACACACATACATTGTGTGTGTTTGTTTATTTCTTTGTGTCTTTCAATAAAAGTTTTCAAAGTATTTTTGCATCATGTTTATTCACAGTCAATTCATCTTTACTCATCAACAGTTCGTATGATATCTTACAAAAAGTTACTCTTCATTTTTCGTGTTTTCCTATGAAAGTAAAGCACATTCTTCTTCATAGATTTTGCTACGAATGCTGGATGAGACCAGCCTGTTTCAGTTTATTTAAAGTAAAGTAGTGCAAACTGTTGTCATACTATTTCTTATTTAATTGAAAAGGATTTCTTTCTGCTAGTCATTCCCTAAATTTAAGTTTTATATTTAATTCTGATTATAGAATAGACTTAACTTACAACAAAAAAATATAGAAAATTGTGTTGCTCCTGATTACAAGGTATAGTGCAGGGGTCACTAATAGGCGGATTGCAGTCAGGATCCAGACCCGGACATATAACTGATGGATAATTGAGAATTATCCATTTTGGCGGAGCGCTTCTATTTTAACCTGCACAGCTTTTCTAGCCTTTACTGCACTCGGTCAGCAGTCCAGGAAATACAACGAACAATTACATGCATTGTAATTCATCTCACGTGATGCTACTCAGCCAATCGAATATCTGTATTCTGAAACGCATCGTGAGTCGAGTGAGATTTACACACAGACACGGTAGAGACGGAGAGAGAGCGCAGTGTGAGAAATAAGTCGGAGAAGAAGTTTAACATGGCGTGCTCTAAAAAGAGAGAAGTGGACCGCGAAAACAGAGCTTTTAACATAGAATAGACAGACTCTTATTTGTTCATTCTTCCTGGTGGCGCTACAAAATCTGTCTCATATGTTCAGATACCGTGACCATTATTAAAAGCACCAATGTGAAACGCCCCTACAAGACCAAACATACATCTTTAGACCAAACATACCCACTCCAATCTGAACAAGGGCAAGATGTTAAGATGTGTAAAGATTGTTTATTATTAAGTTGACTGAGACCGTTATGATGTGAAATGGTTCAAAAGAGAAGAAAAAAGTTAACCTCAGCCACACTCTTTCATTTTTCATTTTCATTCTTTTTCTAAAATCAAGCACTTTATTTGAAGATGCAAGTTTTTCAAAAGTTATTTTTGTGTATTTAATTTTTAGATGGAGCCCTTATTTTACTTGAAATGAGAGAAGAACATTTATGTATGTATTTCTATGTATTATTTATAATCCATCCGGTTAAATTTGAAAACTTAATTATATATCATATTTTAAAATATAATTGATGTGTACTTTCTTTAATTGATTTGACAGTTGTTGACTACACAGAGACGTTGTTACTACTAGGATTCTTGAATTTATATATGGCACTATATATGGCGCAAGTTAGATATTATTGTAATGTTCCGGACCTTTGCACAAGGAGATTTTCTCAATCCGGACCTTTTGGAATTTTAATTGAATACCCCTGGTGTAGTGAAGTTATTCAATATAATAAAGTTGAAGTGATTTAATTACATTAAGACTTCAACTAACCTGTAATTTATGTTCTGAATATATTCAAATAAATTAATTGGAAATTATTTGAATTAAAAACACAAATATTGATGCACATTTAGAAAATAATTCCAAAATGCTGCCATTATTGTTGTCGTTTTTTAAGGAAGTATTTGTTAATATAGTGCACTCTTTCACTCACGTAACGACATGTTACTTTTGATAAAACCCACCAGCTAAAGAGAGAGAGAGGAGAGGAGGGGGAGAAAGAGATAGGATAGAGGGCTAAGTGAGGCTGAGATCAAGAGAAGAAATGTGTGTGTGTGTGTGTGTGTGTGTGTGTGTGTGTGTGTGTGTGCGTACAGTTGTACTGTACAAGGTTAGCTCAGCAGAAGAAAAGAAGTGTCTCTAATAAGAGCAGCTACCACAGGTTTCACCTTGTGTTCTTACTGTCTCCTTCTATGACTCTCTGTACGCCTGTGTGTGTGTGTGTGTGTGTGTGTGTGTGTGTGTGTGTCCTGCAGGGTAAAACCTTTGCAGTGCAGAACATTTCACCAACGTCTTTTGCATTTGAATCTTCTTCTAAGGAGCTGGGCTCTTCAGAGGACAGATGCGTGAAACTCCATGCAGATTCATGACTAAACCTCACGAAAAAGTCGGGGCGCTCTGAAAAGAAAAAGACGCTCTTTCTTGTGACTGCTGCATGTGCTCTCTCCTCAATTGGAACAATATAATATTCATAATTATGTTTTAACCAGTATATAATCACCTGGAACTAAGAATTGTTATGTTTTCCTTAACTTAGAAAAAGCTATTTCTACCTTCCTAGGGAGCGGGTCGTCTTCCGCAGAGTCAGGCATGTTGCACCGCCATGTTTCTACAGCAGATCAGAATGGAAAGAGCCTTTTGCATTTCACGCTATCTGAGGGGTGAGGGGTATTCAGTTAATTTAAATAAATCATTAGAAACCATTAAAGAAAACAAGTAGGAAAATAATGCATCAGTCAAGTGAAGCTTTACATCTTGCATTGGACAACATTTTAAACAAAAGGTAAATTTCTTTATCTCATTCGCCTCGACATCTTGCTCATTTATTACTTCAACCACAAAAACAGATTAAAGCTCATTTCCTTCGGCCCTCACTCTCATCCTGGAAGCTTCCTTCTTAAACAATATACATTGAACTATACTTTGAGGACGACCGACCTTGATCATAAGAGAAAATGTGACACAGAGGGGTCCAGGGAACATGACAAAGGTCTTGGTGGCTGAGCAAAAGAAAGGAGGCGGAGGGAGAGGTAACGGAGGAGAGGGGGATGAGCGGAGATAAAAACCAGTAGCAGCTGTTTCCAGCCCATTAAAATGTAATTAAGGAGAACCTCATTACAGAGGAAGACAGGGAGAGCGATGGGGAGATCGAGAAATAAACTGTTTTCTACTGTCTACTTTATCACTCATCCGGACAGAAAATCATCAGTTCATTTCAAGTAAACACTTTGAAAGCAAAAGAAAAAAAAGTGTTTGGTGTTATGATGCTAATTAGATTTGAGCAGATTGTTTGGCATAAAAGACTGTTCTGAATCCGGTTTGGTACTTGAAAGTATCGAATATAATAAAACCTCTTCCCAGTCAATCAGTCTTTCTCCAAAGTGTGGGATTTCTGTCTTTCTGTCTCATCTGCCAAACAGCAGCCGCTCTGAGATGAAAAGACATTTCAGAGTGTTGAAAGCAGTTTGTTTCATTTTACTTTCACTTTCAGCATATCAGTGTCGGATAGTAAAAGTGAGTCTTTGTTGTTAGGTTTGTATTTGTAAGTTTTGAATCAACTATTAAGCATATATTCTTATCCAGACAAATTGTGTTTGCATATCCCGGAGGAATGAGACTGTATTTATTTTTCCTGATGCCCGCCAAAGCAGCAATATTGAGAAAACGCTGACAGGAAACATCGATGTTTTGCCAATACTTTATTAATCTGTCTGTCTTTTATAGAGGATGCTGTATTTGGTGGCAGCAGTAGAAACCACTTTTAGAAACACAATTAGAGATACACTTCGGGCTGCAAGTTGTTCAAATTAACGTCTGCTTTTTGTCTCAATTAGTATTCTGAATACAAGTAATGTTTTGCAATAATATTGTTGCATTATTTATCTATAACATACTATTATATAATTATTTATTCATTTAATATCCTTTTTGTGTATATATATATATATATATATATATATATATATATATATATATATATATATAAGCATAAAATAATGCTATAGTATAATAACATAATACCAACCTGAGCTGCCCTGGACCACAGCCATCACAATCACACACAAAAACACGCACACACATATTCTGTATATATATATATATATATATATACAAAGGGAGGGAACATGATAATAGCTTCCACACATATGACTCTCTCTCTTTCTCTTCCTCTGACAGTAAATAGCATCATCATCCAACCTGAGACAAACTGAGAGAGAACACGCCAGAAGACACAGACACACACATACTCTCATAAACACACACATTATAAACACACAGGTGCAAATAAATATACACACATATGTAGGGACAAAGGAAGTTGTGCACTGGAAAGCACACACACACACACACACACTATTTAGTGTTCTTACTCAATCAAGCAGTGTGTGTATTAAGGCATGAGTAGGAGACGATGCTGAAGGCAGAACAGTACTCAGATAAACTCTCTGAGTGTGTGTGTGCGTGTGTGCGTGTATGTCTAATAACTAGGGCAAAGCAGTCTTGGGGATATTAGTGTTTTTTAATTGAAAAATGGTCAGAAGGGAAAAGCAGAGGGATAAACACATAGATTACCCAGATACACACTTTAAATGAGGGCGTATAATAAATGTTGCACCAACTGCAACAAGGGAGAGGAAGCAGTATTAAAATAGATGATATTTTACACAGTCATTTGGTGAAAGAAAAATGAGCTTACATACACACGCTAAAGAGAAGTGCTCCTTATAACAAATTCCATTACAAACTGTGTCATATTAAAAGAGAGTAACTCAGGGGATCAAAACATACTCCACTTTTGCTTTCTATCCCTGTTAGTTTTTATCGGTTGAGAATGGTGGAAACAAAAAGTTTAAATGGAACTCAAGAACACAAAGATTCACCATAATCAAGTCCTGCAGCACACTATTTTTTCTGTTGAATATTAGAGACTGCATGTGTTCTTTTGAAGTAGTCTACGCCTGTTAGACTTAATGTCATTCATTGTATTGAATCAGCTCCGTTTTGGTCTCCACCTCCTCTGAAAATATATTGGACTGTAAAGCTTTCAAATGCTCCACTATGTTCTCCAGCTAGTCGTTCATTTTATTTGCTGAATGACACTGAAATCTCCATCAAGCTGAAGGGAACTGCAATGTCAAGTTATTATTATTATTACTGCAGTGTTAATGCACCATATATAGTATGCAAAGATATGCGTACTAACAGTGCAATTCTGTGAGCATCATTCACACCTGTGTGTAAGTGGTGAAACCACATGTGCATGATAAACGTTAGTGCATTTGTGTGTACTTGTGTGTTTAATGCAGCTCCCAGCCAATACCAATCTGTCTTTTCTAGTTTTAACTTAAGATGCCAGGTACCTCTCTAAGTAATGGCCTTGCCAACTGTGTGTGTGTGTGTGTGTGTGAGAGAGAGAGTTGCCCCGGGAAGGAAGAAGTGGTTCAAAGAGCATCTGAAGCCTTGATTAAGGAAGTGTGTAATCAAAACTGAAGACCAGCTACAGTCTGATGCGGCCTGGAAGGGCCTGACACACAGGAGGAGAAAATAGCCCGGGAAACAGTTTAACACACACCAAGTGAAACAAACCCACAACACACACAGATAGCAGTAATTCTTACAAACTGCTACTTGAGCTGAATGCAGGCGGGTTGAGGAGATTGAACTGCGCAATAATCAAAGAAGCTCTCCCTTTTTTAGACGGAAGTGGAAGTCATGACTGGATTTTGTGGACAACCGTGAGCCAAAATGCAAACGTTGTGCGTTCCACTGGCCGCACACACACTGTGATGGTGAGGGTTCACATTCATTATTTTAAATAACTTTAACCATTTTTTCCAATCTTAACAACTACATTTAACTCCTTGCCAGGAAGCCCCATAGGGAGAGCTTCTATTTTTGTTACATTCCTTTCACTTTTGTTTTTGTGCTGAAAGGGAGTTAGGTTTAGGCTATTCTTTTTAACAATGTGATTTTATTTATCTCAGGGCTGGTTGGTTTGTTGTGTGGGCCAGGGCCCTCTCTGAAGTTACAACTTCTAACTAGCAATAAAAGGTTGAGAATATTTGACAAACTGACTATTAACTATTACAACAATTAAAACCATGAGAATATGGTCGGAAAGATCTTTCATTAGCAAAGGCAGAAGTAGCACGCCGTTGTAAAAGCACTGCAAAACCTGCATACTTTGGAATAAAAAGTGTGTCTCCTGCTTCTTGAACTCCATGCTTAATGCACAGGCATGGAAGTGATGAACAAGGGTCAATAGATAATAAAACAATTGCATAAACCATCTAATCTCACTCTTGGAATGAAAACAAATAAACATACTCAACTAAACTATTTCTTTCACAAAGTTTAGTTGCCCAAATCCAATCATGTTGGTGGCAAATAAGAAAAAAATGCACCATTTTGCAACTCCCATATGGCTCTCATATTTGCTTTATCATGGAATAGTAGGAAGTGTGTGTTTTAAAATCCTAAAATAAATTTTAGATTAGAACTGTTCTTATAATCTGTCTGCGTTCAAGATAAAAGATGGAAGCTAACGCTTTGAGCTCAATATTCTCAACATGTTTTAATCGGTACTCCATCCAGACAAGAGTTTGTAGACACTTATTTTTAGTCTATTACACAATGACAAAGTTTCATAACACCCAAGTATGGAGGAGTGAAGTGTCTCACTTCCAGTTGCTCAAGCTGAATTTAACTCTTGAACTTGGCTCCTTTACCAGCATCAAAAATAGTTCCCTCTGTGTAAACACTCTATATTGAAGACTCTCGTGTATTTTTGGGGCATTGGCTGTTACCCTTTTTTTGTTATCTTTTTCCCGTGTGAAATGCTGACTAGCTCAGAGCAACTGTGATTCGACCCCCGAAAAGTTATTTTGTGTTCTGCTTCATCTTCTGAAAACAGAGAGTTCAATGTCAGCTGAAATGTTGTTATCGGCCGGGCCCTCTATATATTTTGTTGAATCTGTATGAGAGTCTGGAATCACAAGCGATATCTGGCCCTCTCTCTCGCCCTGTTACATGTTCTCTGCCTCTCTCGCCCCAGCCACTTCAGTCTCGCTCTCCCCGAGACCCTCCGCTCATCAATAACTCAGTAATACAGCGACACGGACAAGAAAATAGATATTGTTTGTGCTTTTGTGTGTGTGTGTGTGTGTGTGTGTGTGTGTGTGTGTGTGCATGGACAAAAATAGAGTGCAAGAGGAGGACTAGAACTACAGACAGAGAGAAAGATTGCAATGTCTATGGAGACACTAAGATCACACTTCAGCTAATAGTTTTCCAATCTTTCTTTCTCACACCTAAGTTTAGTCAGCTGGGCGTGTATCTGAGTGTGTGTGTGTGTGTGTGTGTGTGTGTGTGTGTGTGTGTGTGCACATATAGCGATCCATACATCTGTGTGGAGATGTATTCCACTACAGTGAAGATGATAGCTTTCGCTGATATCTCTACTGCTGTTGCAATCCCCAACTATTGTCGGCTGAGAAAAGTCATCTGTTCCTCCATCCCCACATCTATGTATTAGTGTACAATAGCTGAAATTCTTATTTAATTTCAATAATATCAATTATTGATTTTTCGATTTTAAACACAATTGACTTGCTTTTTCATCATCACCATGAACCCTTGAGGCAACAACAACTCTCTGGGTTGTGTCCTAAAAGTCTTTCGGGAACCTTTTTACACCCACCACTCACACAATAACGGTACATAATACAGCCTCATTTACATTCAGGGTCTTTAGGCTAAGGAGGCTGTAATAGACAGTAACGGTATATATTACTGGTCTGCTGCTTTTCATTATGCAGCTAATGATTCCCTGTCAAGTTCTATTGTAAATGAACGAGAGACAAAAAAAGAGAGTGGGAGGGCAAAGACATGGGGGAGAGAGAAAGATGACATAAGTACAGACTGAAAAAGTTGAGCCGAAACTGTACTTCAAATCTTTGAAGAGGTCATTTTCAGGTTCATTCTTGTATTTATGGTTTCTACTATTACATGTTTACTTGTTTTAATGTAAAAACACATGATTTTTTATCATACTGTCTGAGTGAATATACCTGAATACACCTTCTATCTAAAACACTTCGCTTAGGCGCCTGTCTTTTCAAGTTCCTCTCCCAAAAAGCCCAGTCTGCTCTGATTGGCTTTGAAGCCAAACACACGATAAACTAGACTAACCCGCCTCTTGGCTCCAGCTCCATACTATTTATTAGATACTCAACACATTGAACCTACTCCTGTACTACCTTATGAAACGCTTATTTTCCAAGTGCCCAAACATGTTTTTAATGCCATAATAATTATTTTAAGGACTAGTTTGGCATTTTGGTAAATTAGCTTTTTTTCTTTCTTGCACAGCTTTAAATGACAGGATCAATAATACATTAATGTCTGTGGGTTAGGTACAGTATGAAGATATAACTGAAAACGATTGGCCTATAGCTTAGTTTAGCGTATTTGTTTAGAGGGTCATCACTATTTTTAAAAAGAATTCGGAGGGAATACGCTAGTCGGCTAATCTGTGATGAATCACGCTGCATACAGTGTTTGTAGCTATATCTTTGAAAATAATTGCGCTGTAATTGGTATCCACATAATTGGTATCCAGGAAGTATAAAGACCGCAAAAAGTCTATCCTGGAAACTACAGTTGATGTCACATGTGAAACAACAAGTCAGCTTTGATTTATTTGTAAATTCCTTACTTATGAATACGACTACCGAAATTATTTTAACCCAAACCATGATATTTTCCTAAATCTAACAAAGCAGTTTTGTTTCCTAAACCTAACTAAGTTGTTTCCTGTGAAGGAATTTTATTATGAAGACTCTGCTTTGTAACAAACGGAAATTGACACGTGTTGCAGGAAACACGTGTCAATAGGAAAACGCACAAAAGATGAGGAGTAACTTTTTTCTTATGGATACATTGGGTAATTATATAATCCTTCAGTTACTTAGCAACAGCCACGGAGCAAGGCGGTGAACCCAACATGGCGGTGGGTTAACACTGCAGCGTGTTCACCAACTACCACTATGTGTAGCCCTGCTTTAGTCTTAACAGGGAGAGTATATCATTTTGTCTAATTAGAATGCCAATAGCGAGACTCCCCAAGCGGATACACTTTATACACACGCTCACGCACACAAACATGCATTCATGCACACACGTACGGCCCTGCATTATTCACTGGTAATTACGATGTCAATAAGCAGCTACACAGCAGTGTGGCCCTCACACTAGCCAACATTTAGATGCATAGACACACACTCTCCTTTAATTGCCCTTCAGTCAAATGCTTCAGCACTTATTTCTACACACACACACACACACACACACACACACACACACACACACACACACACACAGTCCCACTTGTGCATTGGTCCATTCAGACTCCCCATGGAGTGAATCTGCCACACTCTTAACACCCCCTACAGGGTTTTTGTTATGCACGCAAACACACACATATGCACACAGACGCTCACACGCAAGGACGAAGACTTTGGTAGCGGGTTCATCAGTGTCACGTCACACTTTTTTTTTTTTAACATCCCCCTCCCTCTCTTGTCTTCTTTCTGTCTGTTTTTTCACCAGAGACTTGTACATTGAAAAGCCATTTACTTACTGTAGCTTAACTACAGTTCTCTTTCCGTCTTCCTCTCTTTTTCCTTTTTAGTTGCCTTCCTCTCCCTTCTCTCCATTTCTCTCGCTGCCTTATTTTTTTCTTCATTTTATTCTAATTTTGCTGCCTTTCAGCTTTTGCATTTCTTTCAATTTCTCCTCTTCGCATCCATGCAAATTGTCTTTCTCCCTGTGTCTCTTTTTTATATCCTTTTATTATTTTCATTCACACAGGGAAGCATACACAGCTGATTAGTTTAAACCCTTTTCACCTGGGCTACAAACTCCTGCTGTACAGCCAAACTTTGTTCGAACAGAATATAATTTCAAAGACCCCCCACCCCCCAAAAAAAAAATTGTTGAATGTCCATATAGTGTTTTTTTTCTGAGCGCTCGTGTCTTTTTTCAATTGTCCTAATTAGGAGAAAATGCGCTGCACCCAATGTATTTTTCTCGACTTTGCATAGCTGCTGCGAGCACTCCTTTTTAACTCTTGATCTTTTCTGAAAGGCGCTGGTGTCATCAGCGTCTTCTTCAGCAACCCCGTGTCTTACAAAATCACGTTGGCATACAAGTATTTATATTTAGAGGGGAATGCATTTCCTCCCAGATTGCGGTCGCAGCTTTAAACACGTGGTTAACGCTGTAAATTGAAACAAAGCAAAACAAAAACACAACAAAAATCAAACAAAGTTTGTTGTAATTAGTCTGTTACGATATCTAAGTTACGGACATGAATTAAAACTAGAAAGACCTTTCCCCACATGATCGGACCACACCATGACTGTATATAAGAAGTGGACGTAGTCATTGTGATGTCACCCATTGGTTTATGAACTGGCCTTGTGAAGCCTCGAGTTCAACGGTTTTGCCGTTAGCATCTTGGCTTTTTTGCAACCGATGAGTGGAAGATACCATATTTGGAATGCGGAGGAGTAACGTAAAGACGCTGTATACGGCTCTGGTAGCAGTAGTTTTTATTATTTTCAAGGCAGCTCGTCTTAAAATGTCACATTTTTATTATCATACCACTTCAGAACTTATTAACATGCCTCTGGAAGTCTTTTGACTTGAAATGAGTTGAATGAATGTTCTGCAGAGGGTTCACTCATTTGTAAGTATGGATGATACTGTTATACAGCATAGGATACGATAATTTTCCCAATTTGAAGGTGAATACAAGAGAAAACAGCAAGTAAAGGGGTTGACTAACACATTTGTTAAGCAACAAAACCTGCAGCGACACAGGTGTTTTCAATCCGGCTAATTAGACCTCAGGTTTAAGTGAAGTGGAGCTCTGTTGGGGCAACTCGTTTTCACACCAATGTGTCAAATCATGCAGCTGAGTCAAAAGCTCCAAAGCTTCAAACTATATCCTCCAGCGTCAGTGATGGCGTGTCAATGTACCTTTGTATTGTTTTTTTTTTTAAATATACTTCCGTCTTCACAGACGTTTCTGCAACAAATCCACTTAGGTTTAGAAAAACAGCGTGGTTGACGTTAACTTTGATGAATTGGGAGTGAGAATGGGTCGACAGGGAATGAAGTGATGTTATCATAATAAACGTAAAGATGCGAGTTGTCCCACCCAAACGACAGCAGAGATGTCATAAGTGAGCATTAATCAGCCGAGTGGGTGAACCAAGGATCGTCTTTACATGTTTTTTTTTCCACTTAAATGATCAGATCTGTTAATTTCATAGGCTTAAGCCACTAAGTAGTCTGACCCGAGTGTTAAATGAATGTGCACAGCCGATTGTCAGCTTTGAGACCCTCGTAGCTCCGCATAAGCCAGATGGAAAATCTAGTTTTCTATTCAATTATCTGCTGCTTTGCACTCACTCCTCTCCTCTTTTCCCCATTGTCCTCTCCTCCCCTCCCTCTTTTCCTTCTGCCTCCTCCCCTCACTTTTTTTCTACTTCTGCATCCCCTTTACCCCCTGCTCCTCCCTTCATTTCTCTCCATCTCATCTGCACTCTTCTGGATTATTTCATTTCAAATCATCTTCTCCCAGCGTCTCTCAACGCCTCTCCTTCTTTTTCTCCACTCTCTCCTGTCCCTGCTCCCCCCCTCCTCTGATCTGCTCTCCTGGCTCCGGCCCAGTTAAATTGCCAGTTCTACAGAGCGATGGTGACAGAGTGCAGAACTTAATTACATACTGGCTGACAGCAAGGACTTCGTGTTAGATGTTCTCTTTGTCTCTCTTTTTCCTCTCTCTCCTTTCTGCTCTTCCCCACCCTCCTCTCCCTCATCTTTTTTCTCTTTCTCTCTTCTGGTTCCCTTTCATTTCCTCAGTTTTTTCTCTCATCAACTTTTGTCTTTGTCTCTCTCCCTCGAATTAATGGCTTGTTATGTGCTTATTATTGGGTGGCAGAGTTTGGGGTGGGCTGGAATGGGGGGTGGGGGGGTGGGGGGGGGGGGTGGGCGCAACCTCCGGGTCTGAAAAAGGAAGCCAGTGCAGAAGTGTCTTAAATCTTTTTCTAATGGCCTAATCCTCTGGTTGCAAAAAAGTCCAACAAACATAAACATGAGTTTAATGTTCTCAATCTTCTTCACTACAGCATGATGTTCATTTAGTTGCTTTAGATGTCAATAACACTTTTAAGCAAACGCTTTATGGTAATTTGTTATGGGATAATGTTTATTGTTAATATATACCATTGCCTCGTAATATAAGGTTCATTAAAACTAAGAGACAAAAATGGCTTATATGAATAATAATCAGGTTTCTTCTCAAATGTTTCACAGCTGATTATCACATTATTTGAATGTTAATACAAAACATAACCAGCATTATATTGTACTTAGCGGCACGTCTTCAATCACTGCTATGGGTTTCGAGAAATATAACCAAAAAAGTTTTATCCTGTTGAAAAGTTAAAAAAAAAAAATATTCCAAGCAGCAGTATCTTTATTGTTTGACTCTAAGGACTCTCATTGTTTATAATATTGTTCTCTATATAGTGCCTTTCATTTAACAAAGATTGAAATAGAGTATTTGAATGGTTGTACATTTGCATGTAGTGTGTGTGTAAATGTACAACATAGAGCATGTTGGTAAATTGTGTAGGTCAGGTTCTGGTTCTACTTACTCTGCATATGTTTGTTCTTTGGAAAAGGCAGGTGGTTTAACATGAATTCATTCACAGGCTTATTTGTCCACAGCAAATGTAATCTGTTTATGTCTTAGTCCTGCCAGTGCAAATGTGCTTGTGTGTGTGTGTGTGTGTGTGTGTGTGTGTGTGTGTGTGTGTGTGTGTGTGTGTGTGTGTGTGTGTGCGTGTGTGTGTGCACTTACCAACGGTGGACGCGTCATTGAACATTCCAACTGTGGACTCCTTGGCAAACGGGACATTTTGGAAGTCCCCTGTTCCGTTCTTTAAATTAATCTAAAATCATGTCTAAAACCCTCTGGTGAATTTAGTTTTTTTTAATTTTAGCCAAGTGGAGACTTGAAGGTGTGTAAGTGTTTAAGTCCATGCTCAGCACTGTTCCTGATAGCTGGAGAAGGGATTTAAACAACTCACTCACAACATTTTTAAAACTCCTCCATTGTGTGAATGGCTTAACACCGCATGTGCAAAGTATGTTACAAGTGTGTGAGTCCAGCTGTGAAGTGTTGTTTTTTATAATTCATCACGCTATAATAAATTCATGCCTTTCACTGTAAAAGAGATTGAGATAAAAACAGATAAATGACGTTTGTGTGTGTGTGTGTGTGTGTGTGCGTGTGTGTGCGTGTGTGTGTGTGTGTGTGCATGTGTGTGTGTGTGTGTGTTTGTGATAGAGAGGTATAAAGTAAGAATATTCAATGGCATGAATTGCAGGATACAGAGAAGAAAACAAAGACATCAGTTTGATGTGTTTTTTTCATCAGAAGTGAGGAGATGAATAGTAAAGATTTGGGAAGCTGGTTTACAACTGGGAGTAATTTTCTTTTTTTGGCTGTTGTGACACTGGTGAAGTGTATTTGTGCATGCTTGCATCTCTCTGATCATTCTGGGTGTGTGCATGTGTTAAGGGGGTAATTAATAGAGGATTGCATATAGTCTTTTTCCCCTGGGCCCCCTGTCCAAATTCATTACTGTCAAGCACACACACACACACACACACACACACACACACACACACACACACACACACACAAACCTCAGCAGACATGCAAGTGGACAAGTGGACAAATATACTTTATGGGAGTTTTACACACACAAACTCACAGAGGACAGTGATGGACTGTAATATCATGACGTCAGGCTATAATCAGCCAACCAGTTGTTATTAGAGAGACTTCACATCCTTACAGTGTTAACATACACACGTGAAACAGATATATTTTAGGACATACTACAATTTTGTTTCTCCATACATTTTTTAATAAACTGCAGAAAAAGGCAACTTGAAAGCAAATTGATTCATTTTCATTATGTTAAATTCCAGTAAGTAGGAATATGCAAATGTGTTCGGGTCAAACAGTGGACACGTCTGTTCTCAGTGTTCGTTTTCTAGAATTTAAAAAAAAATAACTGGGTAAGGTTAATTTATTTATTTTTCTGCACCTATTTTTCCACTTTTTGCTTGGAAATATGAACATGTTAAGAAATACCAATATCTAATTTATTGGGTTGTTGTTTGGTTTGCCAGATGCAGTAATGACAGCAATCTCTCAATTTAGCCATCCCACAGTGCACCTGTTAACTCTCAAAAATAGCTTTTTTCTGGGTAGCGTTGTCTTATCTCACCATCTGCATTAATGCGGTCTCATCAGTTCTTGTTGAAAATAAGGACTTAGCCCCTGTGGTTGAGGCGTAAACAAGTCTCTTTATATGCTGCTTAGGGACTGCCAACACATTATGTTTTTATGAGAATATGTTTTTTAAAAAGTCTCTTGATTTCAAGAAAATGTAATTATCACGGTACGCTAACAAAACTGTAATGATTTGTGTGTTTAGATTTTTTACAGTGTAAAAACACCTGTGTGCAGGTGTTCAAACACAGATGTTTGAACACCTGTGTTTGTTTTTGCCTGTATGTGTATCACGGTCATATTGGTATTTGTGTGCAGGACTATATAAGTATATGAGCATTCAAGGTTGTGTGTGTGTGTGCATACAGAATGGAAGCCTTAGGTGTACCGAGTCAAAGCGGTGTCACCCTTTATCAATATTTGAATGCAGAACCAGAGAATGGATGAATCTTTAATATGACCTTGGAGCACAACAGAGACATGGAGACATGGGGGACAAGAGAGAGAGGGAGAGATGTGGAGGTCGGGGGGGCGGGTTAGCTGTTTTGATTTTGATGGAGACAATTAGTTCAAATGGTAAATGGTCTAAACTAAACTCTAAATGTCATGCAGAGACTGTACATTCCATGACTAAAAGACGATGGAAACATCTTTATATCTTTTTACTTTACTTTCATTTTAGATACACGATCAACCTCAATGACATTATTTCCTGGTAGCTACCGAGTCAGAACCCCCTTAAAGCCGATTAGACAGAGAGAGACAAAGTGGAAAAAGAGAGACATAGAGGACATAAGGACTCCGCTAGAGTCCTGATGAGAGAGACAAAGTGCAAGAGTGGGAATGGAAGTAGAGAAGCATGAAAAAAAAAGAGACAAATGCAGTGAAAATTGAATGTCAAACATGAAGATGAATAATATTTTTAGAGTAGGAGAGTTCATACTTTTTTTGACATTGTAGCAAAAATCTGCTTCTCAAATCATTTAGTGTAGAATAAAAGTCTTCAGTTCAAAGTTCAAAGATTCAGTTCTTTTTTTCCCCTTAAAATGAGTAATGAGAGAGTTCAGAGAACTCAGCACATTTATGCTCTAAAGAAGTACAGTGTTTAGTTTTCAGGTGAAGCACCCTCTATTGAGGATTACTATCAAAATATTGTAAAAAGTCCTGTTAAAATCACTTCCCACGTAGCTCACGATAATTGCTCTCTACCATTTTGAGTTGTGCATTCATAAGGGTTGTCCACATGTTGCATTTTTCTGCGCCCTTAAATCCATTGTTGTAAATGTAGATGGGCGGAATGCAAGTTCAAGCCACGCCGCCTGTTGCGTGCAAGCATTCCCAAGCAACTATCTTTTTTGAGGAGCAATGGCTGCACCCCGAGATAAAAATTGTTTGACTTTTTGGAACACTGCAGCGTGCACCACATGTCATGTGAGGAGGAACAACCAATCACAGAAGAAAAGTTTTTCATTTTAGTGCAGAGCTCCCCAGATTTTTGCTATCTGTCCCACTTACTGTTATACTTGCTTCACCCTTTTAAATCCACACAGACAAAGCAAGCAGTAAAGCTACTGTCAGGGATTAACAGTGTTTGAATTCCATTCATCTCTTTTTGTTTTTGTTTTGTCAGTAATGCTCACTGCTTAATTATCGTAACTTCGTCATAGTCTTCGTCAGTGTTCAAGTTTTGGTTGCTTAGTAAAGACAGGCAATAAGAGTGCACCTTGGATAAAAGGATGAAAGCGGCAGCTCTGGCATTTTCCACACATTTTCAGATGCAGCATGTGACTGTGGCTCAGAATGTAGAGCGGGTCGCCCCTAAATCAGAAAATTGGCGGTTCGATCCCTGTCTCCTCCAGTCGATGTGTCCTTGGGCACTTAACCCCAAAATTCATTCCGAAGGCTGTGCCTTTGGTATGTGATCGATCACGATCACCTGGCATCAGGTGGTAGCTCCTGCCATCAGTGTATGCATGGTCGAGAATGAGTGTAAAAGTGCTTTTGAGTGGTCGAAAGACCACTACAAAAGTGAGCAAATGTATTCACTATGTAGTGCCCTCACAAATTTTGAATTGCAATGTAAAAGTACTTTATGCTAACAATCCCATAATAAACTGCATCATATTTTTTGATGCAAAAACTACCATTGTGCAACACTCAGCAATGACACAAAAAGACAATGATTTATAATTGCCCCAAAGACTGAATGTCAGAGTGTCTGTTGAAGAAAGTCAATGAGGTAGCGGTTTTGGACACAGCTCAAGACCTCAGTGTACAAACGTGAGAGACGTGGCATCAGTGTGGGCCACTCCAATCCGCTCTCTTCCATCTCCTGTTCCACAGTGCCGTGCCACAGGGCACACAGACAGAGGCTCGGCCACAAAAAGCTTCACATGAGAGAAAACTGATGTCCTTTAGGAGGAGCAGGAACACGAGAAGAGAAAACTGCACCTTCAGCACTGTTAGCTTGGGAGGAGATAAAGCGCTTGGTCATTATGTGGCTCTGGTCTCAGAAGGTCTGCTGCCCAGTGTAGAGAATGCTTTTAAAAAAGTATTAGGGAAGAGCGGTAAAATCATTCAAAATAAAGGCCTTTATTCTGTCTTATATGCTGGGAACAAGTTCCTAAATGATGAGATTTAAATGCAACAGTATTCAATTAAAATACAGGGCATTCTGGCAAAAAGCATCGTTTTAACTGACTGATTACTGTTTAGTGCAGAGCAACGCAGAAAAAACAGAATGTAGCAGCTACAGTATCTGTATTGTTTAGCAAGCTGGTCTTTGCTAATGTTGCTCTATTTGAAGTTACACATAATAGTTCAATTAGAGCAAGCTGACGCACACACACACACACACACACACACACACACACACACACACACTCAAACACAGCTGCCTCACAAACAGCCTGTTATCCTTAGTTTAAGAGGGGAAACAAAAGGGCAGTAGTAGTATTGTAATTGGTGTGTGTGCAGAAAACACACACACACACACACACAGCTGAATGCAAAGTGGAAAAAAAGTCAAGTGGCTGAAAAAGCCACTTGTGTTAATTAGTCGTACCGGGGAGAGATGTTAGCTACGAGTGCTGTAAAGACAGATACTAACTTTCATGTTAATGCTGAATGTCATGACGGGAACACACCAGCACTAAAGAACTATTACGCACCTCAGGATGAAGAGTGGTCCTCCACTAATCAGAAGATCAGTGGTTTGATCCCTGGCCCTCTGGTCTACATGTCAGTGTTCTTGGGCAAGATACTGATCCCCAGATTGCTGTGAGTGTGCGTGTGAATTGTTTATGGCTCCTGATGAGCAGGTGGCACCTTGAGTGGTAACCTCAGTGTATGAATGTGCGTGTATGAACGGGGGGGAATGCTGGCTTGTGTTGTCATATATTAGTCGCTGAGACTAAAAACACACTATGAACACAGTCCATTTAACATTTCCATTTTGTCCTGGCTCTCCAGTTTTAGCAATTCTCTACCATTGCATAGCCATTGCTTCAGATATATTCAATACAGAAAGTTGATATAATACAAAAAGAATAGCTCATTTATTAAGCTGAATCACTTTATTGAAAATGAGGATTTTGTTTGCACAGAGGGGCGGGGGTTGCACTGCTCTAACTAATGCTGATCCCTAACATTTACTGATTATTCAATAATCACACGATCAGGGATCAGATAAACACTTCATGCCACGCCTTCTGAATGATCAAAAGTTATGTGTTAATATGTTGGGGGGCTAATATCTGCAATTGTCCCAGGGGAAATATCCCTGTCTCAAACTGCATGTGGCAAGTTATGCAAAAACTCTTTTGAAAGAATTGGACAATGTCTAAAAAAGGCCACCATGTTATGTTATATCTAGACGACACCCGGCCTTCATGCCGGATCACAGCGAAAGTGAACGGCTACCGTCCATTTTTTGATGCTCATTAGTCTCTCGGGGTGAGCAGACGGTCAGGCTGTGACTTCTGTTCCTTTAATCACAATGGAATGTGTGCGGCGGATTGGTCTGCAAACACACAAAACATCTTTTAAAAAGTAAAATACTAATGAGTCTCTGCTTTTGCTAAGGTGACAACTTCGGCAGGATTGAAAAGAACTTCTCTGGAAACGGAGCTAAAACTGACTCACAAACAAAACTGAAAAAAACGCATCATAATGGAACTTATTTGTTGTAACGCTGGCTTGTTGTTACATCACTTACCTGCACCATTCAACATCGCAGGCGAAACAAAAGTGTCTCCCTGTCTCTCTGCAGCTACTGTAGTACAATAAGAGCTCATTAATGTTGAATAGCTCCCTTCCCCTTCTCTGTTTCCCCTTGTCATCTTTTGCAGTCTGCATTCTCCACCATGGTGAATTAGTAATTTGCCCTCGGCACTTTGAGCAACACCAACAGTGATGGCAAAAAAATTCACATTGCTTCTCAAACATTTAAAATAGAAGACAAAGTCATTGTGGATTCCCGTTACAGGATGCTATTTTGGGTTTTTGCACATTTTCCTGTATTGTTTTTCTTTTTTTCAACGATTCATCTTAATGTACATTTTTTTCTAACAAATTAATTTGAGTTTTATAGAGTCATGCTTATTGTGCAGCAAAGGTGATCACAGTCAAGCGTAAAAACCAAGTGCGTCAACGCTTTACTGTGAAAAATGTGTCTGCATAGAGAACAGAAGCTAAAAATATGCTCAACTTCAGATGAATTTTAATGCCAAGTAAGAAGTAATGTGCAGGTAGAGAAGGGGACTAGTGTGTGTGTGTGTGTGTGTGTGTGTGTGTGTTTTGTCCTTTTCGTCTCACACAAAGCCAGTCGGCACACACACAAATACAGTTTCTCCGTTATATACTACATGATGCAAAACACACACACACACACACACACACACACACACACACACACACATACATACTCTGTTATCTTGGCTCTACTCTGCATGCTTGGAGTTACCGAGCGATTAGATCGGACTGAGATCTAATCGTTTTTTGATCTCAGGTTTTAGCTGCGTCAGAAAACACACTCACACACTCAGAGACACTCACATTCTTATGCATACATACAAGGACATTCACTGGCACTTAATCACCCTGACACACGCATGCACACACACAGACCGGCAAACCGTCTGTATCAGCACATCATGTGGATGTCTTTAAAGACTGTTAAAACAAGGCAGAAACAGCTTGAAGAGTTTAAAATAAATACTTAGGACACAGTGTTGGAAATGCATCTACTTACTGAACATTGAGGAACACACAACATCGTACATACATAAACAGATGACCATTCTCATGCTTTATGTTTGATTTGTTTTGTCTTTCCCTCCCTCTTTTGCCGTATCAGCCCAGCAGGGATCTAGATAAGAGTCTGCGTTATCTTCCTGCTCGCCATCTCAACTAATCTATTGGTTTTGTCTGGAGCGCAAAAGCTGTTAAGATCTGGCCTTGACTAAGAGGACCAGGAGAGATGGAGCGAATGGATGGAGGGATGGTGAAGCAGGAAGGACGTGTTTGTTTTTTTGGTTACTAACACACTAAAGTTAGGCATAACAGACAATATATTGGAACCGGCACTCAGAGAACAAAACCCAAAGAAATAGAACAGGAGTAGAATGGACAATAAACTGTTATTAAGTGGTCATTTGTCTAGTACAAAATAAAACTGTTGTTAGTCGTCATGGTCACAACACACACCATAAAGTGTTGTCGCAGCTTGCCTGTAAAGAGAGCTTGGAGACAGATGGCTGGCTAGTTAGCTAGGTCGCTTGTGTTTCTCCAGAGCGATGGAGAGAGAGAGAGAGAGAGAGAGAGAGAGAGAGAGAGAGAGAGAGGAGGGGGGACCATTAGACCCAGCGCTGCCGCTGGCCACCAGCCCGCTGTCTGGCTTATTTTCTGTAACCAGTGTAGCATTAAAGCATGGTGGAATTAGCAAGCTAGTGAGCTAACTGGTGTACAGCTGGCTGGTTGCTACCATGCTAATTCCAACATGATTTGATGCTACACTGGTTACAGAAAATAAGCAATAAGTTGGTGAAGTTTATACAAGTGTACAAGGGTTGCAATGGTAACGGTACACATAAAAATGGCCGCCGCTACCGACCATCTGGCTGCATTCAAATTGGAATATCCATATCTACTCCTATTCTATTTCTGTGGCAGAAACTCAGCTCAAGTCTCCAAAACACATTATCTGCTTCTCACCCAATTTGCAATTCAACACGACACTGTTTGCAACACCCTTCAAACACATTCTCAACATTAGGCACAGGATTCTGAATTAAAGTCACATGTTTGCCATTGCAGCATGTAACTGGTTCAGTCACAATCAGATTGTATGAATGGTGTGAGTGCCATTTCTTTTTAAAATAAATCATTGTATAGTTCTGAATAAATGTTTCATTTTGCAAAACATCTGAGGTTTTCTGCTTGTGTGAATTGTGTGTAGTGTTATGACAAAATGAGCCTTTTTTTAAATCACTCTTTTACAGAAGGGTAAAAAAGTAAAGAAAACACTCTCCACACAGGGTCACCAACACCTTTCCACCATCCCTGGACCCTGTGTATATAAACACATAAAGCAATAAAGACAACTCCACTGACCTTGTTAGTCTGTACCAGATACTCCAGCTACTATATGTGAGTACCTTTATTGGTTTAATCCCAAACTCATTATAATATTCCTCTTGTGTTATTGCATATGGAACAATATTAAGTATTAGATTCAAAGTCAAATATTTTTTTTTGTTCCATGCTTATGCAATATGCGCAGTGAAAAGCAGCTTGACATACTGTTTAGGTTGTGCTAAAACAGCTATGTTTGGATAAGAAAGACAAAAAATTACATGAAATGGACATGACCTAAACATACCTTCAATGAGCTTTTATGAAGAATAAGGCTCAATAAAACCAACATTGCATCAGAAATAGCTAACTCATTGACTGTATGTGTCTTACAATTAGAATTCAGTGTCACTATCTCCTCATATAACATGTCCAGCTTTTACTGATTGGACATCATTTCTGCCATGAGACTGATGCCTTGCATTGAATTGTGTGATCAGATAAGGACATGAGGAGCTGGAGCAACTAATGCTGAAATATTTTGAACAAATTGCAGCAGTAATATGATTCCCTACAATGGAAAGATCAGCACACCGGGGTGTGAATGAGGTTTGATTGGAAAAGAAAAAAGAATAATAAACCAATTCCATTGAAAATGTCTCTATTACTTTCTATTCTACCAACTGCAGGCTGATCTCATCCAGCATTTTTAGCAATACCTACGAAAAATAATGCGCCATAATTCATAGATATCCCACAAAACTGTTTTGCTTGTTATCGACGTAATCATGAGGAAGTATGAAGACCAGTAAAGCACACAGGGGGGAGTGGAAGTGGAGGTGGATGAGTCCAACGAACAGCGACCTTTCAGACATTTCCCACGTGGAAGAAGAAGTCAATGTTGATGTTTTTGTCATGTAACTTGTTTACTTAAGTAACTTAAGTTACTTTAGTAACGCAAGTTCACAAACAAAGGTGTGGAGTACTCATATATGGGATTTGCGTGTGTATGGATATATAGGTATATGTACGGTATATGGAGGTACGGTCTGACAGGCCTCGTTTTTGTATCTGTGTATGATGTTGGCGTGTTTGGACGATTAAAAACTTAAATGAGAAAAAAAGAAAGATGTCCATCTGGCTCTCGTGGACTTTGCCTTACTTTGCAGTCTTTGTATGTTTGTGCATCAGGTTGTTTTAGGGCCAGTAGGAGGAAAACATCCACCCTTCTGAAGTGTCCTTGAGCAAGGCACCAAACCCGATGATGTGTACAATATTTGACCTCTGATGCAAGAGTTTTCTTACAGGGATTGGATACTGTACTTTGTCATTGTGTTTTTTTTCTATAGCTCACACTTATTTGTTATGTTAGTGTTGATCTGTATAAAATTCATCGTCTCTTCACCGACCACCACCATTCTCTCCTCTGTCTCATCACATTTTGTCCACTTTTTTGCTACAGCGGGTGCTACATCAAAGCACAGCGGGGAGACCGACAAAAGGAAATGGTAGTTTCTACCCATATGGTGTCCAGTAACACACACACACACACACAAGCAGCGAGGGAGAGAAGAGATCTATCAGCCTATCTTTGGACGACTGTAGCGGTCGCCCACATAAATGTCCGCTTGGCTCTGCTCTGATCACATAATTGCTCTGTGAACACCTCTCTCCCACACACACACACACACACACACACACACACGCACACACACACACACACACACACACACACGCACACACACACACACACACACACACACACACACACACACACACACACACACACACACTTAAAACCTGGACATATACAGCGCCCACACACACACACACACACACACACACTGACACTGGCAGTCACTGTTCAATATGACATGAAGCGGAGCATTCACACAAGCAGGTATGCCTGCCAGCGTACGCGTACATCTACACAGCAAAATAGCAAACAAAAACTCCCACTGGCTCACCCACACACAGTCAGCACGCCGAGTGTGAAGGAGATATGACGGAAGAGAGAGTAAAAGATGAGACCAAGCGAGGAGCGCAGTGAACACTCTGAAACCCGAGCTTCACAAAAGACGGATTTACCCCTGAAACAATGCAACAAATTGTGTCGTGTTCATCTCCTTTTGTCTATTCGTCTGATTAAAGATGAATCACCGTTTTATTCCGTTGGAAGGTTTGCAACATAATACGTACGGTGAGGATGCGTGTGGGTGTTGGGATGGCCTGGAAGACATTTTTGGAAAGTTCCTCTCAACCACATTGCTAAATCTCTGCCAGCTGCAGGGGCTGTTGTTCTGCAGATGAGCCTGACCTTTGAACTCCTTTGAGGACAGAATTTCCATACAAGCTGCTATCTTACTACTTCTATCTTACATAAGATGTTATACATTTTTTGTATCTTTAATGTGCTCTGATATGTTACTTATTGCCTTTTTCATCTTATACAATAAAGGCCCACTTAAATGATCTGTTTTTAAAATTAAATATTCACAACTAAATGAATAACACACACGAAGAAAAATACATCATCAGGTATTATTTATTAAAGTTACAGCATGACTTTCTAGGAATGTGCTTCACTTTCCTGCCTGTTAGATGAGAAGATTGATACCACTTTCATGTCTGTTCAGCAAATATGTAGACAAGTCAGTCTAACTAAATCCACCTTACAAGCAGCTCTAAATTAAACTCACTGACACATTGTTTATTAAATCTTAAATTAAATTAATTGATTTAATTATCTGTTTTAAGGTGGTTATGTGCTGGACTATTTCTTTGTTGGGAATGTTAACTTCACAGGTTGCTCAACTTTTCCAAGCCCCACAAAAAACATTGAACTATATCTGTTGAACAGAGATACACTAACCTTTTAAACTGCTTTCAGTCTTCATGCTAAGCTAAGCTAGCCGACTGCTGCCAGTAGCTTCATATTTATAGCACAGACTGACAATCTCCTCATCTAACTCTCGCCACAAGCTATACATGTTTTTTTTTTAAATGGCAAATTATTCCCTTATGAATAAAAAATGTAACCCACCAAGTGTTCAAGATTCTGATTCAAATGTTTCTAAATCCTGATTGGTGGAGTACCTGACACCCCCTTTTTTTTCAACTGAGCCCCGCCCACCTCAAACCAGTCAGAAGAGCGTAGAGAGAAACATAAATACACTATTTCTCATGTGAAATTAATGAACTGTACTAACCGGTGTTCCTATACGATCCTATCTTTCATAGCAACAAGCGGATTTAGAAAATAACGTTTTCAGGCTTGCTAAAGCTCAGTCCGTAACTTTTATATGTTCAACAAAATGCTGAAGCCCTGTGATGTCATGCTCCGACGCTGCATGTGCAATTACGTAAAGGATCCCTAAGGGATTGTTATTCCCTCGATTAAACCGCCAGGACACACACTGTCACTTACAAGCAAGCCAAATAGTGAGACAGGATTACATTACAGGGGAATCAATTCTAACTGGATTGTTATAATTAGATGACCTGAGTTTGCTAAAAAGTCGGTAAGTAATCTTCTGTGTTTTTGTCACTTTCAGTACTTGGCAGGGCCGCATGGCAATACGATTACAAATGCTATTGGCAATATTTATAAATACAGAACCTCTACTTTAGCTGTAAACAGAGCTAGAAGTAGTGTACAGTATCGGACAAAGCGGTATTGAGATCGCATGGCAAACATCGATAGCTCATTCAAACTCTCTATGTCAAGCCGATCGGCGCAACACAACAAATCAATCCCGAATAAAAGACCATCAGCAGATTTGTCATCATATGGCTGCCGATACACAAATGAGCACAACAGCAGCAGACGGGCTGATCGCTACACACCCTCGGCAGAAACAGGAGAGGTGGGGGAAACAGCTGTGTGAGCTCTGAAGTAGAGGTTGGAGGGACGAGTTAGAGGGTGATTGTAAAGAAGAAAGAGACAGATGGAGCAAAGTAGAGGTATACGCAGCCATTGCATCAAGGTAAGATATATCCATGCATCAGATAGGACAAGAGAGCTGTTGGGAAAGAAGAGAGGGAGCAAATTCGATGGCAATAATAGCGAGGAGAATGAGAAAAGACAAGAGGTATAGCATTATCGTTGTTTTCAAGAGGAGTCTGAAGAGTGTTTAGCAATGAAAGTGGATGACGGTGAAACAAAACACAAAGAGAATATCAGTAAAAAAAAGACAAAGCCTGGGAACTTTCAAGGGGGGAAAGGCTTGTTTTCTCTACAAAATGACACAGCTTGAAGTGCACCTATAGACAACAAAACACAGAGGCGGTTCATCCTACCTGAGTTCCTCTTGGAGATGTACTTGACGCCGTCACAGGCTCCCGAGGCGAGGAGGAGGAGGAGGAAGAGGAGGGATAAAGCCTTCATCTCTCTAGTCTCCACTGGCACCTTTAGACATCAGGACACAGTGGGGACAACGTGTTAGAGAAAACATTGTAGGTACTGTGCAGATTGTCATATATATATAATATATACATTGACACCAAGTAGTACAGTGTGTTGTGTTCACAAGATTGTATCAGAGAGGCTTACAACCCCTGTTACTTGGGGAGGGGATGCAAACAACAGTGTCCACTGTCAAGTCAACCACTCTGTTGAGCACCCACGGGAAACTCCCACCGTGAGGTGACCATGTCAGGAATATGGGCCCTTCAAGAGTTTAAACTGTGCTCAAATTTAACGGACAAATCATGAATGAGGCCATTGACATACTGACTTACTGGGTACAGTACCTACACCACGCCAATGTATCCATCATTTTATTTTCTGTAAGCAGCCATCTCCATATTGACTAAACTATTTAATTTATGTTTAAACGTTTTACTCCATTTTACCAGAATGCATGTTAGCCAGAATTAATTTAAATACCACAAGGAAGTGGAGTCAAAGAGTGCTTTTATTTGTGAGCTACCTGCTTGCACCAATTCTACTCACGGCACAATAAATAAAGGAAGGATGTCCGCCCAGGTGCTCTTTGGTTGCGATCGGCTTGACAGAACTTTTTGGATGCGCCTGAATAGATGGTGGCAAATATGCAATCGAATATTTTCAAGTAAAAAGCATTTGTTTTTGGTCTTTTCAGTTATCGCAGAATTGTAATTTGCACCCAAACAGTAGGCTGCCATGACACCCTCCCTGCGTTCACCCCAGGGAAAAGATGCAATCGTCATGGTAAGCCTTTCAGCAGATGCATACCAGATTAAGCCGCACGTGTTGCACCCCAAATTATATGACAAAGCTGTTACATCTCCTCTTTTAACCCTCCTTGGCTTGCACATGATAATATTTACAATGAATACTGTAAAGACCCTACTGGGTTTTTTTTCCCATTGGAGCAATGCTGAGAAAAAATATGATACAGTGAATTCAATGTTTTGTTTCAGTCTGTGGATTTGACACGTTTTTCGAATGGATGTTAAAATGTCCCTGTGTATCTCTGAGTGTTTATAAGCTACAAATGAGAAAAAAAACAACAACAATAGGGCAGTCCCAAATCGTGTTGTGTGTGGGCCGATATCCTATAAAAAAGTGAAAAACGAAACACTTTATTACAACTATGGCAGCGAGAACAGCACAAAATAAAAGGCATTAATATTGATCCGAAGCACAGGTTTGGTAAGGTTATGAAAACATCAATTTTTTTTTTCAACTGATTGAATTTAAAATACAGAAACTAAATTAGATTTGACCACAGGCTGTGAATACAAAGGCTGCAGACGCTTTGGGGCAGACACACACACACACACACACACACACACACACACACACACACACACACACACACACACAAACTGTCTCTGAACCAGCCATGTGAAATGACATTGATAGAACACAATCAGATTTTCTCATGCTTTCTGTGTACAAACACACAAACAAGCACACACACACACACACACACACACACACACACACACACACACACACACACACACACACAGTTAACCAGGGAGCGATCGAAGATGAAGATTAGCCATGCCAACAGTCACTTCATTGTGTTTTTCATACATGTGACAATAAAGGGAACTCAAACTCCAGTTTGACTGCTGATTGAACTCACATTTGATTCACATGAACAGCATGGTAGCAGATGATAGAAACTAGTAGGTTGCAGATAGGGTGCCACAGTGATTCGCCTTTGAATCTGGGCCTGGAATTGGGATCTAAAACTGGGACCAAATTGATGCAAAGAACAAAGCCGATGGAGCGATAACGTGATAAAGACTACTGTACGATGTTGCCACTACTAGATGTAAATTACTCATCCGTGCTTGCCTGTCATCACTTGTAATTTAAAATACAGCTCTGAATTTAGGATTCAAGAGAGCGCACACTTTTTACCCATACAAGTATGTAGTGTGTCTCACCATCATCTTGGTTGCATCACAGATTCAGTTCAAATCATCATTATAATAATGATAATAATAGTACTACAGTCCAATAATCACTTCTGATTGGTTGAGTGAAGGTGAAAGTCACAGCATACCAAGACCCACAACAGACTCCTTTCTTTTCTCAGATCCTTCAGAGTAGGCAAAGCACAGGTTAGTCCCTGTAAGCCATGTGTGCACAATACCAGGAGCATGAAATCGAAGCAGCTAAATGGAATGGTAAAGATCAGTGGATTAAGCTAAAAATATAGAAAGTTTGGGTGATGTGTTTTTCATCACATTGCATTCAGAACTTCTTAAAAACATTTCTGTGCCATGTAAAAAAGTCTTAAGAGACAACAAAGATTACATTAAAGAGAAAAACATTTTAAAAACTTTTTTTTTTGTTATTTTTTGGCTTGTAAAAAAAGAAGAAAAAGACTGATGATACAAAGCATACCATTTCAGGACTTTTTGGGGCTTCGCACACACCGCGAAACAGCCACATGGGGACCAACCAAATTTAGCAGGACCTGTAATCCGCGCTCCCTTTGTTTTTGTTTTGCCTCCTCGTGGCCTCAGAGGCTGCAGACAGTCTCCAGTCATCAGAGGAGGAAAACAGGTTGTGCCGGGTCATGTTATACTGTAGCAGAGGAAGCTAAATTGAACTGTTGGCTTCAGGTAAAGACAGTGAGGCAGGCACTCTGACAAGCACGGCTGAGGGTAAATCAAAAGTGTGAGTCAGTCATACGTGGGAAGTATTTACCATGTCCTTTTGGAAAAGTCAAAACATAAACTGAAAGAGGAATGCCAATGGAGTTTAGCATCAAGACCTTATATTTTTTTGATATGTAAACACCTAGAAATAGGAATAGAATACTTTCGTCAAACCTTGTGAGGAAATGTATATTTTCCCTCGCCTCCTCCACAAGACGCCCCGGGTCAGCTACAAAACAGACACCATAGAGCTGGTAGGGATTCAGCGTCTTGCTAAAGAAAACTCTTTCTCAAAGTGAAGACACATTTTGTGTGACCTCAGAATGTGACATGAAATGCAAAGATTATATAAAAATCATTAGCAGTCCATTTCATCGCTTTCACTTTCCATTGTCTACATTTAATACACAACTCTGCTGCTGCTCCGTCAAACTAAGCTTCGCCCAAGAAGGGTCTGTCAGATTAGGAATCATAGTTTCCAATGCTAGTGCTGTTCGCTGAAATGACAGTGTAAAAAGCCAAAAAAGGGAAAAAAAAGGCTTCGGGCAACACATAAAGTTATCTGCCTCATCAGGTGAAGTCGGTGCTCAAAGAATTTTAAGTTAAATGCCATTATGAAAAAAAAAAAAAAACGCTTTTGGAATTATTTTGTTCTATGTTCCCTGTGCTGCCCTTAATCATACGATGGCATCGAATTTGTGGCCCCTGAGTCAAAGGGATTGATCATATGTTGCATCTGACAACCACAACCTGCTGTGATGGCGATGATGATGAAGTTGTGGTAATTTACCAGTAAGCCTCACTGACCACACTAGACAAAGTCAATACAAAAAAATGGATTTCCAGCTCCGTAAATACCTCACAGTACCTTTCAGTCAATTTGGCAAGTAAAATACAAAAATATGATTGGATCATAAACCCCTGGGTAGCCCTTCACTAAAATGATTACCTTCTCCATATATTTACCGTAGACTGATATTTAGGGAACAACGTGATCCAAAAGTTTAACTATTTTATCTTGGGGCAGCTGGCACACCCTGAAAAAACGGCGCTTGGAAATGCTTGCGCACCGTGATGCTTTTGCTCTCGTTTTTGAGTTTTTTTTATTTAAATGTGAATGGCCCGTAAGAAGGGATCTAACCACCAACTAGAACTGGCTACCAAAACTAATATCAAAGCTTAATTTGATGGTTTAATGGTTTTATAGAAAACACCACATCTTCAATTCAGGAGGGCTCAGACAGCAGCAGCTTTGTTATGTTTTCCCAAACCTTTCTTAAAGAAAGATGTAATGAAATACTAAATTCAAAAAAGTAAGGCCCATGAAAAGAGCTGGATACTTTTACTGCACGCACACACACACACACACACACACACACACACACACACACACACACAAGCAGGCACATAGGGTGGCATGGCATTAAAGAGAAAGAAGAGGGTATGAGTTTTTTTTTTATCCACTCTCTGAGCCTTTTAGTCTGAAACACAGCTAGGCTTAATGCAACTGCTAAAGGCTGTGTATATTGTGTGTGTGTGTGTGTGTGTGTGTGTGTGTGTGTGTGTGTGTTCTTCTACTCTGTAGCCTACAGTGATGGTTTGGCTCAAAAGCAAAGGGGTTCATGTGGAAGGGTTTGTGATATGTGACCAAACCACAAACATGTAGTGGTGGGCCATCAGGGCCAGCTAAGCCTTATCTGCTGGCCTAAACAGAATCACAAAGTTATAGCTATTTTATAATTTAATCATTTTTAATTAAATACACTACAAGTATTATAATTTTTTTCCCATTAGCTTTTTTTCTCATTGCACAGCTCCTGTCTTCCTCAGTTGCTCTGCTTCCAGTGCAGCTTGTTTAAGTAGAGCTCTAATCCAATCAGATTCAGCCCCTATGTCTCTATGTAAGGAGAGAGGCCCGAGGTCCTCTAGGTAGACCTTGCAGGTTAAAGTATATGGGGACGATATTGTTGATTGTCATCGTCTTCAACCAATCAGATCTTTAGTTTGACATGTTGGGCGTATTCTTTGACGTGCCAGAGCTGTCTAGGTAGCCTACTAAGTACGTCAGCATTAAGGTGCGCCGTGATTGGTCAGTGGGCCAGCGTGACTTTTGTCAAACAGAAAGTTAGCTAGCAAATCTAGTGTTTAGTAAGAGTTCAAGTTGAAACATATGTAAGAAGTTATGACATTAACATGACATTTTTAGCGTTTTTAAATGGATTTCTGGAGAAGGACATTTCCAGAAAAACTGGACATCTTATCAAAGGGTCGCTCAAGCTCACAGCTAGCAGCCCTGACCCAGCATGGAAAAGGATTTGTACGAACGGTATTTCTGGCTGACAGCAGTGGAGAAGCGTTGCACATTTTATGGCTAAGAATGCGTTTCATTTGCAACTGAGTTCTTGGTGTTTGGAGCTGTTTGGAGCTACGCTATGCTAACCAAGGGAGCTACACGACAGGACATGCACAAGCTTTTGGAGAGACCTGAGTGGACTTTTTAAGTGAAGATCAGCTGTGGTAAGTTAACTGATTTTGCGTCTTTACATCTGCAGTAGCATTTCTACAGTGTTCATTTGTCTATCGTGTCGTTTTTTATGAATAATATGAATGGCTTGTGTTTTAGCGCTGCAGTGTTGCTGGATTGATTTGTTGCTTTGTTGTCATATAAATAAATATGACTGTTTTTTGTGAGTTTTTCTTGTCATTGTGTTAATTACATTGATTTGGACTATATGCATACGAAGCATCTCGTCATGCGCGGAGTTATTGCCCGGACAATTGAATACGTTCGGGCTCCCTGCTAAGCTAGTTAGCTTAGCCCCCCTGAAGACATGCGCGGTGCCGCAGCCTCAGCTGTTTTTTGTTATTGTCAGAAGACCAAAGATAAGCAATGGCTACATGTAGGAAGTTTCTCCGTTCCCATCTATTTCAGCTGTGACAGCCGTCTGAAACGGGCAACTCAGGAGGGGACCTTTGCCGAGCATTTGGTGAAACACAACTAGAGCTTTCCATTCAAAATAGTTATTACTAGTCAAAAACTCCACAGAATATAAATTTAATAAGAGTATATTAATATCTGGCATGTAATCCCTTAGACCATACACACAATCACAGATGAAATTTAGTCATTGATTGCATTGTCTTCATATGTATTTTTTTCTTTTATCAATATGCCACAGTTTTCTGTGCATTACGAAGATAAATTGCCTACTTTACTGATATTAAAAGCATCAAAGAGGGAATTTTAACCAAGCATGTAATTGCTTGGATAAACCATTGCTAACCATAGCAGTATTGATTATGAGCACAGCTGTTACATCTCCCACCTTTAGGACCTACGATAAGCGCTTATCCTAATGGAAATGGCTATAGTGCATGAGCGCATACATCTGTGCACCATGAACGTGCGCTACACTTGAGGGTCTTGTTGTGTTGTTGTTGTTGTTGTTTTTTTTATATATATGTATAGTCACCTTATGCTGAAAAGTTCACTCAAGGTGACCCCGGTACATTCTGCTTGATTCACCTTGAGGATACTACAGTTCCTTTATTGCTCCCACACACACACTTACGTTTTCCCACGCACTTTAAACTCTCCCTCTCTCACACAGGCTCGCTCATAGTGGCCGCAGTCTTCCTCTGACACTCTCGTTCTCACATATAGGCCCCCTCATCACCAAACACTGGGCTCTCTTTATCTATCCCTCTCCGTTGGCCCACTCTGCACTGCCTCACGCCCATCACACACACACACACACACACACACACACACACACGCACACATACACACACACACACACGCACGCACGCACACACACACACACGCACACACACACACAACAAGGTCAGTCCTCCTCTCACTTCTTTTCCAACACATGAACACTGACACACTTGCTAAGACGGCAGCGGCAGCTCGTTTGATGTTTGATCCGCCGTGAAAGTAAGCATGAAAACGGAATCACACAGCATGCATGTGTGTGTGTGTGTGTGTGTGTGTGTGTCTGTGTGTGTGTGTGTGTCTGTGTGTGTGGAGGTTGAGGGTTAAGGGTATTAAAGGGGTGTTTAAATGAAACCCTCATGACCTACAGAATAAGTATACTAAACACAAAGAAAGAAAGAGAGAAAAGAAGAAAAGAGTGGATGTCAGCTTTGGGTGAAAGGGTAGCTGAGTGTGTTCAATGCACACATGCAAACACACACACACACACACACACACACACACACACACACACACATATACTGAGGGACTGAGAGAAAAAGAGAGAGAGAGAGAGAGAGAGAGAGAGAGAGAAGGACAGAACAAACACTATTAGAGCATTACAATCCCCCTTATCTTTCATCCTCTCTGTTGCTTTACTTTTCTGTCTGTCTGTCTCTGATAATGATATCCCGACACCAGAGCACGAGGAGATCTAAGCAGGGTCCCAGTATGTATAATGCACACACATTACACGCACTCGGAAAGGTTGAGCTGTGCAGAAACAAAATGTACTTATATATGGGTGTGAGAGTGTTTGAAGTCCCCATTCGGATTTAAGGGTCTAAAATTTCTGTGTAGAAGTTTTGAAGAGTCATAAAAATAAACATGTTATGTTGCTGGGTTAGGGTTTGCTGTCAAAGTCAAAGAATTTTCTTGTGGTATTTCTGGAAAGAAAGAGGTAAAACGGAGCTGTTATCGCCACAAATTCTGCCCGGTTAAAAGTTCAGATGATAATTGTAAACAATATGCAGATTTTAGTAACTGCTTTAATTCTGAGTCAAACACCTACAGACATGCTTGAACACACACACACACACATACCAAGACAGCCCCTCCCACACACACACACACACACACACACACACACACACACACACACACACACGCACACGCACACACACTGATAGCAAGCTATTCTTGTCCCAAACAGACCAGTGTTAAGCCATTAGGCCGCTTCAGCCACACATCCAATATTAAAGACGGCCTCCAGCCATATTCTGTCACACTATCTGTCTCTCCTCAACTGCATGAGTCATGCTGTTTTGGTTACAGAGGCAGTCTGTTTTACATGGAAACATAAGCCGCCTCATCATCATTATGAAATATTTGATGTGTGTCCTTTTAATCTCTGCAAGAGAGAGGTGTCGCCGGTTTGAATCTGTACTCTTGTTGTCCAGCTTAATATGGAACATACTTTTTCATACTGCATCTAAATACTTCCATAATTCTCTGATCACAAGGAATTATAAAAAGGCGTTATGGGATACAGCATATTTCTATAGCAATATGCCCAAAACTCAATTGGACTTTCTATTTCTGACGTCCACTGGTTACGGAGGACCTCCTTCAAATGGACTTCCTGGATTCAAGTCTCTGTGTCAAGTATCCATCCCACTACAGTAATGTCCTTGACCAAAACAGAGGATTATCTACCATACCAGCTTCAGAGCTGTTGAGCCCAGACCCAGAGTCAGATTAAACTTAGAGGTGGCGCACCAGCAGCACCAAAGAACACATTTTGACTATTTAAATTAGGTTTTCTTTCGTTGTCGTTCGATGTCAATAATTATCACAATATATGTGTATTAGTAATGATAATAATAATGCTTAATTTACAGCTTTTCTTGTGTCCAAAGTCCCATTTGTTTACCTTTTTCCCACTTTCCAATCAATCATTGCATAGCACATCTACATACATTCACTAAAGTAATCACATATGCATTATAAATATTCAAAGACTTACATTCAAATAGTGACATGGTATTAAGCAGTAATGTCCGTTCTTGTAGAAACCAGGAGGTTAATTGCGGTTATTGATATACAGTTATTTATGATCAGAGCGGGTTGGGTCATTGAGGGTTGTTTACATATCAACAGTAAGTACGACACTCCTTGTTCGCCATCTTACTTCATCTCACTGCTGCGTGTGCTAGAGACCTTCATAATATTGAATGTTAACGGAAGTTAACCCTACGCTAACTTGAATGGGGATCAAATGCTGATTGTGATATGAGTCAACCCATCAGACTCACAGACACCCCCAGTTTTAAGCACAAATGAATAATCTAAACTAATTATCTTTTTGAGGCTGATCAAATATGTGTAAAGACACATTTTGGCCATGTTTACATGCACATTGAATAATGCGTGTGATTATAACATTATAAAATAATTATATTGGTACATCACAACCCATGTTAATGATGCAAAAACCTTATTGAATTAAGTGTCATTGCATAGTCGTATTGTAATTAAGGGCATCATGTATATATAATCAACCTCAGTTTAGAGAGAATCTATATGAGCAGTAGTTTACATCCCTGCTCACAAATGACAACCCGTTTCCATCCCCCGATGTTCTGTGGAGGCAGGAACTGCAGTCTGTATTGGGTTAGCCCTGGCACAGATTTCGACCACCATCTGTCACTCACAAATGCTCATAGCATACATTTTAGTGGAACAAAATCCCTACATCCATACGAATGCAGCAAAACGAGCCGTGAAAGGTATGACCGTTCCCATCTGCCGTCCCTAATTTGAGAGATGTGGCGCACACTCATCGAGCCCCGTGCAATTATGCAAGCCTCTGCTAATGCGAGTACCTTGATTAAATCTTGCACAACCAGCACCAGACTCTCACAAAAAAAGTATGGGAACATCTGCGCTTGTATGGACAGCAAACTGTTATAACTGAGCAGGCTTTTCTAAACTTAAAGCAGGACAGGGAAAATCATCAGGATATAGGATTGTGGATGATGGCTTCCTGAGTGCTGGACACTGTTGGGGTCTGACCGTGTGCTCGGTGATAAAGAAATCTGGGCCTGCCTATTCAGCAGGCAAGGCTCATCCTGATTTGAGTTTGATAGCATGAAACCCCCACTACGAAGAAGTTCACATTAAGGTGTGAACTCGTCATCCAAATGCAACACTGCGATCTAATTGGCCGAGGGCCACAGACATCCCATCCCATCAGTCTTGTTTCCATAAAACAGTTTTTCCCTCTCTGCTCCTGGCTTATTCCTCTGTCCCCTGGTCAGACAAGGAAGCACCAATGCAACGTTTGCTGTTTTAAAGAAAATCCTAGGTTTTAACAGTTTTAGTTTCGCTGGACAAATCTACTGGACTGTTTGTTTTGTTTTTGTTTGCATCCTGGACAAGGAAGCGAACCATTTGTGCTGCTGAGTTACTGTGTCATTTTTATAACGTGGTGTATGCTTGATAATCGCCAAGATTAGCGATCGAGATTGTTAATGTTGTGTAGAAGTTACTGTGTATTTCATACCGCTGAAATCGTGTCGAGATAATTCACCGCTATAGTGAGGCCGGAAGTTGTTTCTCATCAGTTCAGAGGTCAGAACCGCGGCTGTGACAAAGAGCCGCCGGCTGTATTTCTGTAGCTGAGAGGGCAATCTTCTGTACTCCACTGCGGCGGGGAGGATCTTAATCTTTGTTTTTGGAAGATTTATTTTGTTTCGTTTTCTTTCTCTCTTCCTTTACCGAGCCACACACACATATAGCTTTAAGCTAATGTAGCTCCGGGGTGCGCTAACGGCTACAAACACGTGTAGATAACGAGAGCTCTATTGTCTACCGCCATCTTGTGGTCTGGCGAGAGACCGTTCCTCGTCCATTGCAGCGCTTTCATGTGAGTGACAGGGATAAAAGGAAACATGCTGTCTGACAAGAGTTCAGAGTCGCACATAGCTACAGAGATAGAAAAGAACTTAACATAATGAGCATAAACTGATATTCAAATCTTTCGAACCTATTTGTTTTTAGTAGAACGATTATTGAACATCATTTTCAGCCGCTTGGTAAACTGCTCTCCAATCTTTGCAGTCATATTTGCACGTATCACTTTTGCTGACATGCTCATGCACAGGATGCAAACAGAGCTGGGAATCTGCTACCAAGAAACTCTGCTCCATAGCACTCACTAGTGGTCAAAACAAACAGTGTTTGTCACCCAAACACACTGTTTGTGGAACAGAATGTCGACTCACTCGTACTTTTTTGAGTACTTTGAATATTATACAAATACATATTATGAATACATACTTTGAATCACAGGTATAATTTTGTTATTAATTGTACTGGTGTCCCCATATATTTAGTTTGAATCAAAAAAATGGATTACCTACAGTTCTCTTTAAACGGTGAATATGGATAGCCTACTTTAGTGATGTAAAAAGCATGTAATGCTTTGCAAAATCCATTGCGTTACTTGCAGTATTGAATACAAGCACAGCTGTGACATCCTTAGGACAGTGACGGGTCGACCTGCTGGAAGATTCCAATTAGAAAGGTTAAAAGTGGACTGCAGTACTCAGCAATAATGTTTGAGGACTTCCAGAGTGCACAGTGAAGCACAACTGCTAATCGGGTCTAATGTGAGCCAAGAAAACATTTCCCACTCCATTACCCCCACCAACAGTCTCTGTTCTTTCTGACAGCAGGAAGTCTGGCGTCATTTATGCTGTTTATGCCAGTTTGCGATCCAGTCATCAGCAAAAGTTTGGTTTGTCAGGTCAGGCAGCATGTCTCCTATCCACTGTCCGGTATCTTCGTAATAACTGGCAGGACCAGAGGGCTGGTCTTCTTCTATAGTCTTCTCTTGCTGACTTCAAGGTCTGACAGCTGTATCTTTAAGCTGCCCTTTTGCACGTCTCTGTCAGGATGTTTTACTTACTAAATTGAAGGAGCCCTTGCTGCTCTCTCCCGACATCCTTCATCAACATGGCACGAATGCGCCCCGTGGGACAACCGCTTATCACACCGATCTCTGGAATTTCCAGACATTATAGCGCAAGAACGGCAGCTGTTTCTGAGACGCTCAAACCTGATACCAGTGATCACATTCAGAAGCACTTAAATCACATTGCGCTGTGAATGAAAGTCTTGACTCTGTCTCTCTGCTGTTTTATCCTCTGCAGCAAAGTTTGAAATAAACAGGTCTGAGCTGTGTGTGGTTGAAAGTATTCTATAGCTGGTTTTGCTGATGTATTTCAAGGTCAGATGTGTAAGGCCCCTTGGTGAATGAATAAATAGATTCATAAGAACCACAATGAGAATGCGTGGTCAATTGATTCCTGGATCTTTGTTGAATAGATTTGAATTCCCGTGTGCAATGGATTGTTGGGAAGCCCGCTGTCTTTGCGTTACGTTTTCCGCATGGTCTCTCCCATGTGTGTACGCCCCGTGTCTCCCTCACATTCTGACCTTGTGCGAGGCCCTACCTGTCCAACAGATGCTGTCAATGATTTTCTGCCTCACGTGCAGTTTGGTGTCCCTCCAGATACATTCCTTTTGTGCATCCATGTCTGCCCTGTGCCTATGTCAGCAATCGGCTTTTCCTGATTTCCTTGCTGTGTTTTAGACCCGCTACTTTATAATAATAACTATTCATCTGGTCTTCCTTTATGAAGCTATAGTCTTCTGAAAGCAATTTGTTTAGAATAAATAAAACATTTGTAAATGGATTTTAGGCAGAATACATTTTCATTCCAAAATGTTGCTGACATTTGACAGTCTCAAAAGTTTTGTCCCTCAGGTCATTAAACATATATTATTAAACTGGCCTGCAAATCATTGCATTGCTCACTGTAACTTTACGTTGCAGACATCTGGATTAAATTGAAATAAGGGCCTTAATAAAAGGTTTTAAAGCTGCATTGATTATATATATAAATAAAATATATATATATATATATATATATATATATATATATATATATATATATATATTATTTTTTAAAAGGAGCAGCGAAACAAGCTACTGTTGTAAACACATCATTATATAAAGCTGTTTTGGTTGACACAAAAGAGTCTGCACAGTTGACGGGATGTGCAATTGGGTGAAAACTATTTTGAGGGTTTGTCACTACCAATGCACATTTTCACTTTAGAGTCATTTGATCCATTGGTAATATAAAAATATTGACGACTACTTATTTAAATTTTAATTGGATTTAATCAACTGTGATTAAGATTCCTAGTTTCTACAATTCAATTATAGACTCTTTAGATTGTGGATTGTGTTGAAAAATGTTCTATGGTGTCACATTTGTGTGTTCCTTGTTCACGGAAAAAGCTCAAATATTTCTCATTGATAGTTAACATAAGCTTTCATTCAGATGATAAGTTTTGACATTTGGCTGCTAAATTCAGAAGACATTTTATTCCCAGAGTGTCAAAAATGGAGCAATATTTTTTTATTTGTGAAATCTTTTCCGCCTATAAATAAAGTCTCTTCTCACATGATGAATAAAAGTTTTGTGTACAGATAGAAGGACTTTCACTCTGTCACGCTCTTATACTTACAGACACAGACATGAGAGATGGAATAAGGACAATAAAGCTGGGCAAATAAAGGTTGAGTATATACTGGACTGTTATATACACAAGAAGTGAAAAAATAGATGGCTATTACACACATATAGTATATATACATTATATAATATATAAGTATATAAATACTGCACAGACAAAAAAAATACAGAAAGGATATTGATACACTGGATGATTATTTACGGTATGTACTTAAACACATGTTTATACTGTAAATACAGCATGTAGGATTATATTGACAGTGGCAGATATGTTAAAAAAAACTGTAAAATAATAATCTATAACGACAGCAGTGGATATGTTGGTGTTAGAGGGTTATTGACAGTGTATGACTGATGTCTTCATCAGAGTGAAGAAACTCTTCCTGTGTCTGCTTGTATTTTTTTTGCATACAGTGTTCTGTAGCGACTGCCAGAGGGGAGAAGTTAATAGTTGGGTAATCTTTTAAATTTCAAACTGCTGCTACTTTTGTAATTTACATTAGTGAATAATTAGCGCAAGTGTCACAAGATAAACTCTGTGAATCAATTTAAACTGACTGTTGCCTGGAATTTATGTAAACACGAGGCTCGGTGCACTTCTCATGGATATTAATACTGAGTTGGTGGTACCGGAGGAGTCAGCTGCCTTCCAGTCAACACGCAGAGAACGGGAGTCTCCTGTGGCCACCCTGTTTTGGTGGAAAAAAGGGACTCTAAATAATAAATTAGTATAAATATTTACAAATTATTTTCACTGGGAAGCGGAACAAGGGTGTTTATTAGGCTCCAAGGAATATATTTTTTTTTTTAGAAAAGCAGAAAACTGCAAAAACAAGTGTCTGCTACGGTGTTTCTTGTTTTTTTCCAGACGAGGTAGCGATACAATGTTGCAGGACACTGACAAACATGTGCATGCACACACACACACACACACACACACACACATAGGCAGCACGAGGTGTGTGCTAATAAATGCAGTACCACCTGTTCAGTGAAATATGTAATTGCTCTCAGCAGATCCCCGTTTCCTCACCATTACGCTATTTAACGGCACCGTTTAACAGGTATGAGAGGTTGCTGCAGAAAGCTATCCCCTACACCTCCAGCGATTAAACATTTAACAGCGTCTCCAGTCACGTCGGAGAGCACCGGTCGCTCTTTTAATGTAGAGGAGGAAGCAGGGGAATGAGGAAGTAAAAGAGAGGAAATGAGGTAGAAGAAAAACAAAAAAAGGAAGATTTGAAAGGGGAAATGAAAGGATGAAGAAATGAGGTTAGGCGGAGAGGTTGGAAAGCTATTTGTTCAGCAGTGGCTCCATCGAATCGATTAAACTCCATTATCATGTGCCTGCCTGTTTATTGTACACACACACACACACACACACACACACATTCACATTCACAAACGACCTGGTGCTTCTATCTTTGTGAGGACACTCATTGACATAATGCATTCCCGAGCCCCTTGACGTAACTTCCAGTTCAGTCTGCTGTCGATGGAGACACTGGGTGTCTCCATCGACAGCAGACTGAACTGGAAGACCAACATCAACGCTGTGTACAAGAAGGGGATGAGTCGACTCTTTTTCTTGAGGAAACTTAGATCCTTCAACGTGTGCAGTAAGATGTTGGAGATGTTCTATCAGTCTGTTGTGGCCAGTGCACTTCACTTTGCTGTAGTCTACTGGGGGAGCAGCTTTGGAGCCGGAGACACCAACAGACTTAACAAACTGGTTAAGAAGGCCGGCTCCATCATTGGCTGCAAACTGGACACTCTGGAAAAGGTGGTGGAGAGGAGGACACTGAAGAAATTATTATCCATATTGGATAACCCTGACCACCCTCTCCACCACCTACTGCAGGGACAGCGGAGCACTTTCTCCAACAGACTGATCCAGCTCCGCTGTCATAAGGACAGGTACAGGAGAACATTCCTGCCTACTGCTATAAGACTCTATAATAAATCACCTCGGGCCAAATCATTCACTGTTGGTTAAACCTCTGCACTACTGTTTATTTAGTTGATTTAATATTATTCTGTTATTCTATTCACTGTGTATATAGTGTGCATTTTTTATATAACATCTTTACTCTATTATAATTCGTATATATTGTGTATTGTGACGTGTATTTTATTTTATTTTTTATTTTTTATATAATATTACGATTTTTATACCTGTAACCTATTGCTGCTCTGGAACCTATTGCTGCTTGTAACTAAATAATTTCCCCTCGCGGGATCAATAAAGTTACTATCTATCTATCTATCTATCTATCTATCTAACTGCCATCACAACTAAATGCCTGGCCCGTGGTCGCTGCCCCCTTGGTTCCACCGCCAGCGTTACTTTTACGGCATGTCAGTACGCTTCTCCTTTCAAAATCCTCACAGACAATGATGTTTAGGTAACAAAACCAAAAAAAACTTTTTATGAAAAGAAAATGGATGAGAGTCCTGTGATTGTTTGACCTATTTGCCCACTTAGCTGGAGCTAGCAGAAAGCCCAGTGCATCACATACGGTCGCTTTAGGGAGACTGACCAAACGTGAGGTATTTGAAGAGTGGGGAGTGAGAGCAGGTTAACTTAACCCTAAAACTAAATGCGAGTCACACGTCGGCTTGATTGATCTAGTTTACCACCCAAAATAAACACATTTTGCTGCATTAAACAGATTTAAAGGATGCTGAAATAACTACGTAATGATACATATTTTGTTAAAAGTCTGACTTTAGTGGCGTTCGGATCAATTAAGGCTAGGCTTTGACAACAGGCAAAAAATAATGCCATCTAGGCATAAATATGGAAGCGATGTAATTGTTTTTACCATAGACGGTATTATGCTTCATACACATACATTTATACACCTGGAGTTTTGTCTGATCTCTGCACAAATATAAGGTAGTGTCGTAGAGCTCTTTGTATTGACTTTATATGGAATCGCAGTGCACATCCTAAAGTGAACTGACATCCAAAAGTTAATTGGCTTCTCCAAAAAGTATGACCTCCCAGCGAAAGATAGACTTCACTGTTCAGCACTACATGGTGGCATATTTCCTCTGCAGCCACACCAACAATTACATTCCGAAGAGTGACTCATTGTGTGTCTGTGTAGAATGCAAAGTGACAGAAATGAGTTCTGATGGAGTTTCTGTTCTTCTTCGCGGTAACCCAACGACCCCACCACCAAAATAGCACGGAGCACGGACAGGCTTGTTCATGGACACAAATATCACCGGACCTGTCTGAGACTGTAGGAATAACATGTGGCTGCCCTGCTCCGACCTCTTGTGATAACTCTGACATTTGGAAATTTGACATTCTTCACTTTCTTCCCACACTGAAAGCGCACATCGCCCTTTGTGTGCCGGCTTTTCGTGTCCTCACGGGTCAAAAACAATTCGTGACACGGTGTAATTTCATAAACGCATGGTTGTTATGAATAAAAAAAGGCAAATCAAGCATTTGTGGCATGTGACCTCAATCTTTTCTGTCTGAATGTGGACTGGGACCTTTGTCATATAGAAAATGTCATCATTGCCCCGTCTTCTGCTCTTTTTAGAAATGTGTGTTGAAAAGTAATTTGAAATCATCTCTTTCCTGTTTTCAGTCCATGTGCTTATGTTATGTACACTTATCGTAAAATATACAATAACATGATCCCTTACATCGTTTTATTCAGAACTTGAGTACAAATGCCACCGTATGTAAACAGGAAGTGGCTCTTTACAGTATTCTTTTGCCAACAACATGCTTTATGAAGCTCTTGGGGGGGTCATGTATTCAATGAAAAAGTATGTGGCTGTGAATAATCGTGGCTGCCTCATGTAAATATCTCATATCCATATTGTAATTATGCCATCAATCAGAGCCAAGCTGGGATCAGAGTGATACAATATGGGCTGTCAAGGCAGAATGCAGCCTCTCTCCCTCTTTCTCTCTCTCTCCTCCTCTTCAAGCTCTCCTTCCATCTTTTCCTCCCACTTTCTCAGTCTGTCTCTCTCTATGAAATCTCAGAATGTGCGGATGAAGCGTTACTGTAAGTTTTCACATTTTCACTCATTGACACTGACTCTCTGCGCTTCGTAACATTACTAATCCGCTGATCGTTTTGGTCATCAAAACCTCACCTCAATGAGTCAGCAACTTTCTTGGAGTCGATTTAGCTTATATGGTTGTAAGAGCCATGTTATACTGTTTACACTTTTTTGTATTTGATTGTCATTGCAAAAGGGAATTTTTGTTCTGCTCAATGTTTAATATACAATATAATGAAGGTAACTGGTCATATTGCAGAATGTGCTTTGATGTGTGCTTTTGCCCTATTAAGATTAAAGCTCCTCTAGTCTGTTCCTGCTAATGGATCATTTGGGTTGGGTCCTGTGTGATAAGTGCAAGTTAATCTTCGAGGGAGCAGGTTGTAGACTGTATTTTAGGTTTTTTTTAGCAGAAAGGCAAGCATTTTTGTACATTTTATATTTTCATGGAATAAACCACTTTTCACACACTTCAAACCTCATCGTTGGATAGCTGACCATGGAAAGTAAAGCCTGCAGAAGAGCACGTTTGAATTGGACATGGTAGTCTACATGAGTCCGAACCATAGGCCGTAACGGTCGCAATGGCAAGGGTACACGTAAAAATGGCAGATGCTCCGACCATCCTGTTACATTGGAATGTAAAGGAATGTCTGTTCTCTTATTCTATTCATATGAATGATTCACATTAAATAGAGAAGATCCGGGGGCTGGGGGGGGGGGGGGGGGGGGGGGTGGGGCTTGGGGTGTTAAAGCTAAAGAGAGATCGCAAATGAGATGCAACAAAAGTCGTAAAAGATTCAAACGTGTGATGTTGTGGTTCATGGTCAGCACCTTCAGCACTATGCAGTGGTTGAATGTATGCAAGCACAAACAGGAACACTTCTTGCTTAAAATCATCAAATATACCCATTAAATACAGAAATAAAGGCTTCAGGTTTGCAGTATTTTGAGAAACATCGGGACGATCACATCTCTCTCTCTCTCTCTCTCTCTCTCTCTCTCTCTCTCTCTCTCTCTCTCCAACCCTGCTCCTCTTTCTCTCTCTGCCTCTGTGGATATTTGCTGTCAGGTTGAAAGCAGTGTGCCGTCTGCCTGTCCACCCACACATGACACCAGCCACGCTGATTCGACCCACCACTGACACACACACACACACACACACACACACACACACACACACACACATGCACACACACACACACACACACACACACACACACACACACACACACACAGCAGATACACGTCACACACATTGCACAAAGGAATAAGCATGGAAACATGCATTCAGCACAGGGACAATCTTCGTAATAGTGTATGCAGTGTATACAGAAGACACGTTTGGAAATGCAGTGTTGTGTTTGTGCAGGGAAAAAAGGTTTATTTGTAAAAAAGGATAAAACCAGAGAGCTAAGAGTATTTCTTTAAAGCAGAAGAGCTTTTATAGTAGAATAAGTTGATGTTGTAACTTTAGATACGATAAATAAGTTTAAATATTTAACTTTGTTTTAAAAAGGATGTGGCATTACTGATATTTAAGATGAAAGTCACACTGTGCTCATGCTGATTCAATGTGGAATCTATTAGGAAAATAGACAAAATTCCTGAGATGATGATGATTATATATATATATATATATATATATATGTAATACACAATGCAGTAAACTGTCCTTCACATTTGAAACTTTAATGTAGAGTTTAAGTTAGAGGACACAATTCAGTCAGTAGTGATCCTTTGCTAGTTGGCTTTAACAAATCTGACAACACTTATTGGCCTGAAAAATAATCACCTTGAGGAGGACTGGCATTAAAGGAAAGACCATGACGTTTGTGGAGGAGTGGGAAGCTGGAAGGTGGTCCAATAGCTAGTACCGCCAGTAGCCTTTATGGCAAGTATGTCAGTATGCTTCCACTGTGCTTGTCGAATGGTTGAGCTGCAACCAATGTTGGAATTCAAGGATAATTTCAAGGCAATTTTACAATCCCGCTCATTTCAAGCAGTGATCGTCCAGATGTGAGAATGTAAGCTGGGTTCCAAACCATTAAGGTCTCTTTATTCATTTTTCGCACAAGTTACTTCTGTCATTTTTTGTGTTTTCAACTAAGTAAAACACCATGAAAGCCTTTGAGGAAAGATTGGCCTCAAGTGTGCTCTGTTATCCCCATGTTCAAAGTATTATCACATAGTGCTGTTTGGTGTGAAGACGTCTTTTAACCCCACCTTTGGCCGTTGGTAACAGCTATTAACACTTGCGCCTTTAGACATGATCAGACAACACACCATACGATCGAGTCAGTTTCAAGCAAACTGAAGGCTTTGCAACAGAAGCAGATTTTAATAAATATCAGAAAATGAGACAATTTGCACAACTTGGCTTAGTTATTAGTCATAGATGTGAGCATAGTGGATTTAGCCATTCTTGATGGTGATGGTGGTTTGATTCCAAAATAATTGTGATTTGTTTTCATTGGGATACCTAAACAGGTTTGTTTGACGATTGTGGTAGAAGTACACAGTCAGAACTAAAAGTACTAAGTTACACATGGTACCAGTTAGTACCAGCCCAAATCAAGCACTGGTCCAAACATTGCCTTTCTACATGTTCAGGGTCTCCAAGTCAACATAATCGACTCAATAATCGCAGTCTGACACACGTTAATATATATGTAACTGTACATTAAAACATTGATTCTATGATAAATAATCAAAATGTATTAAAAAAAATACATTTAACATAAAGTATGTGAAAAACTGAGATATCAGTCTGCATATGAATATGTGCAGTGACAGTGTTTAAATGCAGCAACTGAGCGTTTGAACTGATGGAGAATAATTGAATCAGATTGCACACACATGCACAGCAGAATGTGCAACCTGTTAAAGTTCCCGATCTCAAACCAACAATGTCGTTGTCTCATTAAGATCAACATATGGTGCGTTCAAAACCACCCGCACATCTCATCTCTCTACCTCGGCCTCCCTCTCTTGTCTTGATCATTACACGTGTAAAACAAGCTGCTGATATCGTAGCACACACGCCAAAATGAGAGGAACCCTCTCGACACAAAATCTACCCTTTTTCCGTTGATAAAAAAAGATGAAATGACAAAAATAAAAATGAATAAGGAGCTCGGACTGACGTCTGGGGAAATTACTCATTACTGACTGTGTTTTTTTTTCATGGTGCAACAATTAGCACAGGATGTAGGATGGATGTGACCAGGAATGTGACCAGAGAAAAAGTGTTTGGGTCTCAGACGTGATGGACTGCAGCACTCACACATTCCTGCAAGCGTTAAAGCGCCACGTCACGGACAGATATGCAATAATAACAGGAATACAGCGTTGACCTGTTCTCTCTCTTAATACTGCAGCTTGGTCAGTGCTCCTCCTGAGTCAAAAAACCACACAGGACGTATTTGCAGTTTTTCTGATCTTCATTCTCTGTGTGAATTTGTCACATAACTTCCGTACTTAGGTGACAGGACTTCCGTAGTTATTTTAACCCAAACCACAATCTTTTCTTAGACCTAAGTGAGAAGTTTTGTTGCATAAACATAACCAAGTATTTGACAATATGGTTTTAAACCTAGCCAAGTACCTTTATTCCCTAAAAAGCGAACTAAGTTGTTTCCTGTGGAGACGGAAGTTTGTTTTGAAAAGACTGTTTGCATGTAACAAGTGGAAATTGAGACCGAGTAGAAAAAAATGCAGAAAAATGAAGAGTAACTTTTTTATGAGATATATGAACCGTTGTATGAGGATACGTTAGAATGTGATGACACAGTATGTGTATGCTATTCATAGTCATTATGCTGCCTTCACCTCAGACAGCTCATGCAATAAATAGAAGCATCAATCATTCCTAAATCCTTGCATTTGCTCAATCATATAATGTCTCTTAAAACATTGCAATATGAGCCTTCATGGTGTCAGCGTCCCTGGCTGTGCAGTAGTTTATATACCAAGAAAATTGGTTAATACCAAAAAGAAATTGTGACGCGATGAAGCCCTTAAAAAGAAAGAAAAAAACATCTTCACAACTCAAACACACACCAAATCCTGTGATCCAGAAAAGTTGTCAGTGTTTTCCGGAATGACCCATATGATTGCTCCAGAAACCAATATTGACTTATTGAAATGTTTCAAAATGCTTTGTTTACCAAACAACCCGCCATGACTTTCTCTGTTTTTGATGTTATTACATCACACCACCTCCACCTTTGCTGCTTAGAGAGATCTGTAAGACCTTTCCCTGTTAAACAAAATGTCTGTAAGAAGGAATAAACCAGTGTCACAAACATTAATTATTACCCTAATTTGAGCATTTAGGTCCAATACAATTTGAAAAGTCATGAAGAACTTTTTTTTTTTTAAATAAATGCTTGGTGGACCCAAACATGCAGAAGCACAAGGAAGTCTGAAAAATATGTTTTTATCGTATGGATGTTATCATGGAACATTGGAGAGATAATCCACTAAAATCTGTGGTTCAGTTATGTGCCTTGTGTTGTTTCCCCTTCACAATGACCATAGTTACACAGTGACCATAGTTACACAGTGACCGTTGGGCACGGTCACTGTGTAACTATGGAAAAGCAGCGTGTTTGGAGTAACCTTTTCTAAACAGTTGGTTTTCAGTGTTAAAATAATACCGGTCACACGCCTTTGTTCAGTCAAAGAAAAAATGTGATCATCTCTACTTTCCTGCAACTTCCACAATATTAGTATTTATTTATGTTAATAAAAGAACACAGAAAGAACATGAAAGAAAACGTGTGTATGCATCTCGCCGGGCCCGGAGGCCGTCAGTCAGAGAGGACATCGGACACAGAGATCTAAAGGACTTATCTGATAAATGGCAAAATAGAACGTACAGCAGGTCTAACGTGAGGATATAGTACAATGCATACCAATGTCAGCTTTATATTCATAGCATTAAATGGGTAGATGTATATTTCAGGACCGTCACCTAGCTCAGAGGCCATCCTTAGAATAGAATATTATAATTTAAAAGAATATCATATGTTTTTCTCATAAATTAGCCGCTTTAATCTCTCAGAATGTAAATCTTTGAAAATCATATTTTCTTTCATGGAACATGACCTCCTCCCGATGGCTCCATAATTGCTTTTTCTTTTACCTGTAAAACGTGGTTGAAACACTTTCTATGCAGGTGGTCTTTAAGCCTAAGAACAACAGAGCAACAGCCATAAAACTATTCATGAATTTTGTTTGATTTTAGTTTGTCACACAATTTATTTAAGAGTAATATTTAAAATATCACTTTTGCTGATATATGTTTGCACCCAGTCTAACTATTAATAGATATTTTAGTCGTATCAAACATTGAATACAGGACTCCAGCGTCTTACATTTCAAAAATTCACAGATTCTCAAAGTTCAAAAGTCCACTAACACAGTAATGTTTAGATATGGATGTATGTATGTTTGGTGTCACAGCAGCAAGTTTGTTATTTCGCTATTCATCACTATTGTGCGCTAGAGTCCCGCTCTGAAAGCTGTCATACTTGTCCTTACCACATAATAGAAAAATCTGAACAGCTGTACACTAACTCTCTGCTGACTTTCTAATCATCCCTCCTTCAATGTCCCTGTCTCCTACTCTCTCCTCATTTCTTTTGCTTCTTCTCTCTTAAAATACCCTCTGAAATATGCATGTATGGAAGTGAATAAATGAGCACTAGTTTTTTCATTTTCCTGTCAACAACAAAACAAACGAGTTGCTGGAAAAGCCCTCTCTGTGAGCTCCACTGAATTCAAAGAAAAGAACAGTTTGCGTGACAGTTTTTTGGGGGGAACTGCTTGCTTTTTGGAGAAAAATGGAGGATCTGAAATCACAACAAAAAAAATAATCGCTGCAACTGTTGTCGGCGGGCACTGAAACAGCCTCAAACACTTTGGAGTTGTTGTGCTGACGTCCGCTCATCCAATATTTATCCCGGGCGTTTTTCAGACACCTGAGCGGAGAACGGAGAGGGCGATCACAACAGAGGAACATGCAGCCTCTTGTGAACTGCTGAGTTTGCCTTTTTGAAGGGAACGAGCAAACAAAAGCGTGCTCTGATGCGTTTCCAGGCAAGCTTCTTTCCACCGGCGCTCATGCCATCTCGCCGCTCTCTATGCGAAACCGCAGACTTTCATATGCAGGACATGGTTTTGTGGCAGCCATTTTTGCCCACCCCCCTTTTTTCATTTGTTTGGTTTGATTTAGGATGCAGGAGGGGCACACACACACACACACACACACACACACACACACACACACACACACACAGAGCTGCAATCATAGCATACACACACGCACATTATGTACTGAGCTACACAAATCAGTGGCTAACTCAGCAGTCGATATTCTTCTTCGGAGCGTTAAAAGCTGATCAATAGAGAAATTATGTCAAAAAGGGGCTGCTCATGCTGAACTTAAATTCCACTCCTCTAATATGTCTTTCTTGTGCCTCGAGCACAACTCAATTAATATTTTAGCATTGACTCACTTAGGGTTACCCCTTTCCAACCACCTAAACCACCCCCCAGTCCCCACTGAGAAGTCCCAGGTGAGGCTTTTGCCGCACATCAGCAGCAGCAGAGGCACCGAGCCGAAACACCCAAATCAATGTATGTAGCCTGAGAGGTGAAGCTTGGGGCTGAAAGACCTCCCAGGGCATTTGCTGCTGCTCATAAAGCTTGTTGCTGCAGCATGAGGTTTTTGTTGTGAGTACTTTCACACAGCAAAAAAGTGATGTCATTTTTTTTTTTTTTGTGGGAGCGAGGTCGATTTTTCTGAGCTTTCACAGCGTGAACAAAGGCATCAACCATTCAGGTTGTGTGGAACTGAAATATTAACAATGTTCAATGAACAACAACACAGAGGCTCCGTAGTCCAAACCAAGATGGCAAACTTTATTACGCCTTTCAACCTTGACAAAGGCTGCGTAGACCAGATCCAGTCTTTCCGTTCATACCTTTCAAAATAAAATCAAATACAGAACACCGCATAACTTAAACTCACTCAGAGCATTTTGGTAAAAGGAAACTCAATAAAATAGCTTACATTAGCTTAAGCAGTTCTGCCAGAAGCTACTCTGGGTCAGTAGGATCCAAGTAGTTGGTCCTTTGCATATAGTTTTGCAACTTTGACTAATCCGCATCGCGAACGGGGGAACAGACTTACAAGTATGAAATATTTGCAGCCAAGTATTTTTTTATTTTCCTTTTGTTTATTCGGCACGCCTCCGGTGTGTAAAGGCTCTTCTCATTTGGAGTAAAGTAAGTAAGTGCTTTATTAAAGTTAACGGTGTAGAGCATCTAGAATTCAGATTTAAATGATGTAAAAAAGAAGACACTGTTTAGAAGGATTCTAGTGAGTTCATAAAAGTTACACTAAAACTGTGCTGATGGTGGCAAAAATAGTGTTTTGAAAAGTAAGACTTTGCTGTTTCTCAACGTTAACCATGTGACATTGTGTGTTTCTGCAGAGCTAGTATGAAACATATTCATGGAACTTTTTTTTTTTGACAGCAAGAACACCCACTGCAGCGGTTTATGACAGCAGAAGAGCTGGATAATTCAGTAACTAGAACATGTGATTTTTTTCAACAACAAACATGAACTTTGAAAAACAGCCCACAGTGTGTTTGACAAGGTCAGTTTCATTAATTTAATTCACTCCTGCTTGTTTCCATTTTCCTCTTTGGCAAACCGCACCGACACGCCCCCCCCCCCTTCAGCCCCGACCCCCATGGCATGAACATACAAATCAACCGCAATGCGGTTCGGGTTGTGCACTTAGCAGGTGTTTTACAACAGCTCCCCCGCATGACTCCAGCAGTCAGATTTGATAACGGCGAACATTAACCGTTGTCTCCCCTGGCCACCAACAAGAGGGGCGATTTGTCTCCTCCCTTTATCTGCACTGTCACGTCAATGTACAGCCTCCTACTGACTGAACCGAAAAAGATGGCGGGGCCGATTGTATGGAGAGAACCCACAGGGATTTTTCTGGGGATCAGGGTACATCGTGATGACAGCCCGAGCCAAAAAAACACCAGCCCCAGCTCACGGTGCCAATCCTGAGCTTTCTAAGTCGTGTCTCCTGAAGACTGAGAGGAAATTCACGTTTGGTTCAATTGGGATTGGAAGCCATCTGGGGCTCCCAGGAATTTAATTCTGCCAGATTTGCGAGCACGTACACAGACATGGAAAAACAGGGGCGATACAAAAGAGGCACAATGTCCAGAAGAGCAGCACACATTCAAATGCGTGCGCACAAGGCTTCTATGTCAGGTTGAGATTATTATGTTGTGTGGCTGCCGGTGGAACGTGACCTTCTGGCTGACGATGAGAGGGAAAGAAACAGAGCAACTGACAGAAAGGAGAGGGAGAGAGATTCCATATAAGCTAAAGGGCAGAATATCATCAGCTCAAACAGGCAAATGCAAAACAACTGGCAAACAGAATACTAGAAAATGATTTGTCTTGTATAAAGTTTTGGTGATGGGGCTGGGCACTCATGTTTTTGGTCAACAATGAACTGTATCGTATCCGTTAGCAACTAATGAACTTGATAACAGGTGTTTTGCGGCACCCGAGGATTTGTGGCAACCAGCATGCCTCTATGGCTAGTACATTGATAATAATGGAGTCACCAGCCACTGTCTATCTAGTGCCCGCCTCACAAGTCTAAAAAGTCAACTTTAGTGAGCAAGGATCCCTCCCACAAGCGGAAAGTGTTCTATGCGCTCGCAATACGTGAACACGTCAGTTTTTCATGTGTGCAGGATTTGAGACTAAAAAAAAATAAAAAATTGAAACGCCATTGCATCCGACCAGTTTAAAAAACAAAAACAGAAGAAATTAATAGGAACCAGTCCTTTTTTTGGGACTGTGAACTTGATTCAATATTTAAAATTGTGAACAATTAATGTGACTGGCTCAAATGAATCCGTGTGAACTGAACTTTAAGATAGCTCTTGTGTGTATACTGTATATATACTGTGTACTGTATATATATTAACAACACATTCTATTTGTACTATAAACAGGCGGAAGCCTCACGTTCTGCCGAGTGAAGCCAATGCGGAAGTGTCTTACAATTTGTATTTTCTCTACTGACCGGTAGAGAAGAAGAAAGAAGTCAGGTTGTATAGAAGTCTATGAGGAAATGACTCATGAGTTTATGGTCTCAATCTCTACTCAAGTCTTCAATACAGCATGATGTTCATTTAGTAAATTATGGTCCATTTAGAGTCAAACAGACCATAAAACAGAGAAAGCTTTGGGGCGGACTTACTGTGATTGACAGGTTGCTGCCGCTACCAGAGTATACGGCGTCTCTACGACACTCCTCCGCAGTCCAAATATGGTCACTTCCATTAATTGTCGAACTCAAGTCTTCAAAGACGCAGTCCACAAACCAATGGGTGACGTGAGGATGACTATGAATGGTAAATGGCTACATTAGTATAGAGCTTTTATCCAAAGCTCTTTACAAGGTTGTTGCCGCTCATTCACCCATTGTCCCCTATTGTACATTGAGGATTTGTAAGTATTATTTATAGTGAATCATACACAGGGCAAAATTACTGTACAAATATGGTAATTATTGTACACCTGGCAACACTGTTCACTTCCCTTCAAAGTCAGAACTGCCAAGACACTTTAAGAAATGTGTGGGTCAAAGTTCCACAAAGTTAAACTTGATACAAAAAAAAAAAAAAAATCTACAGATTCAATGAGAAAGCACCAGTGAATCTACTGAACACTATTACTGAGATAAACTGATTGAGACCCAAGGGCCCTATTCAGGTGAAATGACGCAGTGTATTAGGCCATTGGAAGCAAAGCTGCAAATTAATGAGCAGGACAGTTTAATAGCAATGAGGCGATTTGATGATTCTTCGCATCAATGTGATTAGGAACGCTAATGTTTTAGGGATGTATTTCACGAGGAGGAAGGATCCATTCCTCTTGGGTGATTTTATCCAACCTGCTCCCAATTTACAAAAAAAAGGCACTATATAATAATGAATACTGACATTGTTCTAAAAATGAAATGCACCGCTATCACCCCGCCCTGTTATGTGCATTACAGTACCAAGAACAATTCAGCACTGATGTTTTCCGTCTCCTCCCACTCAAACTTTTACTTACCTCTCCTCACACATAATTATTGACAGTGAGCCCTTGTTGTTTCCTTATATACACACAGAAGATAATATAATGTAGGTGTACATGGAGCATTTTCTGACAGTAGCTCAGCCAAGCGCTGCAGGACACTATAGCTTGGCATACTAAACACGAGTGAACTCTTAAGGGCACACACTTGTTTGGAACCTCTATGTTTTACAGCGCTGATGAGCCTGGAGATATTCCTGTTAACGTTGACGCAAACATATATACACACACCATGAATGCACAAACACGGCTGCTAAGAACACGCTCAGAAAGGCCAAACCCACATATGTCAGATCAAATGTTGTATCAGAACGAACGTCAAGTATTTCCTGGAGTGCAATTCGTGGACTGAGGCCAGACACACACACGGAAGGTCAGATGTGAGCAGGCACGCTGCATGTATGTTCACGCAATTGAGCGTGGATACGTGGGCATTCATACACACACACACACACACACACACACACACACACACACACACACACACACACACACACACACACAGAGGTTAAGCGCTGACTGTAATGAGATGAGTAATCAGTTGTGTCATATAGCTTGTCTGCCAGAAGGAGAGAGGAATGGAAGGGGTGTGTGCCAACGCTGCACACGTCCTTATCCTCTTCCTCTCTTTTGTATTCCTCTTCTCCTTCAGTATCTCTTGCTGCTTTGGCCAAAGAAGAGAAGGAGCGTGGAACATTGTTCCCCCCCGAGGGCAACACGGCAGAGAGGAGCTTCTGCCAGGATATTACGCCTCCTCTCCTTTCCACTCTTGCCTCCTCCTCTCTGAGGTTACATCTGAGGGAAGGGAGCATATGGCCGATCCCTTCCACACCTGGATCCAGAGGAGACAAGGATGAGGAGAGAGTGAGATGAGGCAGCTCGGTGCGCATTTGACAGACGGCAGCGTAAGTGAAGTGGGACTCGTTCAAGATTTGTCCGGGTTAGCGTGATGTGCAGGTCGAGCAGGGCGAGCAGAAACCATCCACAATATGACGTTTTGGTAACAAGTTGCATTTAAATGGGGAAAATTGCAAGAAAGAGTGCAGCAAAGCTAATGACATCCGTAGCCCTCAATAGCTGCTTCTCTGTCACACATTTAGTAAATTTACTTGGGTCGCTCCTTTTTTCAGCGAGGCAGGTAGCAGCTGCAGTTAACTTCTCATATTGTGTCAATGACATTATTTAGCAATAATTACGGGGTTTCCAGTGTTGGTACAGGCTTCCAAATTTACATCTATTCTAGCCTTGCAGGATTTTTGTAGTCCAAAATCACTTGATGATGACTTTCCACAGCTTTTCCAAAACAAAGAAAAAATGAAAAAAGTACTGCATTAACTTGCAGTGGTATTTAAAGCTGCTTTAAACAAAATTGCTCAAATAAGTATGTTCACTTTAAAGATGCCACTTGTAGTTATGAACCCATATACACAGACAGACAGACACACACACACACACACACACACACATACACAGGGTCTCCTCTAGATACTTTTCACTTTGTCCATCCCCACTTTCTTTCTCCAAAAAAAACCCCCTGCTGACACAGACTTCTGAAAATTAGACATTTTCAAGCACATAGGTCACTAATGCACACAACGCAGGCTTGCCTTCCCCTTTGCAAAAAAAGAGGGCAAAAAGGTTGCAAATGTACTAAAATAAAAGAACTAAAAATATCCTGGCTCTCCCTCTTGCCCCATACATTTTTTTGCATGTATTTTTAATTCCTACAGATGGCAATAAAATGAACGTAGAGGTTCGGTTGAGTTGATCTTTAGTAAATAAGAAATGTTTGAAAAAGAAGTCAAGCCAGGAGAAAGGAGTGGGAGGAAGTGGTGACGAAGAAAGGACAACAGACCGAGTGAAAAATGGGGACAGGAGGAACGGATAGAGGTGGAAAAGAAGAAAGGGGGGATTTCGGCCCAGCCTATAGTGTTGACATCTGCCTCAGCATGACAGGCCGGGGAGAAAAAGAGAAGGAAGGGACGGAGGGAGGTATGGGAGAGAAAAGCCTTGGGTGTTGTGTAATAACAAGCAGGAGAACAGAGAGAAAATGTGGGAGGAAAAAAAAAGTGACAAAAACTTGGAGGAGAGGAAGAATGAGGGTTAAAAAAATAAAAAGGGAAGAAACAGAACAGTCACAGAATGGAGAGAAAGGAAGTCAGAAAGGAGACAGAGAGATTTTTTTCTGTCAGAGTAATTAGCAGCTGCTGAGCTGGTCTAGAGTCCAACATGGCACAAGTATACACAGACAGACACACACACACACACACACACACACACACACCATCTGTGGCAAACATAGGCAGGCAAATGCCCACATTTTTGTGTAGAAACACACACACACACACACACACACACACAGACACAGGGTCTCCTCTAGATACTTTTCACTTTGTCCATCCCCACTGCCTTTCTCCAAAAAAAAAAACCTGCTGACACAGACTTCTGAAAATTAGACATTTTCAAGCACATAGGTCACTAATGCACACAACGCAGGCTTGCCTCCCCCTTTGCAAAAAAAGAGGGCAAAAAGGTTGCAAATGTACTAAAAGAAAAGAACTAAAAATATCCTGGCTGCAAGGATGCACCGCTGCAAAGAGACAAGAGATTTATTGTATGATAAATATCGCTTTTAGCAAAATAGGTGCGAGAAATGCTGCGGAGGACGTCTAATAAACCGGCCAATTATATAGGCGGCAATGACTTGGCTGCAAAAGTCGTGTGGTGACTTTTACAGTCGAGTCCATGTAAAACAATGTGTCGGTTGGTTAGCCTTCTACATTAGGGCCTCATAGCACAGTATCTGATACAACCACAATTCATCTGACTTTTATTTTTTTTGGAAGAGTCAAAGCTTGAAAAGGCTCTTGCCTTAATGTCAAATGAAGGAGACGAGGGAAGCCTTTCTCAGAAAAGTAATTATTTTTCTATTAAAGGCCTTAAAATTCGGAGTGATGTGTCTTTCACAGCACAGAACGACACGCAGACAGTTTTAGTGCTACCTCGGGCTATTCATGATCCACCACCGCTCCATTCAGCAGGGGTATCGTATTCCAATACAATCCCATTGACTAGGCAGCTCGGTTCCATTACTAAGAGGAGCTATGTGATAATCGGGGTAAAAGAGAAATAGATTGTCCCTTAAAATAGTCACTGCTCTGCGAGTTGTGGGGGGGTACACAACAGAGAGACAAGAGATAATGGATAGGTGATAAAAGAAGTAGAGAAACCCACGGCAGAGGAAAAAAAAGGTGGGAAATCCATTGCTATTGCTCAGCATGTCAGCCTGGATTACAGAGTTGAGTTTACAATGACCGCACTTTAGTCTCAGCCAGATGTATTGCTAATTTCAATCAGCACATTTTATAATTACCTAAGACAATAATAAGACAATTTTCTTTTTTTGGCCAGCCAGTCAGCCAATCATTAAGCCATGTTCACCAAGCAAGCCTTATAAATACCATCAATTATCTCAGTAGACCACTTACCTAGCAAGCAGGTCAAATCTTTCTGCCAGTCACTCACAGAGTCAACCATTCGGGCACCCAGGCATATTAGTCGTCTTGTCATTCAGCAAGTTACCTGAACGGTCATCACGTCACTCAGTTAGTCCTTTCTTCACCTAGTTTACGTCCCGTCAAGTCAGGCGGACAACCAGGAACTTATCTTGTCATACAGTCATCTTGTGACAAAGTCCAGTAACTGTGTCACCTAATCATTTACCAAGTCATCAAGTCATCTTGTTAGTCCTCTTTTCAGCAAGCCAGACATTCACCTTCAGTCACCTAGTCAGTCACTGAGAGGCCTACTCATCAAGTCATGATGTAACCAAGTCATTAGGTCGCCTGGTCTGTCATCTAGCGAACCAGTTGTACTGCCCACTCGCCAATCGCCTTGTCACCTAGTCAGTCACCAATTTACTTAGTCAGTCATCTTGGCAACTAGCTAGTCATTGAGACACCTCAGTCATCTCGTCACCTTCTCAGTGATCTTGACATCTATTTATCCAACTATCAGTTACCAAATCATGTTGTAAGTAAATAGACTTGTACTTGTATAGTGTTTTTCTAGTCTTCCGACTAATCAAAGTGCTTTTACACTGTATGTAATTCACCCATGAATACTCATTCACACACAGATGGCATCAAAACTATCAAACCATTTATACCAAAGTATACACCAAATACACAGCATTCGGGAGCAATTAGGGGTTAAGTGTCTTGCCCAAGGACACATTGACATGGACTAGCGAAGTCAGGTATTGATCCGCTGATCATCTGATTGAAGGCGATTCACTCTATCACTGGGCCTCGGTTGCCCCTGTCTTCTCCTCCCCTACGCAATAAGTCATTCAGTCAGTCCAACTTTGACCTATAGTCGTACAGTCCCGTAGTTGGTAATAAAGTCACTTTCTCAGTCATCTTATTACCAACTCATCTCTAATTCAGTTAAGTCAGTCATAGTGTTGCGTAGTCAGTTCTCAAGTCACCCACTCACTCATCTGATCGCCTAGTCAGATAGCCATAAAGTCAGTTATGAATTGGTTTCAGCAAGTCACTCCTGAGCTCGCCTACGTTGCAAACTTGCAAGTCATCTAGATACCTTGTTGATTCTCTCTTCAACCAATCTTGGCAACAAGTCCGACAGTTAACGAGTTAACTTGCTAGTCATGTAGCAATCTTGTCATGTACTCAAGCATTCACGAAGCCAGCCATCTCATAACCCTTTTCATGTCTTTTTATGGTGATGTACTTTAAACCACTTCATTTTAACACGACACCTTCCAATTTGATCACTTAGATATGTTAACTGATATATGTCAATCAAATTGCATGTTGTTTTTTATATGCAGTGTTGTTTTGTCTTTGCATCCTGCATGCAATGAATAGTCTTGACTGTGCATGTGTGCTTTGCATCCTCTGTATAGTGAATTCACATATTATGTGGTTTCTGTTCCTGTTCTATGCCTAGTTATGTTTTGTCTTACTTATATTTTAGCCAATTGTCGCTTGAAACTGTATCTTTACATGGACATCATTGGAAAGTAAGGTATTGGTCTAAATTTAGCACATTTGCACCACAAAATAATTATTCTTATGAACATGTATGCTGGTTGTTATATGAATAAAGAAAAAGAGAAAGAGAGAGAGACAGAAAGAGACATTGTTGAATCCCTGCAGTGTGTGCTCATACATGAGTGTGCTCTGTGGTCCTGGGTAAGTGTATGGTCTGTGTGTTAAGTCTGTGTCTTAATGTGAGTGTGTCTCTGTGTGTGTGGCTGAGAAGGGACACAATATGGCACCATTAAGCCACTTCTAATAACATCACATTCAGCATGGAGCCTCTAAGACCACAGTGGTCTCTGTGCAGGCCTAGGTGTGTGTGTATGTGTGTGCATGTGTCTTTACCCCATATACGCATGTGTGTAGGTGTGCGTCTTATCTGCAGGTGTCCCCTATATGTATATACTGCATGTGTGTCTGTATATGACTGTCTAAGTAATTTTTGTTTGTCTGTGTGACTACACGTGTGTGTACTATGCTTGGTTTATAAAGTAGTTTACTTTAATTGATTGTGGTTTAAGCTGAGTGTCAAGGTGCTCTCTGCTGCATGTAATGTATATACGTGTATGTACAGTTTCAGGCTGGGCTTATCCAGCATTCGTTGCGATACACTTGAAAAATAATGTTCTGTAATTCATAGATATAGATAGAATTCGTGGGATATTTATGAATTACGGTTCATGATTATGGGATAATCCCATTAAACATCTTGGACGTTATCCATGTAATCATGAATGAGGGACTATAAAGACTGCAATCCTAGTGTACAGAAACAGTGTAGGCGGGGAGTTGGATGGGCCCAACAAAGAATTATCTTTCAACCAGGAGACCTTGTACTTCAGTAACTGCACTTTCATATTTATTTTGACCAAAACGACAATCTAACTAAGTAGTTTTGTTGCCTAAACCTTACTAAATATTTCACAATCTTCTTCTAAACCTAGATAAGTAGTTTTGATGCCTAAAGCTAACTTTGTTTCCTGTGAAGACATAAGTTTATTTTGAAAAAGGCTGTATGCAAGTAATTGACACGTGTTGCTGAGTTTAGGGACGACTGTGGCTCAGTGGTAGATTAGGGTCATCTTTCAATCAGAGGAATCAAGCACAGAAAAAAGAAAAGCTAATCGCACTTGGTATAGATCGACAAATGTACATGATAAATGTCACATTGAGACATTGAGTTCTAATCAAACACCTCAGACCCTGTGTTTCTGTTATGAGCAGCTTTTGATGGAAGCGACTCTCTCAGGTCTGTACCAGATGTGTTCTGCCGGAGGGCAGCGCATTATGAAAGTTAATGAGGGTTAGGGCTGGCCAAATAAGTTATTCAATTTCTCATTAAAATGTTGGGTTTCTTCCTGCGGGTATTAAGTCAGCAAACTCCTGACAGTGTAAAACCCATTTATATGCTGACGAGCCAGTTAAATGTACCTGATCCCAGCAACAAGTGTTGTCGGATTCCATACTCTCATTCCAAACCCCTCAACTGTTATTTGGCTGTTTTTCTAAATGATTCTACTATATCCAGTTTGCACTACAAACACATCTTACAGAATCTGATCAGAAAAGAGATCCTTATTTTCCTGACCATTGTGTGCCTATATTTGACATCTGCTTGACAATAGAGAGATGACAGGAAATGAGGGGGAGTGAGAGATGCGCTGTGACATGCAGCGAAGGTCCCCAGCTGGACGTGAACCGGCCTTAACCCCTTGAAATGGGCAGTTTCAAACACTGGTCTGCTTTCAGTCAAAACACATTGAGGGCACAAGGGTTATGTTGAGACTGCAGACAAACAAGATGTGTTTTGTTACAAATCCAAATTTCACTGTTATTTTCAAGTAGTCCGAGTTATGTGCGAGTGTTGATCATCTACAGTATCTGCATTGTTTGCTGTTAAAACAGTGCAATGTAGTTACGCTTGCTTGCTAACAGGTGTACCATTTTTCCCTGACAAAGCTAAAACAGAAAGCTAAAGAAAAACATAAGGACTGGAGTTGTGTATTGCATGTCACATTGTTGTATACACATACTAAAGACTGATCCAAAGTCATTGCTATCTGATAAGTTCACCCTAGACTAGCCCAAAATGCTCCTAGCCCACCAATTATTGGGGTCGTAGTGACGTCTCACTGATCGCGACCAAACTCGTGAGACACAACTGTGCAGGAGACCAGAGAGATTGGTGTTGTGTGTTCAGCATCCAACAGATTCTTTGTTGTTTGGTTTAGTTTCTCTCCTGCATCCCTGGACTTTCAGATATCTGCTTTGTTATACTATTTTGCTTCAAGCTGTATGTCAGTTCTGTTAAGTTGCCGCTGATTAAAACCCAGCATTTCTTGATTTTGCTGCTTCATTATGAAAGCATTTAAATACAAAAATACCGGGTGACTTTTATTGTGAAGAATATAGGAAATGAAATGTGTTTATCCACAGTTTTAGAGACGTTTCTTTGACCCAAAGTGCTTTTGTTGCCTAAACTTAACCATGTGCAGGGCTCAGCATGTGAACCCTGGTCTCCAGTGTGACAGTCCTGCTCACAAAATTAAAGCACTATAATCCCTTGAAAAGAACATATACAACAACAACAACAACAACATGTTCTTACTCCCAACTTGTCAAATATGGATGGTTGGTCAGAGGCTGTATATGTAAAATAACATAAAATAAATAACTGCTTCTTCCGTAACTGGTGTTAGCCAAGTCTGAAAGTACTGTACGATAATTCAATGTTCATTTGGTTTAACACAGGACACAAAGAGCGGTCTCCTAGGTGAAAGTGAAACTGTTTGTTTAAACTGTCCAAACTCCCCAAAAACCGACCTTGATTGGCTTTCTCTTTCTCATTGGAGCTGGGTGTGTCTCATGCAGATGCTAAAGGGTGCTTATTTCACCGGCATCAGATGCTTAGGGCCACTGACTCACTTGGCGCATTGGTAGTGAGAATGCATTGGCAGCAATTTTGTTTAGTATAACTGGGAATATAATAAGTGGTGCAAGTGTAATTACCAGGAGACAGGCTTAAGCTTGGTTACCTGCATCATCTTACTTTTTTTTATGTCTATACTATATCGTCTATACATGCATCGTCCATGGTATTTATGAAATTGTAAGGCCTTGAGAGTTTATTTAACAGAAGGCAAGTTGTTTTCCCTGCAAACTGCCAAAATTGTCCTGGAAGGGCTTGTGATTTTGAGCATGTACACTGATAATAGGAATATACGTGATGTATACAGTTGTTTGCTCATTGAGGAAGATGAATCCGATCCCGGGTTGTCACTTAAGTAGAAATGAAAACCCTTAAAGACCTAGATTCTATTAATAAGAGATTAGCAAGGAGCAATAATAAAACAATAACAATGATACAATAACAATATGGAGCATGATAGAGACATTAGCAGAAGAAACACATCAACTAGCGGTCGCAGTATTGAGGCTCCACAAAGCGTGACACCCCCATATGGAAACACCATATGTCCTCATCAATACAACATACCAATTCATTATACATACCCACACGCGGTCTGCAAAGTGACATGTACAACAACACACACACACACACACACACACACACACACACACACACATAGCATCACGCACAAAACACACATGGGCGCCCTTAAACTCGCGCACAGTTTAGTTGGTGTAATGACCCATTTGGCATTGAGCAGCATCTGTTTAGCAGAGCCTTGTAGTGGGGATGTTAGTAATTTTCTCCCAGACACAGTGAGCGCACAAGGAAGGCAGGATCCTCTTTAGCATTTACAACCAACGGCCTGTCCTGTTCCGGCACCACGTTGTCACTCTTCCCTCTCTTCCCCATCCCTCCTGTCACCACCCACAATACCGAAACGCACGGAGCACAAACGCCTGTATGAATTCCCTGAAAACAAAGCTACCCTCCACTCAAAGCGTTACAAAAATAAGGCTGCAAAAAGCGAAATAAAAGTCCTAGAGTCTCTGACAATGAGAAATGATATTTCAACGCACTCAGAAGAGAAGAAACCCATCTTCCCAAATTATCCTTTCCGTCATGTCGCTTTTTATATTTTCCCCTTCCCTTCTCACTCTGCTCGAAGGAGCATCAGGCGGTGACAGCCTGTACTTTCTGCACTTTCTGCCCTGTCATTATCAACCAGGAAGCAGACTGAAGATAATGCTGGCAACCTCCTGCCGAGAGAAAGGCTCCAGAGCTTTCCTTTTTTTTTACCATTACAAAGTTTGAAAAAGATAAATAACATACAGTAGGAACAAAGGTAATGATGTGCGTCTGTCACAGCGAGCAGGGATCCATTTACTGAATGTAAAGCACATATTTGCTGGTAATGATTCATTCCTAAATATACCTCTGTGGAGTGCACAACATATTAAAAGCAAGGAAAAGCATTACACTACTGTGTTTTATTGTTTAGAACAAGTCTGTTATTATTCTATATTGTCATTTGCACATGTTTAGCTGTATCCTGTTGCTGTATCATCCTAATGTACTTACAGAAACCTGTTATGGTTCACATATAACAACACTTCCCCAACTCGGAAACTTCCTACTTATTGCGTGAAAACCAAACAAAACTTTTGGCTATGCCCAGGACCCTTCGTCATGTAATGTCACTTGACAATTCCTCTACCGAGTCTGTTGTGTTGTATTTTTGTGAATACCATGACTCTTCTCAAGACAATCTGTGTTCATATCATCATAATGTTAAGTCATTTTTTTTAACCAGGGAACCATAATGTGCCTTGATTTATGGTACACAGCAAAGCTCATCTGCACGGCGTCATGAAAAACAGTGGCGCCGCTGCTCCACACCTCCGCAGTCTAGATATGATCACTTCCGAATGGTTGCAAAATACAAAGATGGCAATGGCCAAAATCCAAGATTGCGACGGCCAAAATATCGAACTCGAGGCTTCAAAACTGTAGTTTTGGGGAGCAGTTTATACGATAGCTGAGCAACGTTACATAAATTGGGTTATGTGGTAATTAGCTAGTAGCTAATAGGCTATGGAGGTTTCCTCTGTTTTTCCTCTGTTGTTCTGGACATTGTGGCTCTTATCTTTCATATAGATTTATTTCACCCCTAGGAGCAGCTCTAACGATTGGTGGCTACATTGAAATGTATTGATTTTGCACTGAAAATTAGCTATTTTAATGATGTGTCCATAACAGTGTTTAAAGGGTCCTGTTAAAGCCTTTTAAAGCCACCATGTCTAGAATTTTTCTGTACCAATATCTTTCAAATTAGTTGTATGGCAATATTGGTGAAAGTCAATAAAGCAATGTCTCTGATTGAATTTGTTGGGGGAGAGGAGATGGTAATAGATAATAATAATAACTGGGAGTCCCCCAGTGGTAATCCAGTGGTAATGTTCAATGTAATTTGACTTGCAGTAAAACGGAATAGGCTATGTGAAGTTTGTGGGCCTAAGTGTGAATCAGACCTGTAAATGATGCACAATTCACGATGCTATTAGCGGCCGAAATCCATTCTTTATTAATTTTGCCCCTCGGTTTGGGTTCTTTGCATTAACTCCATATGGAGTAGTAAAATAGGACCAGCCAGTTAATGATTCCTTCTCTGCAGCCTGTAGATCCAACCTTCTTCAAGCGTGGGCTGTACTGTGGTAAAGCTGCACACAGGTCCAAGGTCAAGGCCATACCAAATGTGCCTTTAATTGGTAGCGTTGCGTAAGCTGTCTTTTGACCCTAACACACACATAAACAAACTGAGGCACACAAAAACAGACTAACATACAGTATAAGGTCCGAGCACACATATGAATGTGCACCAACAAGGCTTGTTGGTTGTGTGTTGGCCTGGGCATAGGTTTCGTGTGTACATGCTCCATCTTCACGTACCAACTCCACATGCTGGACCTTTAAAAACTAGATGTCAGCTCGGGTCACACATTAGCGGTAATGAGAACGGGAACGTGCAGAAGAAACATACGAGCGAGAGACGACATGCAGAGAAATAGAGAAAAAAAAAAGATCAGGGTAAGGAAAGAGAGCACTGAAGGGGAGAGAACAATGCAACAAAAGACAGGTAAAAGAAGTAAAAGGGAGAAGGAGTCTAAATGGTGATTTATTACCTGCACACACACACACACACACACACACACACACACACACACACACACACACATACACACACATACAGTAACCCTGATCCTCTCATTTTTTTTCCCTCTCTTTTACGGTTTTATTATCTCTTTCCTTTGCTGTTTTCTCTCAAAATATTGTAAATGTGAATCAAATTCAAATACGTTCATGAAGATATTAACTCATAAATGTGAAAGTAAATTCATTATCATTTGTAAAGAGGTTAGGGCTCTAATGACTCAAATTCGTAAAATGTTTTCTTCTCCAAAAGGTCAATTTTAGCTTTGCTTTTACAGTTTGCATCCACTCTGTTGCATTGCTTATTTAAAGTATAGATTTAAAGTAACAATTTTAAATCTTCTGGTATCAATTTCAAGAGCCACTTTGCATTTACACATTTACAGATGATTTACAGACTCATAGACGTTCACTGAAGCACATCCCACATACACCTTTTTCGTTACTCTACATGCACTTCAGCTAGTGTATTTTGCATTTGTTCTTACCAACTAACTCCTACTCTTTCTAACTAAGCAGACAACTGTGTGCTGTTTTGCTGGTCTGTTGCTCCATCCTCTTTATCATGCTAAGACCCTGTGGTGGTTCTGATGATATCACTGCTGTGGATGCCATCGTCACCTGTTCCCATTGTATAGTTCCAAGTTCAAGTCATGTCAATTTTATTTATATAGTCCAATATCCCAAATCACAAATTTGCCTCCGTGGATTTACAATCTGTACAATTTATGACACCCTCTGACCTTGGACCCTAGTAGTAGATAAGGGCAGAGCAACTGAGGAGGAATCCTTCTACCAGGACAGACAGATGTGCAATAGATGTAGGTCTCCTCTCTTGATCCCTCATCTGAAAGTAGACAACACATTTGAAGGCCAAATTGCTATCTGGACCTCTCTTGCCCCAGTAAATGACAATGTTGACCAATTTTATGTAAATGGAGTTTATTCATATTGCCAAAGTATGTTAATGTGATTCAGATTTGTTTCCTATTAACATGCACTATTTGTCTTTAAAAGCCATATTTTCAAAATAAAATAATTTTCATAACAAGCTGACTTGAGTTAAATTTTTTTTTAGAATTGATCTCAGAGTTAGAGCTCAAAGTTTCCCAGAATAAATCTTTCAGAATAAAAGCATGCTTTCGATAAAAGAAAAATCTGAGCTTGTCTCTGTGAGAACAGCAGATTCAGTGTCCCACAGTATAAGGAGTGCCACTTGTTACCACACTGATTTCTGATCTCCCTCCATCACTCCTTCACTCCCTCCGCTCCCTCTGTCTCTTTCTCTCCGCTTGTACAATGTTCAATAGTCATAAATCAACGCCCCAGCATGTTTCTCTGATAACATTAGACATTTATGAATAATAAATGGCTGCTCGCCCACTCCTTATTACTTATTGACATCTTGCTGTATGTCATATAAGAATAAATGAAGGGGATAAAAAGGACTGGCAGGGTATCATTATGATCATGTCACATCTCTCCTTTTGTCAGTAGGTGTTTGTTTCACGTATTTTAATGAGAGATTTCTAGTTCCCATTTGCCATTTATTTGTTTCATGACCCACTGAACTGATTGTGTCAACTTTCTGTTGCACATTTTGAAAGCTCCTCGCGGACAAATTGTGTTGTTGGAGAAATAGAAAAATGTAAGCTGGAGTGGAGAAAACATAGACAACACAAGACCTTTAATCAACAATCAGCTGTAGTGACAACGGAGAAAAAAATATTCCAAATCCTTCATCCAGTACTTGACTTACAAGCCATTGGATTGGCTTATTTCTACCCATATGTCTGTACAAAACGCACAATAACTTAGTTTACGCTATAAGTTAAAGGAACATCTACATGAAGATAAAGGAAAACAAGCAAACATCTACATGATGACCATGGAGTGTGTCTCTCAACCTTATCCACCAAAAATAAGTCACAAGTAGGATGATGGCGAAGTAAGCGGGTAGTAGTGCTATAACAGATCATAAAACTCACGGTTCGGATCGTATCACGGATCAGAGTCACGGATCGGATAACAGAAAAAATGGAGCAAATACAAATTCTAGAGATCCCTGATCATGTTTTTTTTGCCGCCGATATTAATTGATGATCATTGATGATCCATACTGGCAACCATCAACAATTCTAAATGTTATCCTTTTATTTTGTTCCAGTAATTTATAGTTTTTTTTCATAAAAACACAAAATCATAAGGAAATAAAAGATTGTATTTTTATTATGGCTGGGCAAGTTAACGCGTTATTATTGCGTTAACGCATTAATTAATTAACACCGACAATTATTTTATTGCGCTTTAACGCAGTTTTTTAAAAATGCAATACACACCGTTGATGCTAGCAACTTACCCACCCAAACAAAAGGTGGAGGGAGGCTTCGGCAGACTACGTTGGATACAGCGTGTGAGAGCAGTATAGATAAACAAAAGCAAGACAAGCTAACAAATGCCACAGCGAAGTGGATAGCTACAAACTGCAGGCTGATTAGTATTGTAGAAGATGTTGATCTGAGATGTTGAACGTTCAATCGCAACGCATGGCGGCACGTATGAGCCTCCCTCAAGACGCACAATCACAAGAAGAATACACGAGTTGTATGAAAAGGAGAGGACTACAAAAGCGGCGGCGTTATGATGTGCACCAACTGTTGCTCTCACTGGAGACTACTGGACATCGCTGGGTAACCATAATAACCATAATAATGCTCAGAAGGTGCCTGTTATAATGTTATGATGTTATGATAATTTACTTAATATTGACGGATAACAATCATCAGTAAAACTTTATTTCACACTCTGATGTGAACGTTAAACTGTGTAATTAATCAGCAGTTCACATGCGTGCCGAACCGTGAGGGGGGATCAGTACGGATCACGGATCAACAATAGTCCGTTACACAGTGGACAGTCATAAGCCTTAAATAACCATTTATAAAAACAAACTGATTTCTCTCAATGAAATGGCTTAGCTGTGAACTTCATGACATACATGTTAATTAACATCTTTAATCATCATTTACTAATATTAGTTAGTACCTTTATTAACATGTAAACCAACAATAAATGTTAACAATCGAAATTCGCTAACAGTTACTTAATGCTTGTTATTGTATTACTTAGCTGTTGGTTAATGTTTATTACTGTATTAACTAATGATAAAAGTGTGTTTTCAAACATAGCATATATAAATTGATACCTTAGTCAACATTAACACCATAAATAAATACTTACTAGCCACATTAGTTACTGTTTATTAACTGTTAGTTAAGGGTTATTAATTCATTCAACAATGGTAATTGATGTACCTTTGCTGTAAAGTGTTACCAATTAACACTTTAGAGCTATTAGCAAAAGATGAACAAGCCTAAGCTAAACAAGCTAAAGAATAGTATTTATTTCCACAGAAATGGTGTTTCTGCCAGAGATGGCATTTATCTTTTCACTGTTGAAGTTTCCTGTATATGTGGCCCTGGCATGACAAACCAGAAAAACCATCATCCAAGCGAAAAAAAAAAAGCCAGTCAATCCACGCCCACAGCAGTTATTTCAAATGAACACATCAACATCTGGTTTCCGAGCAGAGCGACAACACTCCAATCAAGATGTGTGAACCTGCAGCACTGACTCACGACCACGGTTGTCACACGCAAACACTTAGACAATGATGTTTCTTCCATGATGATGATCACGGTGCAAGTTAATGATGTGATGATGCATTTCAGGCAGCAGTGGCGACATTTAAGATTACATTAAGAGTTGCACATGACAGACGCTTACTGCATCCTGAGCAAACATTAGAAATCCAACACGGAACTTGTATGACTTGTATCATTTCTGTTGTATGGACATATCCTTTGCAACATTAAAAGTAATATCAACCTTGGAAATGGCAGTTGAAGCAAAAAATGCTAACTCAAAGCCCCTTATTAGCATTTTCTAGAGCTTTCAACTGCATCTCACAGTCCTCTTCACTGGATGATGTTTGTTTAGTTGTCATGGAGCTATATATCTGGAGATATATACAGTATATCAGGAGCTAGAGTATTTGTGCCAATGCAAACAGATATAGTGTGCAGTTTTATCTAGTCAAAACTTCCGTTCAAAGAAGAGCTATTTTCTCCTCTTGCAATTTCATGTTGTAACCTCGAGTCTCTGGGATAGCTCTGTTGAAAAGACAATTGAAAGATCCAGAAAAGGCAAACGTTTGGACTTTGATGGAAGGGTTTTGTGACATTTTGCTTTCAGAAACCGATAAGCAGAAAAAAAGGTCCCTAAATTCAACTGTTGCCCGTTGGAGCTGCTATATCTAATCTTGGTGCCAAGGACAAGTATAGCAAATGTAAGCAATGCTTTTTGGTCCAAATGCTGACAAGAACTTTAATGCTCCAAATCCTGTTTAGATGACTCTGAGAGTTGAAACTGATCCAAGATCAACTGAGAAATGTGTAGGGATCTATAGTTCTGTTCCAAGTTGTGTTACAATCACAATCCAATGAAAAGCATGTACATTATTGAGTTTTTAAAAAAATGTCATGGATACTAATTTGGTTTCCCAATGAAGTTGTAGTGAGAGAGATCATTTCTGCCTGGGTTATGTACACAGACAATGGACTTTTGATTGAATTAATGTATTACTGTCAGGATACAGTGACAGTTTGAGCAAATATGACAAAAAAACATACTTTAATTGATAGTTCTGATGGTCATTTAGATTTTGGCTATCACCATCTTGGCCTTTGGCAACCGGATGTGACACGAGAGGGTCGAGGTTAGTACAACAGAATGCTGAATAAGACATTTTTAGGCAACCAACAAAGTTTACAATAACTCTCAGGAAATGAAAATACACTTTGAAAGGGTTAAAGTTCTAAGACCAAACACGGACAACTCAAAGATCAGACAGCGACAGGATAGCAGCCCGTCAATCACAGCGTAGCCCCGCCCTAAAGCTGTCCCTGCTTTATTGTCTATTTGACTCTAAATGGGACCATAATTTACTAAAAAATCATTATGCTGTATTGAAGAAGAGTTGAAACTAAAGATTGAGACCATAACCTCATGTTTACAATGTTTACTGAGGTAATAAATCAAATGAGAAGAAGAATAATTTTCCTTATAGACTTCTATACAACCAGACTTCTTTTTGTAACTGGAGGAGTCTGAGAAGTTTAAGGCACAAGTGCATTGGCTCCACTTCACCACCCTGTACGTCAGAGTGTTTTTGACTGTTCTAAAATAGCTTGAAAAGTAGCAAGGACGGTGCAACAGTGTAAAACCCATTTAATAATTTGTTGCTAAAAAATGCTCCCCCCCTCACTTCAGAAGGGAACGGTGCCAACTCATTTTTACACTGCAGACTCAGGGAAATAAGCAGGGACGGAAGAAAAATAGAACAACTGTTGCGTTTCACAAGGCTAAATCCCTGAGCATGAGTAAACTAGATGAGCTGTAGGACACAAGTTGACATTATGTTTAATTTCAATAACAACGCCTCAGAGAAGTTGACTGCCTTAGCAAATGCCCCAGAGGGAAACACACACACACGCACAAATCAAGAAAAAAACGACATGATGTTTTACTTTGCTTTATGAATCGACAAAAATTAATTCCCTAAACCTTGAATTTAACAGAAACTTTAACTTTAAAAAGCAATGGCTGAAAGGAATTCCGTCTTTTCTAGTATTTGTGTGCGCAGAGAAAACACACACACACACACACAGTTAATTGTCCCTGATATTCTCGCTGAATCCCTTTTAAAACGTGCTCTATTGACACTACAGTGTTCCACTGGGACCCTGAGAAATAATGTGCAGGCAAGTTGTATTGCACGCACACACACACACACACACACACACACTGCAATGCAAGTTTATCACACACAGGAACACTCATACTGTACTGTAGCCTATACATGGCAGTGTTTATCATGCCAATACACACCCTCTCTCACACATGTACACTCTTTCCTCTTTCACTCAGACACACACACGCACACACACACACACACACACACACACACAATGAAATACAGTGCACTGCAATATTTGTGTTGCTTGAACACACACAGATGCAGGGGGGAAGGAACCTATTTAAATGCTAAGTAAGCGGTCTCTCCCTTTTGGGGCGATGTGATTATACAGTCGATCTCATAAGCAATGCTTCACAACTGGATTTGCACATGTAGAACTTAATTACAAGAGGCCTCGCTTCTCTCCGTGTGTCGTATTCATGGGAGTATATGTCTATTGAGAGGTGGGATTGAAGCTATTACCTTGCTTGTGTGTGTGTGTGTGTGTGTGTGTGTGTGTGTGTGTGTGTGTGTGTGTGTGTGTTTGTGTTTGTGAAGCCAATCTATCAGCAGTTTAGCCAAGATTAATGTTTACATAAACAGGTTTGGGCTCAGTTGCCAGATTCTCTTTCTAGACTCTCTCTCTCCCTCTCATCATGTTTTCTCCTCTCTCCTTCCCCTGCCTTTGTTTTGATGTGTGTATCACGCTCGTGCACACACACTGCAACCCATTTTGCTGATCAAAATAAGTCCCAGTGAGTAGACAAACTGGGGTAAATGAAGAGTAAGCAAAGAAAAATTAGTTGACTGAATGAACATTTTCCATCAGAGCGTTTCCATCCCAATACACCATCATGGTTAGTGATGGGTACTGAGAACCAATCTTGTCCAAACGAGCTTCACTTTGTCGGCTACTTTGTGTTTAGTGAATATTAATAAATGTTAGCAAGCTAAGATTGTGAGATTGGTGAACATGTTGCATTAGTTAGCATCGTTATTGTGAGCATATTAGCATGCTGACGATGCTGTATATGGCTCAAAGCACCGCCGTTCCCAATCACAGCCTCACAGAAATGCTCGGCTGCAAATATTTCACTTCAAAACCAGACATAAAAGCAGCTTGCAGTTGCAACACTTTTTCAATAAAATGTTATATTAGCTTCATGCGTACAGAGGACCAACCACCAGGATCCTAGTGATCCAGAGCAGACAGTCCGTCTGAGGTAAGTTGTTGTACGGCGTAAAGCTACTATAAGCTATTTTATTGAGTTTACGATCAGCAAAATGCCCTGAGTAAATTTGAGTTTGATTTGAAAGGTAAGAAAGGATGGAGTGTATCTGGTATAGAAGTAATAAAGTTTGCCGTCTTGGTTCGGACCACGGAGTCTCGGGTGTAGTTAGTGTGGCATCACACGGGGCCAGGTGGTAAACGGGTGTTACTTCCCCTTTAAGGAGCAGCAGCCACACTACAAGATGGCCGCCGAGGCAACAACTCCGTCTCCCAGAAGTCTCACGACTCACCCAGGTGTAGGTGTTTAGGCCATCTGATTGAGGCCGGACTTAAAGGCTGCAGGAGGAGAGAAGGTGGGAAGAGAGCACATGGCAGAAGGAGCACGGAGACCTACCTGGAAACACGTTCCGAACCACAGTGAGGAGGTTTTCAGAGGAAGAAGACCCGGTTGTCGGAAGAAAGCAAAGGACACTTTAAGTTGATTATCTGCCTAGTACGATTCTGTTGAATGACTCATTATCTCCGTTTGGATGCTTTTTGTGTGGTTATTTTGGATTTTTGATAAAGAGACTTTCCTGAGTTGTGGAGCAGAATAAGAATAAAACGTGACCCTATTCTGAAATCGATTTGATGATTTTTGCTTGGTTTTGTTAGTTCCCTCGCACCATTTTTTTTTCCACCATGGAAAAATCGACTTTGTTCCCAAAACAAAATGACGTCCCTTTTTTGCCATGTAATATTGCAAATTAGTCTCACAAAGAAAACAAAAAATGTGTAAAGTCTTGTTTTATACCCATCTCAGACTTTTTTTTTTTTTTTTTTTTTTTTTTTTTTTTTTTTTTTTTTTTTTTTTTTTTTTTAATCTTTTTTTACAACGCCAGTGCATGGCAATTATCATGTACGGTCCTTTACCCCAATGTCCTCACACTTCCTTTCCACGTCACAACATGAAGGGCACATTACTTCATGCATCGTGAAATGATCCAATGTGGACGTACGTACTAGAACATCTGACATAGATACTGATTGCTGACTGAGAAGAGCTGAAAGCATTTCTAATTTGCATACATACAATAAAACTTTTCCTAGCCGGTTGTAATGATGACACATTTGAAGCACCACCAGCTTTACGTTTCTACTTCCTATAAATGCAGATTCTCCCTGAGAAAAGAAAACATGCTTCTTCTCCTAAACAGAAACTGTTGACATGAATAATTCAGGAGAGCTGCCACAACCATCCTAAAGAGAACTGCTACCCGTGTGTTACACTGAGTTGTTTACATGTCTTTGGTACTTTCAAATGTTTCTCTATGAAGTTATTTATTTTTGTTAACTTCTGAGAAGCTGTAGTGAAGCAACAGAACTTTCAGACATTAATCTTTAATATTTCTGCCAAAAGGAATCACTCACTAAAAACTAACTTGATCACTTTCACAATATGTCCTTATCTTCAAATACTAACATATACTGTATGTGTGAAACAATGTTATGTGAAAATGAGTCTGCAACAACCTCCATCCAGCCATCCATTTCATAGTCCTGCTCATCGTGTACAGTGTATCTCAGCACATAATGGTCAATATTGGTATTGGTCGCCAGTCTATCACACAGCTTCTCATATTGATGCCTTTAGGTAATTTAGATGCTTTAGTTCACCAAATCTGCCTGTCTTTAGACTGTGGAAGGAAACTGGAGCACTCATACCCATACAGACATGCAAACTTCACCTGAAGCTGCTGGAGGAACCTAACCAAGGACCTTCTCACTGTGCGGCCCAATGTACATGCACATGAATTAGTTTTTTGTGCTGCTTAGCACGAAAACAATGCCAATGGAAAGCCAATTAGGATAATTTGCCATGGTGCGCAAACAAATCAAACGCATCCATGTGACTATGCAACCTTTAGAGGTAGTGACAAAGTATTAAATATTGAGAAAGACCACTTATGGTGGGGAGGTGGATGGGTCAAACAAGCACAGGACTTTCGACCATAAGATCGGTGTTCGTGTCCCAAAGTGTTGGGAAGTGACGTGTTTGTGCCATTAAATCTAAGGTTACACAGCTATTTAAAGCCCAAACATGATGTTTTCCCTAAACCTAATTAAATGATTTTGTTGCCTGGACCTAAAATTGGTTTTGATGCGTAATGTTGTTCCGACTAACTGAAAGAAATGTGGTGCAGGTACGAAAGATAATACCAACTGAAATGCATTGGTTTGAAAGTCATGTTGAGCGACATGAAATAATTGAAAATTCGTATCCATGTACACATCTGAGCAGATTTCAATTTCGTGACTGTTTCCCAAACTGCCACAATACTTTGTTGCACTGTGAGGTGCTCATGCCAACCACTGTACTACCCTGTACAACAAGGTATGGATTATAAATGCAATCTCTAATGCTGTGCATCTTAAGGGATACGACTGGTGGTGTTCTATCTTTTTATTACTGTCAAACAAAAAGACTCACGAACAATGAATTCATTCTACTAACAACTATTGTCAGTGTAACCACAGTCTGATATTGCCAACTCCTCCACATTACAGAACTTTTCTATTACCCAAAACCAACTAAGCAAGCACAGTATCAACAATAAGGTCTGTGTGCAAACCGCAGTGATGTAGTTCTGAAAGCTTACACTTGAGCACATGAGGTATGCAGTGGGCATTGGAAGGATCAAAGCATAGTCCCACCTATCCAGGTGAACCGGCTACCTTTTAGAGCATCGACAGACCAGACAGTTCCTGGAGGTGCTGCCTGTAAAATCAGTGCTTCACGCTTTAACTACACTTACTGAGAGTTTATCGTCACTATTATAATCCGACTCTGCCAATTGAATGGCTCCGGCCTCACTCTCTTTATTGTTTAAAAGGACCCATAATCACATTTTTCATGGCCAGTGACACACATTCAGTTCTGTAAACCCCGCTGATCTGAGGACACATTATCCCTGAAAACCACAAACTGGCAACCAGAGCACAGAGAGCACCTCCTGGCAAGAAAAGAGAGACAATTTGAGCTATAGTCACCCAGCTTTATTCAGACTGTGGCGCTGTCAGAGTCACCGGAAAGTCGGTGCCAGTGTGGATTCTCCGGCCTAGGAGGAGGCGCAGCTCAGCATTATAATGTTCCAGCTGCAGTCAACACAGCATCGAAGATAAACTTGTTCAGCAAAATGCCTTTTGTCCGACCACAACTTGGTGCAGTGTATAGCTCATATTTAAATTCAGTCATTACGGCTAACAAAAAAAAAGGCAATTTCCAGTATCGTCAAATAAATCTAGTCATATTTTCATATAAACCGTAGCACTCGTGAATCCCTCTGACAGTTTGCACTCTGGCCCCATGGAACTGCAAACTGTGTGGTATCTCTTCTCCTCTCCATTAATAAAGCCATGGATACTATGTAGAGAGGCTGTCAGAGATAAATGGAGAGAGAAGAAGAAGGAGGAAGCCGAGGGAGGGAAGGAAAAGAGAGCAAGAGAGCAGGACACCAGAGGATAGAAGAAGCCTCCATTGTTTTGTATTTTCACAGGCACACGCATCCCATTTCTATTTTCTGTAGCGCTGAGGGGACTGAAAAAGGAGAGTCCCCAGAGGACAAACAGGTTAACCTGTCGTTTTTTTGCCTCATGGAGAAATACAATCAGTAGCCTATGTTGAAGAATTTTCTGTCCTTTCTCTTTCAGAAAAAAATTGTGACCATTCAATTGAACTGGATTACGCATTTTAGAAAATAGAACATATTGTCATCTAAATCAAATCCCGACATTTGAACCTGGGAGATGTCCCCTTATAGTGTTGGAAAAAATATCAAATCTATAAATGATCATGTGCAACAACATTTAGACACACAGACTATTTGAGTGCTTACGTCAAACAGGTTGGATTTCTGAATGAGCAAATGCGGCAACATTGGTGTCTAACTAGCCGTGACTGCGTCATGCCCGTCGGCTTTAAAGGCTTCACCGTTGATTTGAAGCCATTCAAACCGGCTGTGACATGTCTAATCCCTGTTGATTTGCATTCAGTTGTATGCAAGTCTTTGATCTTTGGTGCCTCTCACAGAGGCAGCCAAGAAGTGTGACAGGAAGTACAACCTTGTGCGGGGGTCTGCGCTACAAATTGAGTCGTGTCGAGGCCATAATCTTCAGTCCCACTTAGAAACCTGTGCAACCAGTTCCAATCAATCCTGACAGGAAGCAGCAAAAAAGACTATGTAAGATTTGCACAGCAGTCAATGTGGCCACATATAACAATTTAGGCTGGTCTCGTCCAGAAACATAACGCGCCATTGTTTCATAGCTATCCCAAGATCACAAACGAGGCCACAAACGAGGAGGTCACAAATGAGGAGGTATAAATACCGCACAAGAACACACCGAGCAGGTGGTAGGGTGGTGGATGGGTCTAAAAACAACCATCTTTCAACCATCTTTTCCTAGATGAAGTTTTGTTACTTAAATCTAAATAAGTTTCCTTTTTTGAAAAGACCAAATTCATGTTAAAATCAGAAATTGAAATGTGTTGCTGGACTTTTGTAGGCGAACACAAGAGAAAAATGAGAAGTAACCTTTCGTGAGATATCATACAAACCGTTGTATGCGGATACGTTTACAGGATAATGTTGAATGATAAAACATAGCAAATTAGTCATACCCGACAAGCTAAGGCTAGAGCAGCAAATCTTTTTAGTGTGTTTAATTGAGAGAGGGTGTGTTTTCACTTATGAACTAAATTTTTCATTTGTAATATGTAAAGAGACCGGAGCTAAAGCTCAGCGTTTCCGACAGAGGGTTAATACAGGTATATTCGGACAGACAGTATGATACAAATTGTTTTAGTAGAAACCCAAAATACCCAAAAGTATGAACCTGAAAAATAACATGATATATCCCCTTTAACAAAATCTAAAAGGCTTGTCTCTTGACTTTCACATTGACACTTCTTGACTTGTGGTTTCACTTCTCCTTTAGTCCTTTTACTTGATTCAATATCATGAAGGTTTTTTTTAAACAAAGTTTTCAAAAAGTGAGTATTGCATCAACTCGTCATTTTCTTGACTACAGATATGCTTTAAATCTTTTCGACCGAGTCCAATCATGCTGCTCGAGCAAGAGGGAAAGTGACCTTCATCCAGATACACTGGTGGAAATGTTGAGTGGCTATATGACTGAAATTGACAGACTTATGGTAGATATCAATGTAGGAGCTTGATATGTAGTCTACAGTTGTGGATCAGGGCTATAGGGAATGGTTCATTCATGATCACAAGCACAAATATCCAGGAAAAAACAATAAAATCAGTCAACATAATCGGGTAGGCAAGAGGCTTCTGAAAAGTAAATACCAATAAACCAAATGTAGTTTGTGAAATTAACATATTCATTGATAATGATATAAGTTTATAACAAAAACTGTATTTTTATATATATATATATATATATATATATATTATATCTCAATAAAATCATCCTTCACCCTTACATTAAATTCATTATTTCTGTGGACTAAAATCATTGGTTTATTTGATGGCCTTGCTGAATTATTATTTCCTGTTTGTGCCCTAAAAGAGAATTGACAACACCAAAAGTGAAGTGGCTTTGCCCCTGAAATGATGAAATGAGTTTAGAAATATACTGGTTCGCTCAAACACAAGTACTGCTATGTGACATTGATGTTCAAAGGACCGTCCGAGAGGTTCTGCATGTTTCAGCCCATTTCACGGCCAAAAAAAAAACATTTCAAAAAGCATAACACAACTGTTTGATTAGTTTCCTCCCTTCCAGGCAGCCCATAGAGTTAAAACATTCTTCTGTTCAATTCAATTCAACCATTTTTGAATGACAATGCTGCTACTAACAAGGACTGATCCGAAAAACTCTTCCTGTTGGTGCACTCAGGGTCACTCTGACTTCTTTTTCTTCTTGGTATTTTTTTGCAGTTCGTAAACAGTCTCTGTCTTCTTGCTCATGGTAAAAATTTGGTGCGTTATCACCAACAACTTATTACATGTTCTATAGTCTATTTCCTGATCACAAACATCACATCTTCCTGTTTTTTTGTTTAAACACTTTTAACTAAACACTGACAAAATATTCATGGTCATCTTTTAGATCTGTTTTTCTGGAAACTTAGCTCAACAGTTTTTAGTCATCAGATGTCTGAGCATCTTCAATGGCACCATAAACTCACAACTGCATTACCATAACACAATGGCTCAGCTGACCTCCAGCTTGATATTGTTGCATGGTGGGGAATCCCATGAAACTAAAAGTCTATTGCATTCTTTGAAAAAAAAAAAAAAAAAAGGTTTGCAGTAACATCAAATACAGTATGATTCTTTAATGGTGACAAAAGAAAGCTCCACACTGTGCTGATGTGTGTTACCTCTAACACACGTGAGTCTAAATACCGGCTAAACCACTTCAGTAAAAAACGTTGCGGGTAATAAAGTAGAATCAGCAGATAAACGTGTCGAATCAGTTTTGCAGGACGCTGATCTTTGCCATATTATGGCTGCTGCTTTAGCAGGCTGTGGCTGCACTGTTGCTGCTGTGTACACTATTGCTCTGTTTGATCAGAATCCATAGGGATTGGCCTGTCAGACCATATTAAGTCAACTTGGGATAGGCCACGCACACTGGTAGATGTGCTGAAGGGTGAACTGGAGAGTCACAGTGAGGAGGAATCATTTTATCTTATTCCATTGTCATTAGGGTGCTTTAGCAGCATTTGTAATTACTATTGGAATACTCAAAATGTACTCTACTTAAGTAATACAGCAGAATACTGTCACAGTGAAAGTCTTAACATCTACAGAATTTAACTGATGCTTACCAAATAGCTTAACATCTGGGGGCAAAGGGCTACATTTCTAGGGTTCCATGTGCTACTCACTGTCCGATTAGCAACTTGAGATGGAGACCGGAGTTGGAGTTGAGAGACGACGTGAACGACAGGATTGTTTCACAAGTAGCCAATTTAAAGCTCATTTTAAACCAATAAAAAGCTGAATAATCGTCAGGCGACAGCTGGTGGGTTCAGAGAATACATTTTGGCGAATGCCTCCTGCCTCTTTTGCTCCCCACACAGAGGTTTTACCTGCATTTCACCAAACGCTTCAGATGCTAAAATATTGTCCAGTTGCCTACAGATACTGCATATGAACGCATAATCCATTCATAGAGATCAGTAAATGATGCCAGTTATACTAAACTAGACGATAAAGCAGGGCAAGCTTTAGGGTGTGGCTACCCTGTGATTGATGGGTTGTTACCACGGCGTTGTTCTTGTTGTCAACTTTATCCCTTTTCATAGTGTGTTTTTAATGAAAGTTATGTGAAACATTCGTAGTCACTCTAAAAATTACTTATTCAGCATTCAGTTGTATTTAGCATCACCCTGTTGTGTCAGTTCTGGTTGCAAAAAAACAAGATGGCTACAACTGAAAACCCAGATGGCGACAGCCAGAATGCCAATCTCGAGGCTTCCAAATGGCAGTCCACAAACCAATGGGAGACGTCATGGTGACTCTGTCCACTTCTTATAAACTGGTGGCCTGTCTTTGTCTTGAGAGGACAATCATTATTTGTACAACCGCAAGACTTTTTAGGACCTTTTTTGGTTTGTTGTTTGATCAAATGAACAAGAATACTGTTCTTCTGGTAAGGACAGTCTCATATAATATGCATCTACAGTATCCGCTTGTTTGATGTGATATCCTTTCTTATAATATTGCGTTGTGTGTGTGTGCGATTGTGTGTGCGGGTGAGCATGCTCTGTCAATTCCAGAATAGTGGAGCTGTGATGTGTTCCTTATAGCCCCCCCCACCCCCCCCCCCCCTTCATCATCACCATTGATGTGTTTCTGTTTGACAGGGGGGGCAGAATTCCCTGAACTCTTACCACCACCATCCACACCAACACACAAACACGGTCAGCAAACATCGCATCAATTATCATAACTGATAAATTAGTGTGCTGTGTGATGCCGGAGCTCTGTTTAACCCCGAAGACCTCTTTCTATTAGCACACAAGAGAAAGATTAGGAATTCATGAAGTGATGTAGATGCACACACACTTTTCGATTTCTGTTTGAGGACAATCATATCATTCCAGCTCTTTAGATCTGTGACTTCAAGCTACTTTGTTTTTGAACTCATGATGTTTCTTTGAATTCCCTAAATTTGTTTGGTTGTAAAATGATGTAATTTAAATACCGTAAAATAAGCTAAGGTTTAGTACTTTTAAGGTTTAACCAGATCAGCTCAGAAAACATAACAACATCTCTGTTGCACTGGGCACAAGTCCACTGCTTGTTTGGACAGAGGAGTTTAAATGCAGGACAGATTTTAGCTTGTTTAACTTCAAAAAGCCTGCAGGAGATAAAATACTACATTATTGCTCCGTTGCCAAGGTTTCTTCAACTTTTCCTTCCCGGCACACTGAAGAAAAATGTAGTCTCACTCTGGGATCCAGTCTCATTAAAGCATATTGCCTCTTTTATCAAGCGACGACAAGCCAGAAGGAGACCTGAGACCAGAATGTCTTACACAAGGACGGTTAATAGCTGCAATCCAGACGCTGTGACCGGCAAGATGAGTAATGCTGCGAGGGACACTGGTGAGTCTACTTTTCAGGGAGGAGAAACACTAAACTTTGTAGCTGTAGACAACAAAATGACACTCTAGGAAAGTCTGTGTTAGTACTGGAGCTTGAAGGGTAGAAAGTGTGTTGTCCCATTGGGAGACAAGGTTGAAAGCAAATCACATCCATACCTGCATCACGACATAAACGTAGTAAAGGTTAGGTTAGTTCATTCAAGTCAGCGCTCACACGCACAGTCCTTAGAGGTCGCCATGTGGACTACACCAACCTTCAGCCGGATGATGTTTGTTCAAACCCTCATCGTCAGCAGGCATCCACCCTGCTGACGATGAGCAAGACACTGAATCACTGAATCCTTATCAGCTGCAGGGCTCCTATCTGAGCTGAGTGTGACCTCCACAGAGATGAGAACTGACCTACAGGCACCATAACAATTCCATAACTAACACTGTGGTAATAGCAGCGGCCTTATTAGTCGAGGTGGAAGCACTGAAACCCCATTATGCATGTCTTGCAGTTTGGACAGATGTGGTAACTGACTAATATGTTCATGGATCCCTTTTGGAAAAGTTAAATCAGGCACTTTTTTACCTTTTTATTCTTCCAAATCCCACCCAACTTTTTTTTCCTATTTCAACACACTATATTCCGACTATATTTTCTCCCCCAACAATTAATAATGCAAAGCAGGTTAGAAGACTTTCTTGATTGTAGATTGTGTTAAAGATCAATACACCTCCGTTAGATATGTAACTGGAGCCAGGAGATTGTTAGCTTAGCATAGCATAAAGACCGGGAAGAGGGGGAAACTAGTCAGGCTATTTACAAAGATAACAAAATCCAACTACCAGCATCTACAGAGTCAAACAAACTAAATAAAACTTCTGTGCTTAGAGTTTTTGGTTCAGTTGATCAGTGATCACACAATTTTAACTGCACTAGGATTACTGCATTGTGGTCCTATGCCTCCGCCAACCAGTCAAGTTGCATTTCACATCTATGTCTGTCCAAAATTTCACTTCATTATGTGAAATTGTCATTATTAGCATAGGAATTCTTGAGTTATGGCCAAAAACGTAGTTTGTGAGATCACAGTGACCTTTGACCACCAAAATCTAACCAGTGAATCTTTGATTCTAGGTGGACAATTGTGCCACATTTGAAAACATTCTCTCCAGGAGTTCCAGAGCAGCCCAGTATCATAGCAGGTCGTGAAAAATTTAATGTATTGGTTTTGTGTACATGGACAGGAAAACAATGCCAATGGAAAAGTCAATTGGGTTTTGTTGCCTAAACCTAACTTTGTGATGGTTTTCCTTAACCTACCTATATGGTTTTGTTGCCTGAACTTAACTTTTGTTTGACAGCATCATGTTGTCCGGAAAAACAAGTGGTCCTGAGCGACAAACAGACAATTTGAGTACATGAAACCAATAGATTGGATTTTGTGACTATTTCACATACTGCATGGAACTATGTTGTCAAGAGATGTTGCGTTCACGAGAATTGGACAGACGAACGGACAAGATGAAATAATAATGTAATAAAATAAAAATATTGGCGATAAAGAAAAAGGCAGTATTGTTTTGTGCAGCTCTACTTTAAACGGAACATGTCCTGCTGTAAAACATCTAATGATAAACCAATGTGGTTAAAAATTAAGCAGGCTTGCCACTACTATAATAATAGTCTCAATAACGTGTGCTTTCTGTGTTTTCACATATTCAATATGCAATTAACCAGCAGACTGAGTGTATTTCTGCCTCTTGCCAAAATGCCATTGAGCAAGTTCTTTCATATGACACAAAAATAAAGACTCTTTGATCATTTCAGCATGCATGACATTAAATTATCCCAGAGTTTCACAGAAGTGTAAGGATTAATACATTGTGTGGCATCACTTTGATCAAAATTGCTCTTTGAAATTTTGCAATACACAAGTCATAATAGTATCACACATGCCAGGCAGCGTACGACTGATCAGAGGTTTCTATTTAAAACAGAAGTCGTATAATCAGAGCCTCAGAGAGCCACAGAACTCCAAAGAAACTCGGTTTAAAGAAACAGAAACAGTTGTTTTTCCATTGGCAACCACATACAGTATTTTAGGTTTTACAATTAGTACATGTATCATTATGGCCATGAAACATGAGTAAATGTTTGATGTCAATTCCAAAGAAAACACAAAAAAACAAATGCTAAATTGGGAATGCTGAGGTTCAACGTCGGCCTCAGAGATGGCAGCTGAGAAAACCACCAAGCTGCAAGGTCCATTTAGTAGTGTGCTTGTCAGTCATTTAAGAAGCCAACCCGGTGTCACTCCCAGAGCTAAAAATATCACTTGGGCAGTGGCTCCTTGGTGTGTTGATACCGACACACAAGGCTTTTTTAATTAAGCATCTTTTTGAGACTAATACCAATGTTAGTCCAAGCGTGTCATTTTTAGATGCTCAAAGCAACTGACGCAGTATGAAGGGGTGGTGGACTTTATTCAGGGGGATCTCTAAAACCATGACACAATTATTTGTCACTGCAGCTTTTATTATTCAAACTGCAAAACACGTATTCACAAATATTAATAGTGAGTGCGAGAGACTTTTTTCCGTCGTAAATGACGCAGCCAGCCAGAGGATGCGCTAAGCCAGCCCGTCTTCATGTCTCTTTGTGGACCTAAACGGACCCCCTTTTGGACAAAATTGATCCAATGCTTTTTGTGAGAACCTGGATTAAAGCAGGACGTTGTCTGTCAGCCGAGGAGCCACGGTCTGTGTGTCGGGTTGGAGTGTGCGCATGTGTCGGGTCAGCGAGAGACAGGTGAACGTGTGCCGTGCGTATGCTGTCGCAGGGAATAGTTGGTTCGTTGTGTAGTTGTTTGAGTGGCCTTATTGTTAACTATATAACTGGACGGATGGCTGAGACCCCCCTATTGCCACGGGGTATTTCACAAGCTGGTTATGTCCAAAGCTTTTGTAACATTACAAGTGTAGTCTATATATTTTAAGTCAAACCATGGTGTCAGTTGCCTAAACTTACATGTTGCTACATTAACCGTGATTTGTTTCACAACGTTAACCATGCAAAAATGTTCTATGTCAAGATAAAGACTGGCTCCAAGTGGCAAAATATGATGAGTCGGGGTGAGACCACATTGGTAAATCACTTTCAATGCCTAATAAAGACCCTATATTATGACCCAAACACAACAGCAAAGTCAAGTCCCTAAGGGTTTGAAAAAAACAAACAGTAAGTAACACTTTGGCTTGAAGGTAATGGGTCCTGGCTGCTGTTGAGAAAATGGTTTGCATTTGGTTCTGAAGTTTACATTTGACGGTTTCTCACAGATTCCCAGTAAGAGCCCATAAACTAGACCACAGCAAGAATAATTGGTGCAAACAGGCTGAATCTACAATATCTCAAATCTACAGGCATACGGCTTATAGCTCTTCAATAGCACCCTCCCTCTGTCTCTCTCTCCCTCTTTCTTCCTCGCTCACCCCGCCGTCCGCTCAGCCAAACTTCCCCCTCTCATATATTTCCAGCGCCTCTCCGTTCCCTGTCATCCCTTCCACAATTTATGGATCTCTCTCTCTCCTCTCCTGTCCTCATGTCTCTAAATCTACACTCCCTTCTTTATTCACTAGATCTCCTCTCCTCCTTCAACCCTTTCCTTTTTTTCTCATCCTCCTTTTTTTGTCTCCTCCCTCGCTTCCTGCATCATCCCTCCTCTTTACGCTAATCAGTTCACCTCAGCTCACATTTCAAGACCAGTGATCATTTAAAAAATCAATTAAATTCATCTTAACAACAGTTCCACTGAGCAGACTTCGGCATGTGGTGTTACTACAGATATGAAGATAATCATTTGATGTACTTTTTTTTTTTTATTTGGTTCTCTTCATTTCAGTGGCTTAGCAGGGATTCAGTACATTGCTGGAGAACCGGGTGACAAAATGAATTAGTTTTACCAAACAGCAATTATAATAGAGAAAACAGCAGTGACTCCCTCTGCACTACGCTCCTCATCTCTCCTCTTCCCTCTGATCTCTCTTCTTTTCTCTCCTCAGTTCATCCATCTACTCACCTGCCTGCTCTAAATGTCACCTCTTGTTTCTCATCACTTCTTTCTCTGATCTATTTGTTCTTTATTTGTCTTTTACAGTCAATCAAAAACCTTCTGAACACCCAATGAAGACCTTGGCTGCTGTGATGTACAGGTGTACTCCAGGACTTGGTGACATCCCTTCTGGGTGTGCCGACAGACCACACTCAGCTACCTAATGTACATATAGTTGTTGTAACTTTTACTCAAGTGTGATTCTGAATGCGGGTTTTTTTTTCTTTTCTTGTAATGGAGTATGTTTACATTAAATGGGACATATCGTGCTCATTTCCAGGTTCATACTTGTATTGTAGTTTTCTACGAGAACATGTTTACATGGTTAAATGTTAAAAAAAAAAAACATTATTTCCCTTATGCTGTCTGACTGAATATATCCTGTTTTGTCTTATCTCACAATTTGTGAGTTGGTAGGAATTCCAAATACCCAAATGTATGTGCACAAGCACTGAAAAAGTGAGTTTTTTATATGTCCCCTTTAATGTATCGGATTGACCATCAGTAAAGGGACTAAATACTTCTTCCACCACCCGCCTCCTCTCTTTCTCTATTTCCACTCATCCATCCCTGCATGCTGTAACCCCCCCCCCCCATCCTGGTAATAGATGGCCGGAGTTGGTCAGTGTGACAGAGTCATTCTGCTCCCAGTCCATCTGCCTACCGGTCAGATCTATAGGACGGAGGCTTCACACTATAAATCAACACACACACACACACACACACACACACACACACACACACACACACACAGGCACACACAGGCACACACACCTGCAGCCTTTCGATGGGCGCTCGGTCTCCTTCCACTCTGACGATTGATGCTCACCTTGTTGCTAAACGGCCAAGATAATTAAACTCCACAAATCCCTCCACTGAGTGTTGTGTGTGTGTGAGAGAGAGAGAGAGAGCACTGCTGTGGCATTGTTGGACATGCATACACGATTAGACGACATACATTCACTCTGTCTTCCCCTCTCTCTCTCTCTCACACACACACACACACACACACGTCATTACACTACAAACACACGTTCTGTGTTTGTCCTTGCATTCCTACACACAATCTCTTTCTTTACACTCCCACAGAGAGAAAAGAGCGAGAGGGAGGGAGGGAGAGAAAGCACCTGCTGGGCTGTAAAGCACTCAGACAAACAGCGTCTGTGTTTGGGAAGACTTGAACAAATGGGAAAATTATACAGTGGAACCAAAATGGCACCCCTTTCACCCAAAGGTGCTTCACTCCAACTGGCTAAAAGGGATTCTTGGAGCATATTTCCATTAAAATGTCTTACTGTACAGGCCTAACGGGCCCCGGGGCCCTAGAACTGTTAACATTTCTAGTTGAAAAGTCAATGAAACAACTACAAAGTGGTAAAACGACCACAAAACGGTTGTTTCAGTCTTTCAGTCTGGGTGTCCTACACACCGTGTAGGGGGTGCATATTGGTCATATAAAGCCACCCGTAGAGGTAAAAAGGAAAAGGAAGGAAGAACATATCTAAACTAAAAAATATATGTTCTGCTGATGTGTTCATAGTTGCATCTCTTGCTCATTGCTCCTGCTCTTCTCCCACTGAGGGAATGTCTGTCACCCAGGATGCCCAGCTTTTAGCACACTCATGTTACTTCGCACACACGCATTGCATTTTGATGAATGAATAATGAGCAGCCTATTGGCCTTATGGGGGCAGTTCGTGGGACCGAAATAGTCGAAAGACTTTGTTTTTGTAGCAGTGTTGAGAATCCATCTCTGTTTTTATTCTCGCGTATTCATGGACGCACACATGGCGTAACACACACACGAGCTCCCTCTCTCCCTCTCTCTCTTTCTCACTCGTGCGTAAAAACGCTCCCTCCACCACTCGGTCTCTCACCTCTCGCACAACACGCGCACGCACACACAGTCGAGCGAATAACTATCTCTCTCTCTCCTTCCATCCTTCCTCTCATGGCTTCACGCGCTAGTACGCGTCCTCAAAACATCCCGTGAAGTAAACTCATATCACAAATATGAAATCTAAAATCGGAGCGTGTTTTTTTTTTTCTCTTACCCGGTGCTTCGGAGTGTCTATTCCTGAATCCGAGCGGCGCTGATGACAGATTCTCAACCGGACGAAATCGTGAACATCTGCTGAAATAAATCCCACCTCTGGCTCTCTCCTCGTGGGTCTCCTTCAGCCAGTTTCTCTCCTTCTCCGATCTGACGGGACGATGGATAGATAAATGAAAGTATAGAGGTCGTTTTTCTTCTCCTCTCTGCCCAAAAGAACGAAATATAGAAACCTAAAACAGGAAACGTCTTCCTAACTGCAAAAAACAAAAATAATAGAATCCCTCTCTCTCTCTCTCTCTTCTACTCCAAGATGTTTGAAGGCTAAGTCCGCTCCAATTAACCACAGTTACGCATCCTCTCCTTCTCTCCCCTCTCTGCCCTCCACCCCCA